>NW_022111339.1:3798485-3809600 GCF_000313985.2 Echinops telfairi
CACCACTGGTCCTGAGGGGTTCATCTATCCTGGATTCCCTGTGTTTCCAGTTCCTATCTGTGCCAGTGTACGTCCTCCGGTCCTGCTGGATATATAAGGTAGAATTGGGATCATGATAATGGTGGGGAGGAAGCATTCAAGAACTAGAGGAAAATTGTATGTTTCATTGTTGCTACACGGCACTCTGACTGGCTCATCTCCTCCCTGCAGCCCTTCTGCAAGGGGATGTCCAATTTCCCACAGATGGGCCCTGGGTCCCCATTCCACACTCCCCCTCATTCACAATGCTATGATATTTTTTTGTCTTTGATGCCTGATACCTGATCCCTTCTTTAACACACATAGTTTACCTGTGTGGGAGTCACGGTTTATTTGTAATCAATAACAGAAGACAGGCTGAGGGACGACACTGAACGACTTCAGTAGGTTGTGGAGGAACCACTTGAGGCATTTAGGGTAGGAGGCTAGCTTGACTAGATCTCTCCCTTCTTTTTGTGAGAGCGGTGGGGCAGCTAGCCATTAGTTGGAATCACTGTGTAACTACTGGGTTTAGTTTGCTTTTTCTTCAGTTGGTGCCATGGGAGTCAGGTCTGTGTGTGTCTTTCCTCAACCAGAGGGGGGCTTTCTGCCTTCCATTACCTCAGTGATTATATTTTGCTATAATAACAACAATAATTTTTGTGAAATCCACTGCTCTGGAATTCATATTAAACCTACAGACACGATTTAGTTTCATTATCCAGCTGGCTTTGAAAACATGCCCTGCCAGGGCCTGAGTTAATGGCTTCAAATAGGCGCGGCAACACATTCACCTCAAGTTGTGATGTTGCTCTTAGACAAAGAAAATTGCACAAAATTTAAAAGGGTGTTGAAAAAGTGATGAGAACTCATGTCTAAGTTTGATGAATGGGAAGGACACGCAGGTTTAAGAGAGAAATGCACACTTTTTTTTTGCTCTAGAGAACTTAAATTACAAATCAGGTGCTCACATAACTCTAATGACATGCAGCTCTGATTTTTCCTGTTGTTTTTTGGGGGGTGGAGGTGGGGTGGGGTGGGAGGAAGATTCTCAGAAAGTGATTTCAGCAGCAAAGAAAATAAATTCAGGAGGCAATACAAATTATAACTTATTTTGTTAAAAAACCCAAAAGACAAAGAACTTCAGGGCCGCTATAGGAGCCATCAGTCTTACACAATTTAACATGAATACTTTATTCAGCAGTGCATCTCTTCTAATGCCTAGAGAAGCTGGTTTCCAATGGGGAAAGAAAACAGTTTTAGATTGGGGACCCGGGACCCATCTGTCAGCAACTGGACATCCCCTTCCTGAAGGGTCGTGGGGGGGAGATGAGCCAATCAGGGTGTAGTGTAGCAACAATGAAACATACAACTTTCCTCTAGTTCCTAATTGCTTGCTTCCCACCACCCACACACTATTATGATCCCAATTCTACCTTACAAATCTGGCTAGACCAGAGGATGTACACTGGTACAGCTAGGAACTGGAAACACAGAGGATCCAGGATGGATGATCCCTTCAGGACCAGTGATGAGAGTAGTGATACCAGGAGGGTGGAGGGAGGGTGGGGTGGAAAGGGGGAACCAATTACAAGGAGCTACATATAACCTCCTTCCTGGGGGGGGGGGGGAACAGAAAAGTGGGTTAAGGGAGATGTCGGATAGTGTAAGACATGACAAAATAATAATAATGTATAAATTATCAAGGGTTCGTGGGGGGATGGCGAGGGAGGTGGAAATGAGGAGCTGATGCCAAGGGCTCAAGCAGAAAGCAAATGTTTTGAGAATGATGATAGCAACAAATGTACAAATATGGATTGTGATAAGAGTTGTATGAGCCTCCGATAAAATGATTTAAAATAATAATGATAAAGAAAGAAAGAAAAGTTTTAGAATTCTGGGGTCATGTGAGACTTGGGCAAGAATGATTGTGATTTCCTCATAGAAATGCTTTCCTGGAACAATTCCAGCTTTAGTACAGAACATCCTGCATCCCAGGAATACCCTCCATCCGTCCTGGGTGAACTGGGACAGTTAATATATATACCCGTTGTATAAGCCAAGTTTTTCAGCACATTTTTACTGCAGTTTTTGTGGTAAAATTAGGTGCCTTGGCTGATAGTTGAGTCGACTTATACTCGAGTATATATGTAATCACCCTTCCATCTTTGGGCATTGAGGTAGTTAGTTTATTGTGCCAACCTGGCTGATAAACACATGTGAGATTAATTGAAGGGCGGAGAGATAAATGGCTTGTCTCTCGCTCTTTGATCATTGGACCAGTGTGCGGCTACCTTGCTTGTTCTTTGCCTCAACTTGCAAGCTACACTACCTGTGGGACACCTAACCCGTGGACTGTGTCTCTGTAATTTGAGGTTCCTTCAAGACCTGCTTTGCCACCCATTGGAATTTACATCTCTTGAACTGGGGACTGTTGGACCCTGTCATCTGGCTGACTGTTGGTGACCTGCCTTGCTGTTTGCTGCCTGTGCCTGGATAGCCTGAATTGCTCTACAGAGACTACCTGGCAGCCCTCAAGAGTTGAAGGACTGCCAGTGTCTCACAGCTGTCTTACGGGAGTGAGTTGCACTGAGCCATTTGTACTGCTTTATAGATTAACTGTTTATTTCTGTTATATAGCTGTCTAGCTGTATAAATATATATAAAATTATTAGTGTTCTGGTTTTGTTTCTCTAGAGAACCCTGTCTGACACAGGCATCCTTAGTGATTTCTGACTAGTTTTGTGCCCCTACACCTCCCCTCTCTTCAGAGCTAAGCCTTCTTCACCTCAACATGCAGTATTGCCCCTGGACTCTGAATAATTGCATTCCATGTTTTTCAAACTTCCTCATCAGATGAGTCACCTGGGTGTTTATAAAAACACTGACTTCCAGACTTCACTCCTGATGATTTTTATTCAGAGATTCCTGGCGTGTCCAGGGGATGTGAAATCACAAAGAACCCAGAAAATCCTTATGACTGAAGACGTGTGGGAAACTCTTCCTAGCTGCCCTCGTGGGAGAGACAGGAGACATGGGTTCAAGAGTCAGGAGACTCAGCAGCCCTGCTTTCTCTCTCTCTTTTAAAAATCTCATTTTATGTATTTATGTGTATATATGTGTGTATATGCGTATGCACACACACGTCCAACATCAGGATTATGTCTATCTGTTGTTGTTAGGTGCAGTTGAGTGACCCTATGTACATTAGAAGGAAACACAGCCTGGTCCTGCCCCAGCCTCAGAATTGGTACATTTGAGCCCATTGTTTCAGCTGCTGCGTCCATCCATCTCCTTGAGGATCTTTTGCTCCTTTATTACTCCTCTATTTTATCAAGGATGATGTCTTTTTCCAGGAACTGGCCTCTTTTGACAATGTGTCCAAAGCACACCGTCCTCGCTTCTAAGGAGCATTCTGAGTGTATTTCTTCCAAGACAGAGGTGCTCGTTCTTTGGACAGTCCGTGGTGCATTCACTGTCCTTCACTGGCACTGCAAGTCAAGCACATCAATAAATACATGTATTCATATGCGATTTGCTGTTTTAATGGCTTTAAGTGTGCAACCCAGTGATATTGATTACATTCACCCTGTTTCAATCACTACTCTTCATTTTCAATGTTTTCTACCACACGCAACAGAAACCCAGTACCCCTTAAGCAAAACCTTCCCATTCTCCCATGCACCTGCCTCAAACCAAACCCACTGCCAACTGCTCAATTCCAACTCATATCAACCCTCTATAGGGCTCCCAAGGTTGTCTATCTTGATGGGAGCAGATTGCCTCAACTTTCTCTACAGAGTGGCTGGTGAGTTTGAACCATGAACCTTGTAGCTAGCAGTCCAATGCTTCCCCAGCTGTGCTACCAGGGATCTGCTAATAACCTTGTCTCTACATATTTGCCTCTTCTAGATAGTTTGTATTTGTCCTTTAGCATCTGACTTAATTTCATTCAGGATAATGCCTTCAAGGTTCATCCATTTCTCCTTATGGCTGAATATGATTCCATCATGTGCATGTATCAATGTGGCCATTCACTTTGATTTGGACCTTGGGTTCTTTTCTGGTACCAGGCCTCCATCTGGCTTCCTGCTCAGAGGTTTTAGGAACTGATACCTGCACCTTTGCCCAGAGGCTGACCTTCTCTGCTCTGCTAATAGTACCCTCTGGTGTTCCCCAACAGTCTGAAATGCCCCTGCGTGGTCCCTATGCATCGACATTGATTGCCAGCCCAAAGGGGCACTTTTGGCCCGCCACCATCCTCCATGGAGGATCATCCTCCACCTGCTGCTGGGCTTGCCTCGCTGAGTCTCTTCAGACCCTGGCCCCCTACAGTTTCTCCCACTGAAGGTGTTTATACTTTAAGAGGCAGAATAGCATGAAAGGAAGACAGGGCAGGAACTACTATTCAAGGGTGGAAGTCTGAGCTGACAGCTCAGGTTGAATTCTGACACTGTCACTTTGGGCCAAGTATTCACCTTATCTAACTCTCAGTTTCTTTACCTGTAAAATGTGTATACTAATAATTATGTTACTACTGCTGTACCCATTATAATGATATCATAACTGTGTAGTAACTATGGAATTACATTGTTGGTGGGGTTCGTTGAGAAGATACCTGCAAAGCATTTAGCACAGCAACACATATTAAATTCCTTGTCAATGTAAGGGATAATCTCCTTATTGTTATTATTAGTATTATTACCATCACATTTGTAATGAGTATTGTTGCCAGGAAGTAGATTAAGACACTTATTGAAGACACTATAGGAGGATGGTTTTCTTTAAAAAACAAAAACTATACTAAAGATTTGTATGAATGACCCATTGAAGAAACAATCCAAAGATTCAATAGCATTCAGCATAAATGCGGAAGGGTGAAGCTTCTACTGATTTTTAACTTTATATATATTGTTGGTTTTGTAATATTCACTTAGGCTAATACTGTGATGATGGCATATCCATCTACTTCCCGCTTCTGTTTTATCTTTGCTACATATGCTGAATAAATATCCCCTTTCTTCATTAAAAAAACAAAACAAGCAAACTAACACCAACACCCCAGAATTTGTCACCGGGTTCCTATGTGCCTGGGAGCTTTGAGGAAACATTTTCTCCTTTTCCTCATCTCTCCCTTCCTCTCCATAGCAAGCCAGCATGGCCACGCTAGTCACCAAATGAACAGGGGTCTACCTGGGACGGGTGCTCAATGGGAAGCATTTGATTGATGGTCAAACCCTTCTAGAAGACTGTGGCTAGCCTAGTATAGTTCATTCGTGGAAAACCAAGCACAGAGGCTGAGATCATTAGGCACAGTAGAGAGACATTGGGTTTATGGGAGCATTGTGGGGCAGTTTATGAAGCCAGCCTCCTTTTTGTGCTGTAGAGTGCTGACTTTGAGGATGCCGACTCACTGCGACGGCAGCCACACACTGCATTGCCTTCTGCTGCATCTCTGAGCCTGTGAGTACTCTTCAGAGGGAAGCATGCGCATGAATCAATTTATCTTTCCTTTATCAAAGAAAATCAATACGATCATTTTGCCCAGGCCATCTATGATTAGAGGAACAATTTTGCCTCAGCCTCCACTCAGTGGTAAACAGGGTTTCTTTTATTTCCAATATTCACATGAAAGGCGAGGCTCTCCACGATGCGAGAAAACCACTGTGCCTCCTCAGAGCACTTCAGAAGTGCACAGCCCGGGCTGGAAGTGGACTGTTTTTCCAAAGGTCTCTCCCATTGCGATGCCTCCATGACCAGCGAGAGCAGCGAGGTGCCTAGTTCACTTCAGTTCAAGGGCCACCAAGCCTAGCAATACACAGGGTTGACTTTTGGTCCTCACCGGCAGCATCTCGGCTATTAGTAGCGGTGCAAACTTTCTCCACCACTCGGCTGTCAGTTTGCTTTCTGCGGGAGCTTGTGCATTGCTGTGATTCTGGAAGTTATGCCACTGGTTTTGCAAATATCAGCAGATTCACCCACGGTGGTCAGGTTTCAGTGGGACTTCTGAGCTAAGACAGACTAGGAAGAAAGGGTTCATGATCTACTTCTAAAAATCAGCCAGTGAAAATCCTATGAATTGCAACAGGGTGTTGTTTAGTAGCTCTGGTGCAGTAGGTTAAGCACTGGGCTGCTAATGGAGAGGCTGTTAGTTTGAACCTACCAGCTGCTCCTTGGGAGAAATCTGAAGCAATCTGTTTCTTTAGAGATTTACAGCCTCAGAAACCCTATACTCTACTTTGTCTTGTATGGCCTCCATGAGTCGGAATCAACTCATCTGCCCAAAGATGAGTTCCCTAGTTTGGAAAGCACGGAAAATCATGGTAGCCACAACAACTGACTCAAGCACTGCAGTGATGTTGAAGGAGGTGCAGGGCTGGGCAATGTTTCAATCTGGTGGACATGTGTTTGCCATGCACCAAAGCCAACTCAATAACTGCTAGCAAAAACACTCTAATAACATGCCTTACAGCTTTGCTAGTAGTACACAGCACTTAAAGATTATAAAAAGGACTCACCATTATGTGAGTTATGTTCTTGATCTGAACCTTTACATTAATAAAGGAGGTCAGGTGGCTCTGACTCCGCTGGGAACATCCAGAAATATCTCGAAGATTTTTCATCAAAATGCCAGGCACTGTGAGTTTGTTCAGTGTGTTAGGCCAGTTGACTAGAGAAACAAATTCAGTGGCACTCATACATGTGTAAGAGAGAGCTTTATATCAAGAGGTGATTATATATTGAGCAAATACAAGTCCATAAGTATGATACTAGTCCGTAAGCCCCTCTTCAGACTTACACAGCCATGTGCAGTGATGCAGAATGCAGGAAGATCACAGGCCGGTAGGTGTAAAGTCATGTGGATCCAATGATGGTGGGCACATCCCCAGGGCTGTGGCCACCATCAGGGTCCTCCAGTAAGAAGGTGAAGGCAGAGAAAGGGAAGTTCTCAGGGCCCTCCTTATGAAAAGGCCATGCCCATAAGGAGGTGCCAACAGGCTGTGACCTGATTGACAGGCTAGACTCCACCCATACACTTTGTATATCAGGTGTACATGAAATTATGTCACTACCACAGTCAGAGATGTACTTTGCCAACAGAAAAGTGAGAGAATCTCTTCAGCAATTCTGACCCAAGGTGATTCAGCCATGTGGGTGTTACCAAGACTTTAACTGTGCCTGGGACCAGAATTCATGGTGTAGACATCTCTAAGGCACTGGACTGTAGCTCTTGGGGAAAACATGCAGTTTCAGAGAATTCTTTAAAGCTCTCCTCAGGTAGTGAAACTTCTGTGCTATCGGATCACTTCCCTACTGGCTTCCTCCTCCTCCACAGTTAAAACTTGCACCAGAAAACTTCATGGTGGTTATTAACTGCCATAGATCTGCCCCTGACTCAAGACCACTCCATGCACAACTGAATGAAGCACCGTCTGGTCCTGTGTTATGGCCATCATAGATTGCAGATCAGCCAGTGCAAGTAGTTAATACACTTGGCTGCCAACTAAGGGGCTAGAAGTTCAAGTCCATCTTGAGGTGCCATGCCAGAACAGATTGGTGATCAACTTCTGAACAAGCAGCCACGGAAAACCCCATGGAACATGGTCAAACGCGGTAGTGATGAGTCATAGTCAATTCAATGGCGCCTCGTAGCCAAATGGAGTTTAGCACTTTTTAATTTCGTGTAAACAGCTAAGCCGTGGACTTCTGGAGAGTGGAGACGATGTGCTGGCCGCCTCTGTGTCTCTCCCGACTCCTATCATTCCAATGAGTGAAGATCGTGGTGACGATGATGCCACTAGTGTGGCTAACACACACTGATGGCTCACTAGGTGCCCGAGCGCATTGCTGAACTCTTCGTATGGGTTTTCTCTCTCATCCTCACAAGAGACCTTTGAGGTATGTACTGCTCTCTCTCCATTTTACAGATTATGAAACCGAGGCTGTGAAAGGTTAAATGGTGTTTAAGTCTGACTTGCACAGGTACTGGAATTAACTTGTGTCTTGCTTCCCTCATCTGATAGATCTAAATGCTGTCAATCTTCCTGAAAATCCAGGGAAATCATAGTTTTGCTACAACATAATTCAGATGTTATTTCTTTTGGGTTTGGTTTTTCTTAACAGAACAAGGCAAATTTACTTGCTTAGTGTAGCAGCTTATAATAATGTGTGTTTAGTGCTCCGTGGTTAAGCACTTGTCTACTAACTGAAAGGCTGATGGTTTGTGCCTACCAGATGCACCATGGGAGAAAGATGAGGCAGTTGGCTTCCCTATGGGTCAACTCTACTCCGTCCTATAGAGAATCAGAATCAAATGGATAGCAATAGGTTCCATTTTGGGGATGTGTGTAGTACTACATACACACTTTGTTGTCTGTCTTAAAACCAAAACGTCCATTGCTGATGTCGTGGGTTATGAGTTGGGTTGCTATCCACAGGTCAACAGTCCAAATCCACCTTTCCTTCTGAGGGAGACATCGGAGACTGTCCTCTCTGGTAAAGCTCTGTGGCCGCAGAAAGCAAAAGGGGCAGTTCTCCTTTGTCTGATCGGGTTGCTGTGAGTCAGAAGGGGCTCTGTGGCAGTGGGGCTCACCCAGTGCTGACTCCGAGGACTGTTGCAGAGCTTCTCTCTGTGTTGCAGAGGAGCAACGGATGCATGGTATTTTCTTAGCTGTAATCTTTTACGGCAGCAGATCACCAGGCATTTCTTCTGCAGTGTGCAGAAACACACTCAGGGACTGGCGAGGGGGTTGTTCTGGGGAGAAGGAGTGGTGGGTGAGGATCCTGAGAAAGGGGTGACAGATAATCCATGTGCATACGCCCCTTCCTACCATAGAATTTGGTGTCCAACTACTGAATTCTCATCTATCTGATTGTAGGCTGCTGTCATTGATTGAGGCTCGCCTTCTGTGTTAGTCTGGGTAGACTAGAGAAACAAATCTATGTGTATAAGAAGGAATTGAAAATTGAGAAAAGATCCCAACCCAGTCCAGTCCAAGGCCATAAGTCTGATATTAGCCCATATGTCTTATAACGATCTATAAAATCCTCAGACTCATGAAACACATGCAATGAAGCTAAATGCAGAATGATCACAAGCCAGTGGGTAGAAAGTCTTTGGATCCAGTGGCGTTGTAAGCATCTCAGTGCTGGCAGGGATCTCTCTGTGGCTTCTCCAGCTTCCGAGGCCTGGTTGCATCCTTGTGGCTTGTTTTCTGCAATGTCTCCCAAAGAGTAACAGAGAGAGAGGAAGTATCAGATTTTCCAGAATTCTCAGGAGAAGGCCCTGCCCACAGAAGTCTCATTGGCTATCTCCAGATTGACAACCTAGACTCCACCCCCACACTCTTAATCCTTAAATTGACACCAGATTAGATGACTACCACAGACCACCCCTTGTCAATTTAACACTTCCACATAACTCTTTAGTCATATATACTTTCCACACAATAAAATTATATCTGTACCTAACAGGATAAAACTAAAATGAATATAATTCAATATGTGCCACCCTCATTTAAACATAATATTCTATAAGTGAACAAAACAAAAAATCTCCTATGCCAGCAATTGCAGTTAAGTAACACCCACGCCTTAATCCTATAATCCTATGAATATATATTCTCCCACCTATGAAAGTTTGTAAGCCAACCACTTCATGCCTTTATTCCCCCAATTTTGGGTATTCAATTTCTATACTGCCCACTTACATCAACCCAGTGCTTTGTTGTGAAGAATCTTCATTCCAGTTGGAACCTTGTGAAATCTGCATCCGTAAGCAAAGTCAAATAAGGACAGGTCATCCATAAAGTCAACGGCAATATGTACCAGTTCACAGGCTCAAAAATCTCTTCATTCGGTTGGGTTCTGGTCAACTCAATGTAAGCTACCTCTCTTAGCGTCACCATGGTGCCCATTAGTTTCCTTGCCTTAGACCATGGCCCCATCACAAATTCTCAATAACCCTAGCCCCCTTGGGCTAGGTCATGAACTTCAGACTAGTCAACCAGCTCTCATCTTCTCCTCTAGTTCCTGTGAACCAAGTCCATGGGTGTCAGTGGCCAGACTCTTTATTGCTACATTTCTCCCACTTCCACTTAACAAGTAGATCCAGGTGGTCACCTAGCAAGCATCTCAGCCTGCCCACAGGCTCCCTTTAATGTTCAGTCCCAGAGAGGAGTTTTCTACATGGTTCCAGATTTTTTTCCAGCTTCTGACAAAGACCACTAGAGTTCAAACTTTAAATCCAAGGAGTTGCTTTTTTTATATCTTCAATCTGTCGCGCTTGCCCCAGGCAAGACTCTTGCAATGCAAATGTCCATAGTACTCCAAAGTACTGGGTGGGGCTTATCTTTTCAGAGACTTCTCTGCTGTCCTAAACCCATCTAATGATCCAATTAATGGCTTGAGGCAAATGGGTTTACAAGCTCTATTTTCCTATTTCCCCAAATCATTTGATACATCCTTATGTCTACAATAATACGCATAAGAAAGCAGTTTAAACAACATAGAATCAGGTAGTAAGCTCAATTCTTAAAACAGTCAAGTTCAATCCTTATTTCACTTATCTAAACCCTTATCTAAACTATTCTATTTATACAAAAATACAGGATTAGGTCTCTGAAGGCATCAAAACACATCCATGCTTTCTGTCAGTCAGTTTGACCTGTCAGCCATTTTCCTTAAGCAGCATGGTTTCTGAGACATCCAAATGGTGATTTCTACCCGAGCTCAAACTATACATTAATCACATTCATTTTTGCCATTTCACACAGGAATAACTCAAAACAACAACCAAACAAAATAATCAAAGCTTTAAAATTCCCATGTTCTTTCTAGAAAACAACTCAGTAAACTGCAAGGATATATCTGACTTTTGGCTAGCCAAAGAAGAAACACTACTATGAGGCATAAGTCAAACAAACATCTACCCTCCATCTGTATGACTTATTTCTCCAGTTCCCCACTCCCAAGGTACCATAATGTGTTAGTCTGGGTAGATTAGAGAAACAAATCCATGGACACACATCTGTATAAAAGAAAGAGTTTTATATACAAGAGGATTTGAGCATTGAGAAAACATCCCAACCCAGTCCA
>NW_022111339.1:3810214-3822528 GCF_000313985.2 Echinops telfairi
CAGCGATCTTCATGTGTGTACCCACATGATCACTGCAGGCCCGCCACAGTCAGATCACTTACCCTTACTTTCAAAGGACAACAATATCCAAAGTGCCCAGGCCAGGGCTTGCCCACAGTCAATGCTCAACTGAAATCAACAGCAGGTGCCCTCCCCACCCGGCCTTCCTTCCTTGGCCACCCAGCTGCACTGAGCACCATCTTCTAGGAGCACAGGCTTGCTGGGGTGATTACGCAACCCCAGATGGGACGTGAACATGTGGGAAGAAGGGGAAACAGCACCAGGAATTATTCCCGCTCTTAGCTGCCCCTCTTAGGCCAGTCATTCCGAATCTCTGAGGTAGACAGCAGTGTAATTGAATCGGGGATGAGCTATGCCTATTGTGAGCCAGAAATGCCCAAGGCAGGGCATTCACGATCAGAAAAGAGCAATGAAGCACATTTCCAGCAAGTTAAATCAGAGCTGGGCTCACTTTGCCCTCCTCCCCCATTCATATTCTTACTAAGCATTTTAGCAAGGACGTTGTGAAAACATACCTCTCTCTAACGCATGTTACTGTGCAGCAGATAGACAGGCAGGGAGCATTTGTATGGGGCAGAATTACCATGCAGGGTGTTTGGATGCTGGAGGCTGACATCCTGCAAAAAGACCAAATAAAACCCATGGAAAGGATGCTGCCCATTGCCCCGGATTGACAACCAAGGTAGACGTCTGCGTGCCAGTCCCACAGACCGCCCTCTGGGCAGATTTGAATGGCTCACTTTACTCTGAATTGCAGCATATTTTGAGTTGTTCTGCTCTTGTCCTCTCCCTCATACACACACACACGCACACACACACACACAATATGTGTATATTTATAATGAGAATGGTTCCGAAAGAAAATGTTAACAGTGAAGAAGTGAAATCTCCCCCACTGTACCAAACGAACAGGGTTTGGAAGGGCTGAAAAGCTCCCTCCATCAGAGGACATACAGAGTGTGACAGCAAGGCCACAGGGAAATACTTTCCATTTATTGAGCCACAGAATAGAAAGAAGCAACCTGCTGGAAATTCTAAATGGTTAGTAATGTGGATTTGGAACAAAGGCTACAGCTATAAACATGAACAGGCACATTTCTGAAGTCCTGAGCTCCACGGCACATCTGTTGACTGAGGGTTCAGTTCACCTGGGGGCAGGATTCCCCGCCAGTGAGACTGAAAGGAGAGTCACGTAGCTCTCCTCCATTGTGCTGGGAACACCTGTCTGCTGGAGATAAGAGAGAGGCCCAGTCAGGCTAAGGCTGAAGCATCGGTGCATCCTTAGGTTCATGCAGATGTTGGGCTTGGCTCTGCTTGACAGAGCAGGGTGGGTTCATGTTCCTCGTGTAGTGGTTGAGAGTAATGTTTTTTGTTTAGTGTTAGGGGTATGTAAAACCTAATGGAATCGCCCAACCGTTCAGAAACTGCCCACAATTACAATCCTCTTCATTTCACAGATTAGGAAATTGTAGCTTAGAGAGACTAAGCATCTTGCTTGTGTCGCATGGTTGATGGTGAAAAGAATTTGAGACAGGCCAGTCTGACTCTCAGGAGGTTGTGTTGTCTTTCAGATTCAGTGGCCTCTTTATCACTGAACCAGCAAAGCCTCATGAGAGAGAGAGAGAGAGAGACCTACAAATACAATGTTCCACCTTCTGCTAGCAAAGACAGACACACGAATGATAAAATGTTGGATGGGAGGGGGGGTTAACTATATGAGAACACAAAGATTCTCCTGATAGAGCTTTGAGGTGGTAGAATCAGAAGAGGCTTCCCAAGGGAAGCAGATCTCAAAGAATGAGGGGCGTTAGCAGGCAAAGTATTGAAGAAGAACCTGAATTCAAGGACAATGCATGTTGTGCATGAGGTTGGTGTGGTGTCAAGTGTGTGTGGTTTCTGTCTGGCATTTGAGGTACAGGTATGTTTATGTTTGTGTGAGGGCACAAGTGTGGGGTGTGCGTTATATGTGTGTGAGATAGGAATGTCTGTGTAATATGTGAAGAACGTGTGTATGAGGTATATGTAGTGTGGTGTAGACTTACTTGAGATAGGCATAGCTGCATAGTATGTGAGGAATGTGTGTGGGGTGTCTGTGGGGTGTGTTGTACATATGTTAGGTATACATGCATCCATGCAGTATGTGAGGAGTGTGTGTGTGTATTCGTGTGAGTGTGAGATGGGTGTGGTGTGAATTATATGTGTAGTATAAGAGGTATATGAGTATGTGCATGTGTTTATGGTGTGTGTGCATGTGTGTAGTGATGGAAGACTTGGACAAGCAGATCCATATGCTCATTGCAAAGTGAGGCGCAGACAATAGTAATGAGAGACGCGGATCCAGTAGGCCAATTGGGGCGAGGTCGTGAAGAAGGAGGCAGTTTGCGATACCAAGTTTCATGTGAAGGACACTTTATGAAGTGTAGTGAATTGCTCTTTCATCTCCAGAAGGGCCAGAACGTAAGTTCTGAAAAAGATTAAAGTAAGCTTTAAAAATTAGAATGTGGCAAGTGGGTTAGCATTACTTTGTTTGGCTTTGCAGCTGACTCTGCACCCACAACAGAGGTGATTCTGGAAAGCTCTAGCCCAGGGATTCTCAACCTTCCTAATGCTGTGACCCTTTAATATACTTCCTCGTGTTCTGGTGACCCCCCCAACCATAACATTATTTTCATTGCTACTTCATAACTATAATTTTGTTACTGTTCTGAATCAGGAGACCCCTGTGAAAGGATCACTTGACACGCAAAGGGGTCTCAACCCACAGGTTGAGAACTGCTGCTCTAGATGCAGCCTCAGGATAGTAGGCTACCGTATATACTCAAGTATAAGCTGACCTGAATATCAGCCAAAGCACGTAATTTTACCACAAAAACTTCATTAAAAGTGTGCTGCAAAACTTGGCTTATACACAAGTCTATACGGTAAGTTAAATTGACTTTGGTGGCTCTCAGTCTTGAGTTCACATCACACTTCCTCCCCTATCCACGTTAGGGGATCTGGGGCAAGTTGCTCCATGATTCTGAGCCTCGTTCTCCTCAATGGTGGAGTGAAGGTAAAGGGATGCCAAGAGATAGCACGAGTCAGTGATGTGGACCCAGTGTCTTGTGGACATGAGTAAGGTCAGTTTCTGTAGGCACTTGAATTAGGATCATGGTAGGGTCAGCTTTCCTGATACCATCAAACATATGAGACAGTTAAAGTTTGGTGCCATGCAAATAAAGACATATAGGAACCAAAATTTGTCTTTTTTGTTCAAAACCATTTTATTGGGAGCTAATATAGATGTACTTCCATAGGCCAATCACATCAAACAGCATTGTACAATTGCTGCCACAATCAGTTTCAAAATATTCTCTTCCTTCTTGACATCAGCTCCTTTTTACCCCCGACCCCCCACCACTATACCCCCTCTCCCAGAAACCATTATTCTACTTGCTGTCCCTAGAGGTTCATCAATCCTGGGGTTTCATATACCTGAAAACAGAAAAACGTATAACAAAAATTCAAGAGGGTGACTCCCAATGACATAACACATCTGAGATAAGCCCTAATACGAACAAACAAAAAACAGAAAATATTGAAAACCAGATCAAGCCTAACATGCATCAGAGGAAGGACCAATTGACAAAGTCTTTTGGTCAAATAAGGTTTATCATTTTGATCTTCTCTAGTTATCTCTCCAGTGCACTCTGTTTAGTAATCACTTTCTTCTCATCCCTCTATTATGAATAGAGGGAAATCACCAGGCTTATTTCCCATGTAGATCCCACAAACGTATCTTGGGCTCCCACTGTCATCATAGCCTTCTGCAAACCAGATTCTCACAATTTAGGCTCTGATACTATTCCCTCCTTTGACTTCGGATGATACGATTTGCAATCATTCAGTGACTGATGTTGGTGTGCTTTCTCCATGTGGACTTAGTTGACATCTCACTTAGATGGCTGCTTCTTTGGAAAGAAGCCTTTAAGACCCCAGACACTATTTTATCTGGTAGCTGGGCACCATCTAATTTCTTCACCACACTTTTCTATAGCACATATATCTTCTGTGTTCCCTTCCTGATGGCAAGTATCAAATAGGGCCAAGATGTAAAAATGAATTGTTCTTAATTTGAAGCTGAGATTTAGTGTGAGCCCAAAACACATTCCTGGATCTATGTTTTTATTTTTATTATCTGCCTTTGGCTCCCTTTCAAAACCTCCTTGTTAATTTATGGTAAAGAGTCTTATCCATCATCCCTCAGGGGCATTACGTTCTTCCATTAATATTGTCTTTGATTAACTCCTGGAACAAATTTTTTAAAGCCCTGTTGAGAGAGTGACATTGGGTCAATGTAGGCTAACTTCATATTGCAGTACCTGAATTATTCACTTGTACAGAAGCAATCCTTTTGTGGCTGGAAGCTATTTACACAAACAATGGGACTTAATTGACAATAATATTTACTGAGAATGTCAGTCACAGGTTTGCCAGAATAATATATATCCTAATTCAGCATGTAAAGCACTGATGTAGCAAGACCATGTTTGTCCACTTACCAACAGTTCAACAATCTTGGTACAGCTGGCTCCAGTTTCCTCAGACGCCATGATTCAAATTCAAAACAAGGAAACCTTATTGCTGTCAAGTCAATTGAGGGCCTAAATATCTTGGTGGGTGCTTTCTATTTGTTCTTCAGAAAAAACTAACTCTCAGTACCAGAAGCACCATCTTTAGTGATCTGGTTGGGTCTTACCAAGTTATCAAAAGAAAATACATTTTAATTAATGCTAATTAAAAAAACTTGGAAGTCTCAGAGGAAAAGTATGAATCCAGTGGCACTTTTTTTTCCCCCAGTGGCACTTTTTATTTAAAATTTTTTTAAATCATCTAAACTCACCAGAGCCCTTCCCTTAAGTTTTGCAAATGTGAAATAGTTAAGAAATCACTGTTCTGAAATTATGTAATTTTAAAATAATAAGACAACATGTTCCATGCAGAATTTGAATGGGGCTATTACTTGTTCATCTAAAAGATGTTCGATATAAATTTACTTAAGAAAAATGATGAGCATTAGAACTGATTGTGATGGTGTATATACACCTCTTTTAAAAAGCAATTTAACTATGGAAGTGTATGATTTGTGAATATTACATCAAGAAAACTAAGGGCAAAAAAAGAGAAAGAGAAACAAATCAAGCTTGATGTATAGTTACCATGGATGAAAGAGGAAGAGTTTTGCTTATGGGGTGTTGAGTTTATGTTAATGGTGGTGGAATAATTTGGGAAAGGATATCAATACTGGTTGTTCAACATGAAGAGTATAATCAATGACACTGTATTATACTTGTAAAAATTGTTGAGTTGGAGAATGTTTTGTTGTGTGTATTTTTGCCACAGTAAAAAGAGATTATATGAATAACAATGAGTACAAGGAAGAAGAAACTATTCTAAAATTGATCGTGGTGGTGATTGTACAACTCTTCTTGGTATGATTGAATGATTGAACTGTAAGATATGTTGAGGAAGTGCTAACAAGACTGTTCGTGAAAAAGGATTCATCTAAAATGCTGAGTCTTTGCCTCATGTAGCTTTCTTTCCCACTGCATAGTCCAACCTTAACTAATTTAACTTTGGAATGTTATTCTTGCCTAAAAGTAAGAGTAATTTTAATTTCCTAGTTAGGGTGTAATATGCCATGAGTAATAAAAGTGAAAGATAGGAGGAGAAAGTAAATAAAGGACAAAAATCATGATATTGAAAAAAAAAAAAAGAAGAAAAATGGCATTTCTTCCCATTATTTCCCTGATTAGTTATTTTGAAGGAAGATAGAGAGAGAACTAGGCCCCACAACCCCCAAGTTTGACATTGAAAAATAGTGTGGCAGATGTTGGTATTTTAGAAAATGTCAATTTGAAAATTGAAGATTTTATAGCCATTTATTACCACAATGGTTAGAACATTTTATATGACTGTGGCTAGACTTTGCTAATTCAGAGGATCATGCTATCTGTGTAAGAGTTATACCACTTGACAGGTGGAAAGTAAAAAGAAATGAGGAAAGGACTACGTGGCAAAAGACATTTATAGAGGTACAAATATACGCATGCATATATGTAAATATATTAATAGGGTTATAGGTCTAGGTACATGTATTTAAATTTTAAGTATTAAGGTAGTAGATGGGCATTGGGTCTCTACTCAAGTACCCCCTCAATGCAAGAACAATTTGTTCTCATAACCTGGCATTCTGTGATGCTCACCTTCCCGACACAATTGCTGAAGTAAAAATGGGTGCATAATCAAATGTGGTGAAGAGAGCTGATGGTGCCCAGTTATTAAAAGACTTAGCATCTGGAGTCTTAAAGGCTTGAAATTAAACAAGAGGCCATCTAGCAGAGAAGCAACAAGCCCACATGGAAGAAGCACACCAGCCTGCGTGATCATGAGGTGTCAATAGGATCAGGTATCAGGCATCAAAAGACGAAAGATGAACAAATATATCAATGCAAATGATGGGGGGTTAGAGTGGAGACCCAAAGCCCATCTGTAGACAATTGGACATTCCCTCACAGAAGAGTCACAAGGAAGGAACGAGTCAGCCAGGGTGCAGCATAGCTCCGACAGAACACACATTCCCTTAGTTCTTTATCGCTTCTTCCTCCTACTATCATGACCCCAGTTCTAACTCACAAATCTGGCTAGACAGGAACAGGTACAAATAAGAGCTCTCAACACTTGGAATCCAGGACAGATAAACCCCTCAGGAACAATGGTAGTAGTGATACCATGAGAGAATGGGAAGGTGGGGGTAGAAGGAGGAGAAATGAGAACCGACTACAATGACCAACGTATAGCCCACCCCTAGCCCAGGGGGACAAACAACATAAATGTGGATGAAGGGAAACAGTGCATGGTGTAAGATATGAAAATAATAATAATTTATAATTTATTAAGGGTCCATGAGGGTGGGAGAATAGGGGAGTGAGGGAAAAAACAGGAGCTAATACCAAGGGCTCATGCAGAAAGAAAATGTTTTGAAAATGATGATGGCAACATATGTACAAATGTGTTTGATACAATTGATGCATGAATTGTTATAAGAGCTGTAAGAGCCCCCAATAAAATGATTTATTAAAAATAAGTTTTAAAAGAGTTTTCCCTCTTTATGGTAGCATGTATATGACAGTAAAAAGAGAATCAAGCTGAGCTCTGGGCTACAGTTGGGCACGTCATCCGAGGCAGCCAAATCTCCACTCTAAAGAAAATTACATCTCAAAATGCTACAAGGCTGTATTAGTGATCTCTGGTTGTATCACACCAAAAATCTAGCAGTTAACACACACACACACACACACACCATTTCTGCAGACCGGAATCCTGGAGCAGCTTAGCTGCGTGGTTCTCACATGTGGTTGTAGTCAAGATATTGAAGTAGTCCAGGGTTGCAATCATCTGAAAGCTTGTTTGAGGCTGGGAGATCCATTTCCAAAGAGGTCTCAGGTCCTTGGTACATGACCCTTTCCATTAGACTACTCCTGACATGGAGGTGATCTGCACAATAGAGCCATTGACACAGAACTGGCTGTCTTTTATAACCTAGCCTTGGATGTGATAATATCATCACTTTACTGATCGCATAGATGAACTCTAGTGTAATATATTAGGACTCGAGTGGAAATACCAGGAAGTGAGGGCCATTTGCATGTCACAAACAAAATAACTATGCTTACTGTGGCTCTCTGATTCTTCTGAAGCCTGGCTCAGCCACTTTTTAATTGTGTGACCTTTGGCAAGTTATAAACTCCCTGTGTCTCTGTTTTCCTATTACAAAATAGAAATGCATCTATTTCTCACTTAACTATTCTGTTATCAAACACTTCACATTTATGACAATAGGGAAAAAATATATTTTTCACATTAATGGTGTACATTTGGTAGTAACAGATTTTTGAGGTCACTAGGCAAGAGTGAGCGAGCCTTGGGGGTGTAGTGGTTACAGATTGGGCGGCAATCCCAAAGGTCTGTGGTTTGAAACCACCAGCCATTCCAAGGGAGAAAGATGGGGGCTTTTTACTCCCACAAAGAGTTCGTCTGTATGTTGTGTTTCATAATAAAGAGAAAATATCAGCAAAAAAAAAAAGTTACAGTGTCAGAAACTCACACAGGCCATTCTACCCTGTCTTATGGGGTCCCTATGAGTTGGCATCGATTCAATTCAATGGCAGTGAGTTTGGGTTTGGGGTTTAGGCAAGAGTGATGCTGCTGATTGTGATGGTTAAGGCTAAGCATTAACTTGGCTGGGCCATCATTCTCAGTTGA
The DNA here is from genome assembly GCF_000313985.2 of Echinops telfairi. NCBI lineage: Eukaryota > Metazoa > Chordata > Mammalia > Afrosoricida > Tenrecidae > Echinops > Echinops telfairi. The sequence goes on from NW_022111339.1 coordinate 3,818,540, forward strand.
TTGGCAGTTATGTGATAATGTAGTCATCCTCTAGTTTCACATAATGACTTGGTCTTTGGAACCTAACTATGTCAATACGTGAGGAGTGAAGTGTACTTACTTAATACATGGAAAGCCCTGTAATAGTGCCTGGCATATTATAAGTACCATGTAAGTGTTAGCTCTTATGATTCAGTTTTGTAGGGTAATAGACTTATACAAGACAGACTAGGGCTATGAATTTGCTTGCTGCTAGCTTACTCGTTGCAAGTCACTGAGATCTAACAATTCCTGGGATGGCCTTGAAAGTCCAGGGCCCTGGCACCATGGCACCATTTTTAATCAGAGCTATGAAAGTCCCTGCTTCCCTCTAGGGAACACAGGGACTTAAGCCTGGCCCAGCCACTGCTGCTTGGGACTTTGTTTCAATAAATAACCCCTTGCTATAATTCCATGACTACCTCCTTCTCTGGTCTCTCAGCATCCCGGGGGGCCAATTTCACATTCCTGGCTTGTGTCTAGACAGACTTCAATCCTCAAGGTCTTTTATTTCAGCTCTGCTCTAGGTTGATTGTCCACGCCCTGCTTCCTTTCTTCTCCCTTGCAAAAACTTGCTCCCCCTTAGAATGCCTCATTTGCACCGATAGATCACAGCTGTTAAGTACTCCCTTCCCCCTCCTGAGTAATACTCTGGAGAGCTGGTTGAGCTTTTCCTAGTTCCTTAGAATTTCCATTGTAAAAGCAACATGCATATTGCGAAATCTCCCGTGATGCACAAAGGTCCAATACTCATGAACAAGGATAGCCTCAGGATTTGATAATTGGTGGTTAAAAGACATTAGACAATGACCAAAGATTCTTGTCAGCATAACTTAGAATCTGTGTGTGTGTGTGTGTGTGTGTGTAGAGAAAGAAATCTAACTAACTTCACATGGAAAGGGCTATTTTCTAAATTATTAGGGAACACCAAAACAGAATTTTAGAGTGGCTGTTATTGCAAGTGAAATATAAATGTTTGGAATCTGAATGATGAGATTTACCTTTTAAGTAAAGGTAAGAAATAACTTTGCTGATGGTCATAGGCCCATAAGGGGAGAGTAAAACAGATAAAGGCCATAATGAGTCAGAGCAACTTCATTAGCATAGGCAGGGTTGCTTTTAAAGAAAGCGGTACATACTACTCATTATTTTAAAAAGAAGAACAAGAACAGTGTGAGGCATACGTGCATAGATATACATATATACAACTCCAGTTTCCCATTAGGACTAGAGAAGAATAAAGGAGGGAAAAACAGGAAGAAGGTAAGGAAAAGGCTCAAAGGGATGGGAGAGGATGCCCTGGAAGGCGGGTAACATGGAAATGGAGGCTGAGCCAATTCTTAGGGGAGCATGGAGATGCTCTTTATACTTCTGATCAATGTTCAGAATTAACTCAGTCTCAGCTTGCACACACCCTGCCACGCCCACAATGAACTGCTAAGCAAGGCAACAAAGAAAGGCCTGTGGTACCACGTCTCAGCTGGGACCTTCTCTTTTCTTAGCATCTTCTCCAGGTCCATCGTACACACAATCTTCTTCTTTTAATGTTAACTTTTATTGACATACAATTCACATAGCATATAATTCAATGGTTTATAGATATTCAAACGTGTTGTACAATTATCACCACCATCAATTTTATACCATTTTCTTCTTTCTCATACACGCAATCATTCCCCATCCCTATCCCCAACTTCCCTTGCCATAGCCCTAAGAAACTATCAAATAAGTTACTGTCTTTATACATTTACCAATCCTGGATTTCATATAAAGAAAAACACACAAAAACAAACAAAGATCCCAACAATAATAACAAAATAACACAAAGACCAATAGAAAGAAAGCATAATAATAAAAAATTAGGATAAATTAAAAAATGAGTCAAAAGGGAAAACAAATGCTAAGGTGTTACATTATAACCTAACTACATCTGCACTGGTTCATTTTCCCATTCACTCTGTCTGATAACAAAACTATTCACAGCCTTATTCAGTGGACAGAGGAGATTCACCAGAGGCTTAATAGGGACCCTAAAAATTGATTTTGCGCTTTCACTGTCATTTATAGCACCTGCAATCTCGAATTTAATCTCTAACACCATTCTCTCCTCAGGTCTTGGATTTTATTATTTACAATCCTTAGATCACACAGGCTAGTGTGCTTCTTCCATGTGGACTTAGTTGGCTTCTCATTTATATGGCTGCTTTTTTTTAAAGATAAAAGTAAATTTTAATAAAGAAAAATTCAACATTGAAGGCTCAGACAATCTTGGGGTACTGGGAAGGGGATTCCTGGCTTCTCTTCCCCACCTCCCTGGTATCATTTGGGGTAGAGGAACAAGTTTTTCTCTGATCTTGAAAGGAATGAACAGTTGTTTGCTCTGTCTGAATGTCTTTCCTCTGGGGCTGCCTGGCTGCCAGGTGGTATCTCTGCGTGCCTCTCACCTACGTTCGGCACCCTTGCCCAAGTCCCCTGTGGAATGCAGGGAGGATGCTGTGCGGGGAGCAACAGGACACATCAGCTGGCAGAGACGGTGGTGGTGGCAGCGATGAGAGGGGGCACAGGGGTGGGCCAGCCAGGGGGAAGTGAGAGCGAGGCAGAGGAGGGGCTCTCAAGAGGGCAAAGGGAAGATGGCAACAGAGAAGAAAGCCAAAGAATGTGAGGGTGGCACCAAAGGGCAGGAGTGGTGGGTTTGGGAGACAGCCTCCAGTCCCTGGGTCTCCACATCAACTCTTGTCTGGGGGCGGGTCTCTGAGCACTTTGTTTTTCTTCATACTGTCTAGGTATTCCTGTTGGGACACTGCCAGCACCGATGCTAGGATCTCATCATCATCCCAGTCATTCAGACCAAAGGCAGAAGGGGACATCTGCTGAATGAGAGCCCGGCACTCCAGAGCAGGGTAGAGGGACACGAGAGGAGAGTTGGCCGGATCGCCCCCTGCTGACAACTGGCTGCTTGTACCTGGTGCACAGGGTGAAGGAGGTTTGGCAAGCGCTAGGACAGTGCCTGGAGAAGGGGGCTTAATGCCCAGCTCAGCATGCAGCTCAGGGTTCTCAGGAGATGAAGCTGAACTCCGCTGCCGCGGGGACCGGTTGGTCCACTCCTCCAGGCCATTGGAGGCTGCGGCTGTGGCCGAACTGCACGTGGCGCTGGCTTTCCGGGGCTGGGTGGGGCCACGCACCTGGCGGGCCTGTTTCTCCTGATCCCGGAGCCACTGCAAGTAGGATTCCCGAGCCACCTGCTCCTCAATGGCCTCATTGGTGGCCTCCCAGTCTGTGACCCGTTTCTTGTCTTCCAACATCTGCTGCTCAATCCATGATTCCTCTGATGTTTTTATGGCACTTTTCATGAGGGATTGCTCTGCAAACCCCGGTTTGAAGGATGGTAGGCCCAACCCCACGCCAATGGTGGCCTTATTGGGATTCACCACCGAGTTGTAGTGGCTATTCCGATGGTAGCTGACACGGATGGGTTCATCCTCGTTTTGGTGGATCCCATGGAATGTGTTGATGGGTTCTGTGCCGTATTGATACACCTCGACGGGGCGATTGTACATCTCTGCCATGGCCTGCATCTCGATGTGGTTGCCATGGCAGTTATTTTTTCGCTTCCGGTTTATATAGGTGGTGAAGTCCTCTGTGACGTAGTTGGAGAAGTAGTCTGCATTCTTCATCAGATAGTCCATGCAGTGCTTTCGCACAACCTCGTGCATGTCCTGGTCACCATATACTTGGTCGGCTACAGCCCGGAAGAGACAGGCGCCGTCTTCCTTCATCTGCTTGATGACGAAACCCTTCTTGTCTCGCAGGGCCTTTTCAAACCAGCGCTCCCGCTGCTCGACAGTGGCAGGGTCCATGGCCTCGATGCGCGCTGCAGCCGTTTCGTACTCATCCTCGCTGTTGCAGCCCGCACCGACCTCTTCCCGCTCGGGACTGCCGCCGCCAACCGCGCCAACCCCGGGCGCTTGGCG
>NW_022111339.1:3823744-3827436 GCF_000313985.2 Echinops telfairi
TTTATAAATGGGTATTTTGTCATATCTTGCCCTGTCCGACGGAAAGGACACCTTTTAAGTGCGTTGAACTAAGATAGTTTCCCTTTTCTCCCTCTGTTATAACCTATCGTTTCCTGGCCTCAGAATGGAAATCAGTAACTTGATAAGTGGTTTGCAAAGTAATCTGGCTTCACTACAGTCACTGTAATTACTTTGATGTGCCCCGCTGAGATATAATTTGGGAACTTATTACATAGGCTTTTCTAGGGAGGTTGGCAGCTGTTAGTCCCATGGTTGTCCCAGGAGGCTATGCCAGAGCTAGCTGTTGATCTTACACATTGTGTTCTTCTTAATAAGGCATGAGACCTAGCTGGCCCAGGCTCTGCTATGAAGATTTTAATTGTTAAAAAGCATAAAGACTTTACATTCTGATGGGCAGTCCAACTACCAGTCCTACTTGTCTTTACTGTCATAACTAAAAGTTGCAGTTACCCTAGAGTTCATTTAGACTCAAAGGTACCCCATGTATGTCAGAGTAGATTAAACACCCTGCAGAAATCACGACAATAATAGCACCACTTTGTGTTCTTAGGGAAATCTGAAAATACGATATAATAGTTACGTAACTTTTTGATCATTATCATTGTTATCTCATTTGAGAACACCACCACAAGTTCTATAGGACCAGTGCTATTTCTATTTTATGGATGCTCAAATCAAACCAAACCCACGGCTGTCAAGTCAATTCGGACTCATGGTGATCCTGTAGGACGGAGTCGAACTACCCAATGGCTTCCATAGGCTGCCGCTCTCTATGGAACGCATGTCGCTCTTCACGGTCCTGGCAACAATTCAGTCTCCACATCAAGAGCCTGAATTGGGTCAGTATGCCTCTTCTCAGACTTCCATTCCAGGGTTTCAACCCCAGATTTTTCTTGTTGAGGTTATTGTTCTAGCATATCTGCATTTAAAAAACTTGGCTCTGTTCTGATTTTATTAGCTATGGCAAAAGCAGTTCAAAGTCTTGCTTTTTACCCTTCAGTAGACTCGGGGTTCCTGGGAGGTGTCTCCTTTTTTTTTTTAAATAGAGAATTCTTAGTCTTTCTGCTAACCAGGAAAAAGTTGAATGGTTTATGGAATATTTCTTAACCAATTGTGTTCCTCAAATAAGATGATGAGATTTAGCGAGCAAAAGCAATAACAATAAACTTTTAGTGTAAGTATGTACCAAAATGTTGTATTTGATCTCATCTGCCTTTCTTCTGACAATCCCACTCAAAAGATAAAGAAGAACAATAGACACTTGGGGTTCTTTGATTGCATTTAAAATCTTCAGGCTTCATTTCCAGGGAAGGCCATTTAGTATTTAATTATGATGATTTTTGTCATCTTAATGCTTATAAGTCAGTCCTAAGTTTCTGAGAATTAAATTGAAACAGAAAACTCTGATCTCTGTTATAGCATTTCAGTTCCAGCTTGTCTTCTAGAGCCTAATTAATTGAGTATTGAATTAGGAGGAGTCTAGCTAATTTGTCAAGAGACTTTTCATTTCTTTGTTGACTTGATGCACCTGAGTCCTTCAACACGCTGTTCTAAATTCACCTGAGGGGAGATCAAACTTACAGCACACAAATGGGAAAAATGAAACCGCCTGTCAGTGAGATTAAGATAGACAGAACCACATGCTGTTTACACGATTAAATGAAGTGTTTGTGACCATCACCATGGAAACAAGTAGTATGGAGGTGTGCAGAGGAGGGGAGATCAAAGGTTTCTCCAGATAGAAGGCTGACATATGGATTTTTAAAAAATCAGATGAAGCTGTTATGTCTAACAGAAGGTATGAAGGCTAATACATACCCAAGGAGGTGTCACATGCATGTACTATACCTTCTCAGTTGAAACCTGCATTTTTCTGGAAAGTTCTAGAGAAGTACACAAGGATCATGGAGAGTATCAGGAGAACTTGAAAGCCTGGTGTCTTATGTCAAGTGCAGTAGTCAACCTGACTCCGGCATACTCATCTGCACTTCAATGGGATCCACATGGAGGCCAGATTCTACTGCCTGATGTCCCTCCGTACTAGCATTATACAGTATTGGAACTTTAAACTTTGGGTTGACCTTAACTCAAATTTAGGGAAGCACCAGATCAACCAAACCACTTCCATGGAGTTGATTCCTACTCACAGTGATCCTGTAAGGTTTCTGAGGGTGTAAAGCCTGTAGGGAACAGACCAAAACCAAAGCCAAAAGCCAAACTCACTGCCCTGGAGTCAATGCTGACGCATCGTGACCCCCTGTGGGTTTCTGAGACTGTAACGTAGAAAGCCCAGTCTTTCTTCTGCTGATCTGCTGGTGGCTTCAAACTGCTGACCATGCAGATCACAGCCCACTGTGTAAGGGAACAGACGGTCCCATCTTTCTCCCTTAGAGGGGCTAGTGGCTTTGAACCATCTTTGCAATTAGCAGTCCAACCTTTCCGTAACAGAACAGCCATGGTGGATATTTATTAGCCCAGCAACATCTCTGCTGGGAAGTGAGTCAGTAAATCACTGTGGCCGTGAGATGGAGGGCTATGATTGGCCATCTCATAGCCATGATGATTCGTTGTCTCAACAAACATGCAGTGAGGACCTGGAGGGATTTATTTGTCCAAAAAAGGGGGTCAAATTCCCTGCCCCAGGCAGCGGCCGCTGTAGAAAAGAGCATGGCAGTTGGTCGTTCCTCAAAACGTTAAACATAGACTTACCACAACCCCTCAAATATCAAACCCATTTCTGTCAAGTTGATTCTGACTCATAATGACTCTACCATACAGGGTTTCTAAGGCTCCCAATCTCTCAAGTAGCAGGATGACCTCATATTTCTCCAGTCTTGCAATGACAGTCCAGTGCTTACCCAACAGGGCCACCAGGGAACCCTAGAATTACGATGTGACCCAGCAATTCTACTCCTGGGTCTATAAGGATGCCAAAGACTTAAGAGCAGGGACCCTAACAGATCCTTGCACATCAATGTCCATTCCAGAGCTATTCACAATAGCCAAAGTGTGCAAATAATTCAAGTGTCCATCATCAGAATAATGGACTGACAAAACACGGGTTATCCACATAATGGGATATTATTCTTCCATTAAGAGAAGTTCTGGCAAATGCTATGTCATGAATTAACCTTGAAAACGTTATTCCAAGTAAAAGGCATCAGAACAGAAGAATAAATATTTTATGAGTCCATTTTTATGAAATATCTAGATTAGGCCAATGCATAGAGACAGGAGATTCGTGGTTACAATGGGCTAGGGAGAGTGGAAGTAAACAGAAAATCTCTTCTGTGCCTGGAGGAGTGAATTCTAAAGAAGGGATACTAACAATGAAGACCATTCAATAAACAAATGTTCACTGAGCAGCTGAGTCAGACACTACTATAGACTGTGGGACTGTGGGAGTTAGATGATATTATGTCATTGTGAAGATGCATGGAAGTGTAGGGATGAAATCCCAACTCTCAATTAGGTTACCAAGTCTCACCATTCCACTTCTTTTTTTGTTTGTTTTTATTTTAAATCATTTTATTAGGGGCTCATACAACTCTTATCACAATCCATACATACATCACTTGTGTAAAGCACATTTGTACATTCATTGCCCTCATCATTCTCAAAACATTTGTTCTCCACCTAAGCCCCCGGCATCAGCTCCTCATTTTCCCCTC
>NW_022111339.1:3828588-3830848 GCF_000313985.2 Echinops telfairi
CTTGCTTCTTTCAATGGGGGCTTGTCAGTAACAACAGGCTAGAAGCTTGCATAGTTTTAAAGAGTGCCGGTCAAAACAGAGTGGTCGATGTGTCCTGTTTTATTTTAAAATATATCCTCAAAAGAAAACCCAAACCTACCGACCCTGAGTGAATGCCAGCTGTAGCAGCCTGTCGGACAGAGTAGAACTGCGAGTTTCCTAGACCGCAGTGCTTTACAACAGTTCTCAACCGGTGGGTCGCGACCCCTTTTGGGGTCGAATGACCCTTTCAGAGGGGTCGCCCGATTCATCACAGTAGCAGAATTACAGTTACGAAGTAGCAACAAAAATAATTTTTTGGTTGGGGGTGACCACAACATGAGGAACTGTATTAAAGGGTCGCGGCCTGGGGAAGGTTGAGAACCACTGCTTAAAGGAACAGAAAGCCTTGGCTTTCTCCAGTAGAGCAGCTGATGGATTCGAGTTGCTGGCTTTACAGTGAGCAGCTCAATATGTACCCCATGACACCACCAGGGCACCTTTTATAATATGTGTAGTTATATAATCTGTTGTCACATTGAGAGGATTAAGAGTGAAAGGGTGGAGTTTAGTCAGTCAATCAGGTCGCAGCTCAGTGACCTCATTTGGAGGCACTAAGGAGATAGATACCTCGCTGGAGGCAGGAAGCGAGCTGACAAGACACACGGAGCTACACTAGAGCTCTGGAGCCAGGGGAACCCCACGGAGACCCTTGCCAGTGCTGAGATGCTTATTCCACCACTGGATCCACAAGGCCGTTCACCCACTGGCCTGTGATCTTCCTGCAACTGGTGTCATTGCATGTGTTTCGTGAGTCTCAAGAGGACTTTATAGACTACTATCAGACAGATGGGCTAATGTTGGACTTAAGAACTTGATCTGGACTGCGCTGGGATGTTTTCTCAATATTCAACTGTTCTTGTAGATAAAGCTCTTTCTTATACACATATGAGTCTCCCTGGATTTGTTTCTCCAGTCTACCTGGTTTAACACATAATGTTTTACCTATCATATAAAATATAAGTAAACAGGCACAAAATATTTAAAAATTCTGCAATCTTTATATGGCACTAATTATGTTCACATATTGTTCAGTCTTCCTTGTTCTCTAATTTTTCCATCATCCTTAATTAAGCCCAGTGTCCCCCCAGCAGTTGGAGGTTTAGGTAGGAGGTTTTCTTTCTTGAGGGCAGGGCCAGATATTGGGGGCCCATCAGCCATTGAGGTGAGGCATCCCTGTATCTCCCTGGGCCACAGGTAGGCTGGGGACTCTTCCTCATACGTGTGTCCTGGTCATCTGGTTTCCTAGAGTCCCTGTAACTTGCTATCTCAGGCTTTTTTCTTAAATCCATGAAGGGAATTGTCTTGCATAATTTAAAAAATTCTAATTTCTGAGGTTTCCAAGACACACAGAAGCCGGCCAAACTGTGGTGGAGTGAACATCCGTAGGAGTCACGCAGTCAATTCTGGGAGACCCAACAGATTTCGGTCTCTCCCAGCTTGAAGCATGTGGTCTTCACATGTGCTCCCTGTCCAGACCAGAGGAAGGTGAGGCCCATTCAGATGTTCCCTTTTCTCCAAACATGTACTGGGGGTATGCCTTTCAGGGGGCAACATTTTGCGCTTCATTTAAGCCCCGGTGGACAATTCCTGGCAGTGCCAGAAGTCCAGTGATGACTGGGTGCAATAAGTGCACAAATGGCCTTAAGTCAATAGAAACTGGCTGGCCATCGTCACTCTTTCATTGAACGGGTGTCAACCAAATATCCTGTACAGCCGTGGCTGTCCCCACTACCATTCTGTAAGCATGCAAAAGGGTAGATTAAAAATCCAAACCGAAAAACCAGTGGCCATCAAATTGACTCCAACTCACAGTGACCTAATGCATGTCAGAATAGAGCTGTATTACACAGGGTTTTCAATAGCCAAATTTCCCAGGGACTGCAAGAAGTCTGATATAAACAAACAAATAAAAAATAAATCAGTTGCCATGAAATAGATTATGATTCCTGGTGGTTCCAGGTCTGTCCGCAGGGCATTGCCCTCCACAGGGTTTTCAAAGCTGGGACCTTCCAGAAACAGGTCACTGGGTCAACTGCTAACCTCTTGATTAGTAGTCAAGCACTTAAGGTTGTGCTGAAAGGGTCTATTTCCCAACATTTATGCCACAATTGTAAAAGTTCAACCATTGTAAAGCTTAGTTAGTTTGCTATTGTACAGATCAATAGTTCAACAAATATGC
>NW_022111339.1:3831354-3833629 GCF_000313985.2 Echinops telfairi
TTCCACCCACTGGCCTGTGATCTTCCTGCATTCAGCATCATTGCATGTGTTGTGTGAGTCTGAAGAGAAATTTATAGACTGCTATCAGACATATGAGCTAATATTGGACTTATGGACTTGATCTAGATTGGGCTGGATGTTTTCTCAATATACAATTGCTCTTTTGTATAAAGCTGTTTCTTATACAGATATGAATCTCCCTGGATTTGTTTCTCTAGTCTACCTGGTCTAACACCACTGGGAAGCTCTAAGTAGCATAGACTTACTAGAGCTCTTCCACCAATGTCCCTGGGTCTTGCCCTGGCTTCCCCTCACTAGTAGCGCCCAAAGTCTACCAGCTCAGGTATCATCATTCAGGGTGCCTTATAATGTGTCCTTATATCTCTTGCCCCTGACTTTTCTCACTTTGAAAACCTTCCAGTCCAGTGGCCCTTTGCAGGAGGTATCTGCTCCTGAACGGCTCTGACAAAGGACTGGGCTTTGTCAATTAGGCTACATAGCCTCTTCTGGGTGTGTTCTCATTCATTCTGTAGGCTGAAGGGCCTGGCAGGATTGTACTACTCACTAGCAGAGTCTTAGTCCCTCCTGCCTGCATTTTATACATGCTTTCATTACTATACCTACCACACTGAACTCAATCACCCAGTCTTCTATCTGTCTTCCCTGTTGACAATAACATCAATTCCCCCATCGACGTAAAGGCCAGCATTCCTCCTTGGTGAAAAGTCAAAGAGCAGAAGAATGTCAAAGCTCTCCACGGGTCTAGCCCAACATTTCCACTGTGGACCAAGGAAACCAAGACTCAGAACCAGGGAGTCAGGGGCAAATCCTGCTGGAGAATTTCTTAGCCGAGATCAAGGGATGTTTGCTGGCATGGGAACCAGGTTCATCTGTGCGCCGAGGCCAGCATGCCGCTTGAGAGCTAATGCTCTGAGGCAAGCTATCTCTTTTCTCTTTTGTGTGACTTGGGTAAGAGTTTACAGAGCAGATCGGTTTTCTATTCAGCTGCTCATATACATTTTGCTTTGTGACATTGATTGCAGTCCCCACAATGTAACAGCTCTCTGTCCACTCCCTCCCTGTGCTTACCATGTCTCTTTGCCTTTCATTCCCATCCCTTCCCACTTTCTGGGCTTTCTCTTTGGGCAGGTGCTCCCCCTTTTTTGGTCTCATTTGGTGGATGGCTCTTTTGTTCACCTTAGAGACTCTCTTATTGTTGGGCTGAGGTTTGAGCCATGTGGATAAGCTCGGTTCCAGGCTTGAAGACTGTCTCGGAGTCATAGTCTCAGGGGTTTTATCAGTCTCTAAGAGACCAATAAGCCTGGTCTGCTTTTTGACTTTAAGATTTGTCCACATTGTTCTTTTGCTGTATTCTGGACCTCCTATTGTGATCCCTTCAGAGTGGTCAGTAGTGGTTGGTCGGCACTATTTAGTCTCAGAGTCATGGAGGGTAAGGCTCTCACATACCGTCCATTACTCCTTTGCTCTAATTGGTGGAGGCTAGCCATCTCTTTTAATCTCTGTTTCTTCATCTTCAGAAGGGAATTATGTTGATAGAGTTAGCTCAAAAGGTTATGAGATTCAAGTTAAATAATATCTCTACAGTGCCCACTGTAGACTCTGACGCTTTAATAAAGGATAGCTCACTCACTCACTGCTATGGATAGAATTGCATTGAGTGAATGGATACCCGGTGAGAAAGGGCCATAAAAAAATACCAAATTAGGTGACTTTGAAGAACAGGAGTTTGTTGTCTCACAGTTCTAGAAGCTACCAGTTCAAATCAGAGTCTTGCTGTGTCCCTCTTTCAGAAGTGCCTCAGAAACCTTAAAGCATGCATTGGTGATGTGTCTACTAATGCTCAGTGGAAATATTCTCATATGAACTGTTTGGATTTGGCACTGTGCTGGGGACTATATGCCAAGCATTTAGTTATATCCCCCAGAGACATACATTGAATTCCTGTGGATACAGTCTTATTTGGAAACAAGAAGGTGTTCAATATGTTAATTCTTACACTACATTAATCCCCACTCGTTTGTCAGTTTGTTGTACTGTGATGGCTTGTGTGTTGCCGTAAAGCTGGAAGCTCTGTCACTGGTATTTCAAATACTGGTAGGGTCACCTAAGGTGAATATGTTTCAGTGGAGCTTCCAGACTAAAAAGAGGCTGGGAAGAATTAATCATTGGTTCACTTCTGGCCACTGAGCCCCTTATGAATACCAATGGAACATTGTCTGATAGGGTGCCGGAAGATGAGTCTTTCAGGGTGGAA
>NW_022111339.1:3834533-3837091 GCF_000313985.2 Echinops telfairi
AGAGCTGACTCCAGAGCACCTAATGTCAATATGCTTATAAAGTCATGACACTGAAGGAGGAACCCTAAATCTAGTCATTTCTGATTTATAAAAAGACCAGAATAGACACAGAGGCAAGCACCAGGAGGAAGGCAGATACCATGTAAGGATTATCTATAAAACAAGGAATACCAAGGAATCCAGGGACTCCCATAGCTGTTAACATGGAAGGAATCGACAGAATCAAGACCTTGGTTTGGACCTTTTGGCCCCAGACCTGTTAGAAAACTCATATCCATTCCTTAAATGCTCTGCTTGTGTTACCTCTGCTACAGCTGCACCAGGTAACCAAGATAATACGATTACAGAAGAAAAAAAAAACATGATGTTCTTTGCCTCCGTTTTAAGCAAAAGATGGATCATGTTTTACTTGTTGAATTGGAATTGGCCGGGATCTCAACTCTGCCATCAAGGAACTGTATAATATTAGGTGAATGATCACTGAGCCTGCTTCAGTTATCTCCGCTTTAATATGAGACTGTTAGACTAGATTTTCTTTAGTTAGTTTTCCAGTGGCAATCATTGTTCACTTATGTGTACAACAGATGCTTATTAATTCAGGCTGCTGAAGTTAGACAAATGAACAAAACAGACAAGACCTACTCCAACAGAGGCTACATTCTTTCTGTTAAAAGACAAGATAAACAGAACATGTAAGCAAACATCCAGTGTAGCAAAGGATGAGAAAGCCCACTGGGAAGATGCGTGGCTATCCTTTTGTGTGACATCATCCTATACGCTTGCAAGGAGGTAAAAAAATCAAGGTGTGTAGATACAAAAAGGGAAACACAAAAGCCAAACCTTTCAGGAAATGAGACAGAGAATGGAAAGACCCTGAGAGAGAAGGATGTGTGGCATGGGACTGGAAATAGTGAGAAGGTTACTCTATCTCGAGCAGAGTGAAGGAAAGGAAGAGGAGATGGCATTAAAGAAGTGATAGAGGCAATATACCTGTGGGGCCTTGGGTCGAGTGTGAAGATTTTGGCTTTTGTTCTGAGTGAGGTGGCAGCCATTGGAAGGCTGGGCAAGAAGAGGGATAATGGTCTGATGTGTGTCCTGAAAGCTTGTCTCTGACCTTTGTGTAGAGAGCAGACTCTTGGGAAGAAGGGCATGATAGTCAAGCTGAAAATGCTGATGGCTTGAGCCAGGGTGCTCATAGTGGAGGCTTAGCCTTGGGATCTATTTTGTTTTGGATGAAGAGCTGACAGGATTGGTGTTGAATTGGGAGTAGAATGTGAAAGAAAAATCAGTTGAGGGTGAATCAAGAGTCCTTGGCCTAAGAACTGAAAGGACACCAGTTGGCCTTTGTTAAGATGGAACAAGTTTATGGGAGAGGATCAGGACTTTGACCTTGGATAAGTTAGATATCAGGTGCCTGATAATCAAGTAGGTAACTTGATATCTGAGTCTGGAGTCCAGGGAATAGATATCCATTTAGAAGTTGTCAGTTTATACATGATATGTACAACTTTGAGATTGGATGCAGGTACCATGAGAGTGAGTATAAATAAGGAAGAAAAGAAGTTCAAGAAAGGTTCCTGAGGTTCTCAAATGTTTCAAGAAATATGCAAAGCCTTCCCACAAGTAATATCCAATGAGCTAGCAGAAAATCCAGAAGTGTGGTATCTGAGAAGCCAAGTGCAGAAAGAAGTCCAAAGAATGTATAATTCTACAGCTTCAAACAGGCTGCAGAAATTAGTTTATGACATCATACATCTATGCCTAGGCAATTAGAATCTGTTGTTGCCCAAAGTTCCTGAGATGTTAGGATGGGCCTAGTATTAAGCCCATATGGGGACAACCAGCTGATGGAAGTTGTTTATGGAGCTACCTTTCAGCTTTGTCTAATCACTTTATACCTGGGACTGGAGTCTCTCGATATGAATCACAGGTAAGAATCAGCGACCAGAGTGGGGTTTTATGAATTTTTAAAAACTTTTTTGAACTTTAAAACACTTTCAAAAATAATTTTTAATAACGTCTATTCCTGCATCTTTTTAGATGCACTGATAATAATCTCTCACTCAAAACCAAGGTGCCAGTGACTGCTAGGAGGGCCCGCTGTTCGTCCATCCTGTGGAAATGCTGAGTTCCAAGTTATGGAAGTTGCGTCTCTTCGAAGGGCACCTGAAGAGGAAAGTCAGCCTCTCCCCCACAGCAATAAATTATGTTGACCTCTCTTATTATTCCCTCATTTCTAAGAAATGGGAACTCTTTCACAATGTTTAATGGGCTCTTCACACGTTATTTCATGCACCATTAACATAACTGGATAATAAAATTGATGTTTAAAATACCCTGCTTCTTCCATGTAAGGTGTGAATAAGCAGTGACCATGATTAACACCCAAGATAGAAGAAAAGGGCAGGAGAAAATCAATCTGGAACAATATAAGAATAGTTTGGAGATTAAAAAAATCAGTGCCCTGCCTGTCTGTCTGGGAGAAAGTATCTAATCATTATAGTGTCATTCGTGGTCTACATGCATCCCCTGGCTTAGCAGTCATGCAATTCTTTTTT
>NW_022111339.1:3838506-3840599 GCF_000313985.2 Echinops telfairi
TTACCCATAGAAGAATAAATTAATTAAAAGAAAAATAATTTTAAGCAGAAAGAAAAAGCTGTAAATAGATCAAGGTCTGATTTTTGATCTCTAGCCGTGTCCTTCAGTCAAGACCGATGGGGTACCATGCTCTGGCCCCAGAGTCTGTCCTTTGTACACCCTCGGGGGCTCCCTGCTCTGCTCCCATGGTTGCTCTGCCGCATGCTTTCTGTGGTTTGCCTCGGTGTCTCAGGGTCAGTCTGGGCCAGTCCCAACACTGAGTCTCCAATGTTGTCCCGCTTAGAGCCCGGGACCATCAAGGGATGGCGTGTCTCGTGGTGGGAACATCCATATTGTCCACTCTGTCCATTGGCTGTTCAGAGCGGGATGTTGTCCTCCAGGTGGGTCAGGATGTGCTCCACTCTCTCTTCCTCCCCCTACGTGTTCCCATTTGCTCTGGTCATACATGCCCCTCTCCCCTAGCCAGTCATGCAATTCTTATACAGCAACACTGTCTCCATTTTCTTGAAATGGGATCCATCCAGAGGTTCTACCCAAGAGGTAAACCAAGATGGTCACATTTGTACTCCTTGAGCCTTCTCCCTGTGGTCCTTGTTTATGGACCAGGGACAACTAACTGATGGACTGACTGATGGCAAGCACATTTCTGTCTGAGGAATCTGAAATTGGAGAGCTGCTAAATGGAGTCTAACTGACAGTGGAGGTGAAAAGAGTTATAGCCCCGTTGAGTTCTGAGGCCATGCTTGCTTTGTTTTATGCACAAAAAATAATTTTATATCAAGAAGGTGCCCCAGCCCATTCAACTCAAGTCCATAGGTACTTTTCAGACTCCTGCAGCTGCAGGCAGAGGATGCAGAAAGGGGAAGCAGGAAAGCATGGAGATCGCGGGCCTGTGGGTGCACAGTCGCATGGATCTAAGGGGGGTGGAAGCACGACATGGGGCTAACTGCTCTCTGTGTCAGGCAAGCCCACATGGGCCCCCCTGGAGGCAGACACAAAGTCCCAAGGAAGTCCCAGGGTGGAGGAAGGTGAAGTGGCAGAGAAAGAATCATCTCTGTTTGATCATCCACGTACATAAAAAAGCCACACCCTCCAGAAGGTATGCTCAAGTTACCACTTGATGGATGGGGTAAACTCCACCCCTACCCAGACAGTCTACTTGATGGAATATCACAGGTCATGTATTATGTGCCCAGACAAATGTACATCCCCTATTTTACTCTGAAAAGCCTGTATGCTCTGACATCAATATTATCAGAAGTTCTGCTAAGTTTTATTGACCACCAGTCAGTCAGTCGTTTGGTGGTAACTTGCATGTGGCTATGATGCTGGAAGCGATGCTGCCTGCATTTTAAATGCCAGCAGGCTCACTCTAGGTTACTAGATTTCAAAATAACTTCCAGACCAAGTCAGACTAGGAAGAAAGGGCTCATGGTCTACCTCCAAAAACTAGCTTAACAAACCTTATGGATCACAAGAGAATATTGCCTGATAGATGGCTGCTCTTTCCTACATGCACAGCGTGCCAGCACCTTTCGAACACAGATCTCCAAGGTCAGCATGTTCAAGACCTACTTGTGCACTATCACTCCGTTAGTTTTACAAATATGTACTAACTGCTTTGTTAGGGTGCTCCAGAGAACAGAAGCAGTACTGTTTGTGTGTAAAAAGATTTATTTTACCAAGAAATTTGATCACATGATTATGGAATCTGGCAAGTCCAAAATGTGTTGGACAGATAGGAAGGCTAGTAACTCAGGCAGGAGCCGATGCTGTCCTGAGCTAGAATTTCTTTTTGCTCCAGGAAACCTTCATTTGACCTTAAGGCTTTTTTTGAAAAATCATTTTATTGGGGGCTCATACAAATCTTATCACAATCCATACATACATCACTTGTATAAAGCACATTTGTACATTCATTACCCTCATCATTCTCAAAACATTTGCTTTCCACGTAAGCCCCTGGCATCAGCTCCTCATTTCCCCCCCTCCCTCCCATCTCCCCCCTCCCTCATGAACCCTTGATAATTTATAAATTATTATTTTGTGATATCTTACACTCTCCAACGTCTCCCTTCACCCACTTTTCTGTT
>NW_022111339.1:3841723-3848195 GCF_000313985.2 Echinops telfairi
TGGGTTGGGATGTTTTCTTTGATGTGCACTTAACCTTTATATAATACTCTCTCTTATACATGCGTCTCTGTGGATTTGTTTCTCTAAAGTACCCATACTAGCACACTGTTTAATTGAATAACTGGGTACAAGAGCTTAACCAGGTTGACATTCAGTATAAAACTATCTGTCAGAGGTACCCATTGTGTTAAGGTGCCAGGGGACAAAGTAAGTCAACCAAGTATAGGATGAATGACACAATTCTGCCTCTGCTATTAAAGCCTTATTAGCCCTAAGAAGGCTCACTGTGCATACAAATCATGACAGAACAGTGGTCACAAGGCCAGATCATACCTGTTTGATAGACCATGATGATTTCATTAGAGAGGTCAAATGTAAGCTTGACCTTGAAGGATCTGTACAATTTGATGTGAGGTAATCTCATTGCTTTTGAAAGATTGGGGCCAAAGAATGCACTTTTTAAAAGAAGGAGGATAAGTTTGATGTGGAGGTGGTAGGCAGCAATTTATGCTCAACCTCTTAGAAGGTTAGAGGTGTGCTTAGAGCTGGCTTTAGGAAGACTGAGAAGATGTAGTGTCTAGGAAGTCTGAGACTGGGGAGAAAGTAGGGTGATCTATTGATAGCCTGTAGTATTAGATATAGCCCATGGTTGGGATTAGATATAATAACATGACCTGTGGTCACAGTGGAGGGACTGGAAAGGCAGGTACATAGGCTAGAAATGTTACTGAGATGGAAAGTCTTACAATGGACAGCTGAGAGGAGGAGAAGTCAATGTGACCTGGTGGTTCTGAGAAGAGGAGACAAATGAATAATGGTATCAGTCACAGACCTGGTTTCCAGGTAAAAATGAGGTATTTGGGTGTAGACTTGAAATTTATGCATGTCTACCATGACATGACATTGAGTCGTGTTCTCCTTGCCTTTACGCTTGTTTCTTTTTCACCAATATCCTCATCATTAGCCCTCACATTCAGTCAATCTTTCAGTAACATGCCAGGGGCAGATCCAGGTTTAGTGGCGCATGAAGCTTATACAATTCCTGAGCTCACCTAAATTTGAGCTCATGAAAATGTGTTCTGCATGAGGCAGAAGGCAAAGTTTGAAGTTATGATTAAATTCAGTGATAGAAATAAAAAGAGGTTCAATTTCTTGATCACCTGAGTATGAGGCTTGCTGATTTATATCTGTCCCATCTATCAAAGCAATGGCCACTTCTCAAAGTGAATTTCTGAAGCATTAATGGGTGGAGGTGAAGAAGATGCCTTGAAGTGGAATTTCTGTCCAAGGCTCTGGCTATCTTATTGGAAACTATTCTAAAAAAATAATACATAACCGAGGTATTAAAGAGGAGAATCTAAGAGCTATTGGGGGGAGGGCTGTGTGTGATAAATGTAACTGGTGTGCTCTAGGCCCACACAACTCCATGACCTACAGCAGTGGTTCTCAATCTTCCCGATGCTGCGACCCTTTCTACAGTTCCTCATGTGATGGTGACCCCCCCAGCCATAAAATTATTTTCATTGCTACTTCATAACTGTCATTTTGCTACTGTTATGCATTAGGCGACCCCTGTGAGAGGGTCGTTCGACCCCCAAAGGGGTTGTGACCCACAGATTGAGAACTGCTGACCTAAAGGATCCGAGTGAATGGGGCTTATCAGAAATGCAGTCTCAGCTCCACCCCAAATCGACTGAATCAAAACCTACATTCTCGCTGTTAGCATCCAACAGGATTCCCTGTCCGCCTTGTTGTTATAGGCGTGCCATCGAGTTTGTTCCGACTCTCTCTACAACAGAACCTACGTGCAGTAGATCCAGACACTGCCCAGTCCTACAGCATGCTTATTGCAGCCACGGTGTCCACCAAGGTTATGGAGAGTCCTCCTCTTTTTTTTGGCTTATCCTCTACTACACCTGATGTCCTTCCTCAGGGACTGGTCTTTTGATAACATGTCTAAAATACGTGAGATGGTGTGTCATCCTCCTCCTTTCTAAGGAGCATTCTGGCTGTACAGGGGCTGCTCCAAAACGTTTGTGGGGAAATGGAAGTAAATGATAATGGAACGCTGCTTTCAAAAGTCCCTTTGTACAGACTTTCAAAGTTTGAGAAACTGCTGCAGGGGGAGGTGGGGGTGGTGTTGATTCATGCGTCTATTTTTGTACAATGGGTAAGATTATTAATAAAGACCCCGTACTCTCATCTTAAAAAAATAAATGATTTTCTGTATCCATTTATTAGGTATTAGATTTCTTTAGGCCCAGAATTTCCATTTGGGGCCTAGCCAATGGAATCCTCTCTATAGCCTTGATGTTGAAAATCAAATGTCTAATTAAGGAGTTCTGATAGTGTTGTCAGATAAGTGTTGGGCTGCTAACCCCAAGGCTGGTGGTTCAAATCCACCATAGCTTGAGTCAGGTGCACCCTCATCCTCAAAGTAACATCCTTGATTCTCAATACTCTAAAAAGGTCTTGTGTAGCAGATTTACCTACTGTAGTGTCTTTTGACCGCTTGACTACTGCTACTATGAACATTGATTGTGGATCCAAGCCAGGACAAAATCCTTGACAACTTCAACGGATAATGTCCTGGTTCCATTCATTAGGCTTTCGGTGTATGACACTATTTCGAAGCTACATGTGATGTTTTTAGTGGCTCCTTCCTCCAAAGTGAGGAGCCAAGTCTTCTCATTGTCTGTTCTTAATCTGGAAGCTCTGCTGAAACCTGTTCACTTTGGGTGACCCTGCTGGCATTTGAAACACCAGTGACAGAGCCTCCAGCACCATGGCAACACACAAGCCACCACAGTACAGCAAACGAGCAGACACGTGGTGGAGGGGTCCTAGAAGAATGCTAAAATTGGGAGGCTAGAATTTTCTGAAGAATAAAATCCTATCTGCTTTTCTACCTACCTTTGCCTTTGGAAACCTGCTCTGCATTTGGAAAATTCCGCCAAGTGTTCTTGCTGGATTCTATGTCAGAAGCCCTCCTGGAAACATCTGGCCTTAACTGGAACCTCACTTCCTATAAAACATTGCAGTTTGTCTCAACGACACGCATGAGAAGGGCCACTCATGGTTGACAAACTGGCAACTCGAACTCCTGATGGGTTGAGGAATGTGAGTTATTTTGTTTGGCAGAAGAACCTAAAAGCGCTCTGTCTTAGCTGCCTTTGGCCCAATGAGAGAAAAACAAACAAAACATTGACGATTCTGCTAGATGCGCAAGGTAAAAGAGAATTTCTGTCTCATTTGTATCCTGTCAAGTTTTTATGTTAGCTTGACCTCAACCTCCTTCTCCTCCTTCTCCTCCCCTTACAGCCCTCTCCCAACCCCATCCCCCCCTTTTTTACTCTCCCACTTCCTTTCTTTGATCTTTTCCTGTGGTTTCTCCTGCCACTGTTCCAAACACATGCTGAACAGAAGCTTCCCCGCGTGTCTTTTCCTGCATTGCTCTTGTTCTTGCTCCCTGATGGAGCTCCTCTTTGCTTCTCTTAATTCTCAGCTCAGAAATCATCCCTTATCTGGACCCCAAAGCACTTCCCCTTTGCCTCGTAAATGTCTGCTGGGACTTTAAAATGTGCAGTATGCTTTATATATATGTTTGCCCCCATCTTTTGTTAGTTTATAAGCTCCTTGAAAGCAAGAGCTTTGTTTTATTTAGCTTTATAGCCCGACCCCCGACCCTGCCCCCCAGTGTCTGACAAGAGTAGGGGTTTAACAGTTGCTGGTTGAATAACTCCATAATCATCCTTAGAAATACAAGTCAAAGAGATTCCTGGTAAGACAAAGTGTACACAGAAATCCAACAGGGTAGGGTATGGTGGCTTGATCTGTTTTGGGAACCAGCATGCACTGCCATTGAGTTAATGCCCCCTTACTGTGACCCAATATGGCAAAGCAGAACTGTCCCATAGAATGTTTAAGGCTACAAATCTTCCTGGAAGTAGACTGTCACATTTTTCTTTTGAGGAGAGAGGCAGGTGCATTCAAACCCCTGATATCTCAGTTAGCAGTTGAGCACAACAAATGAGACACAAGATTAAAAACAAAACACACAAACATTTCATTGCTGTCAGTGAATGGATTCCACTCATGGCGACCCTATAGGGCCCCATAGAACCTTTCCATTGAGTTTCCAAGGCTGTAAGAGTTTAGGTAAGTAGAATGCCCCGTCATTCTCCCATGGAGTGATTGACAGGTTTGAACTGATGACTCTGCGGGCAATAATCCAAAGCATAACCCACTACACCACCAGGGCTCCTGTGTATTTAGAACTAGAGTTGGCAAGGAGATCCTGAGTTAGTTAATTGTGCCAGCCTGGCCAATAATCACATGTGGGGCTGGTTGAAAGGTGGAGGGATAAATGCGTGGTGATGCCTCGCCTTTCTAGTTCTCGGGTCTCTTGTTTTGTGATGGTTGTATCGGGTGCAGCTGCCTTAGCAGTTCCCTGCTTCAGCTTGCAAGATTGACTTCCTACAAGACATCCCCAAGGAGAAGCTACATGGACCTATCCCGATGCAGACCTGGGTGCTGGAGCAGCCGTGTGGAGACCCCTGCTAGTGCTGAGATGCTTGTTCGTTCACTGACTCAGCTTTCCTCCTGTAGTCGGCATCATTGCCTCTGTTTTGTGAGGTGGAGGACTTTGTGGACTGGTGTTGGGTTAATGGGTTAATGTTGGACTTGTGGGCTTGGGCAGTATTGGGTTGGGATGTTTTCGTGATGCACCATTTCTTTACATAAAACTCTCTCTTATACATGAGTCGCTGTGGATTTGTTTCTCCAAAGTACCTAGACTAATACAGTTCCTGAGAAGGGCCACATAGTCAATGCTTTTGATTTTGTGACATATGGCCTGTTTTTCCACTATTCACCTTTGGCATTATATGATGAAGGCAACCATAGACAACATGGACATGATGGGCATGATTGTGTTCCAATGAAAGTAGGTTTATGGACCCTGAATCTTGAATTTTATATAATTTTCACATATCACTGAAAATATTATCTCTTTAGAATTTTCTTCCCCCAACCATTTCAAACGTTAAAACCGGTTATTAGCTTGCAGGCATTGGGAAAACAGGGGCGGGCAGATTTGTATCACGGGCTGTCGTTTGCTGCCCCCTGATTTAGAACAATAATTAAGCCACTGCAATTATAGAAGACACATCAAAGTTTTATGTCGGTCAAAAGGACAATGATTGAGTAAATTATAGTACAACTACTTATGACATTCCTCGTAGCCAATTAAACTCATACAGACGATGTAGCAACATGGAAAATGCTATGTTAGATGGCAAGTTGAAAAGCAAATCCCAAATTATGTCTATTCTGATGATGATGTTGTTGAATGAATCTTGAGTAAACTCTGTGCAAATTTTGTGTGCACAAGGATTGAAAGGGAAAATGAAAGCTGTTTGATTTGTGTGATGTTGGGCCTGTGGGTAATTTGTCTTTATCTGAATGGAAGTTATCAGGCGTCCCTTACATTCCCAGGGTCTGTAGTGCTTGGGTGATGCAAAGGATGAAAACACTCGGCTGCTAACCGAAAGGTGAAAGATGGGAGGTTCAAGGACACTCAGAAGCGCTTTTGAAGAAAGATCTAGTGCCTTTCTTCTGAAAAACATCAACCAACGATAAGCCTATGGAGAGCCGTTCTACGCTGAGGACTTTGACTCAATGGCAGCTGGATGGGTTGGATGATATTACTGTAGACATGTCAGCTTGAATTAGTGCCTCAGGTCAGCTCTTTTTGCAGACATGGAAGGAAGAGGACATACTTTATATTGGTCAGAGGTCAGGAGAGTTTAGCTGTGTTCCAGTGAACTATCGTTGTGGAACAAACCATCCCATGGTTAGGGACCTAAATCAGGGACACTTTTATTATGTTCATGGATTCTGTGGTTCAGAAATTCAATCCAGGCACAATAGGAAAGACACATCCCTACTCTACAAAGCCTGTGACCTCAGTTGGGAAGACTGGCACGGCTGCAGGTGTCTCAAATGGTTGGCAACTGAAACAGCTGGAGCTGGAGCTCCTGGGGTGAATCCATTACTTCATCCCTGGCAGCAGGGCTTGGAGGCTGGGTTCCACTGGGTTCATCCACTACCATGTCTACACGTGTCCTCTCCATGTGGCACAGGCTCCTCAGAGCATGGCATCCTGTTCTGAGAGGGAGCATGCCCAAGGTGAACATCCCAAGTGACGGAGTAAAAATTGCATGGTCTTTTATAAATGAGCTTTGGAAATCATAATCTATCGGTACACTTTCAACTAGGTTTGAAAGCAGAGAACATAGACCTCGCCTCTGGAATGGGAGGAGTGTCAAAGAATTGACGTATTTTGAATGGAATTTTTAAAATCATTTTATTAGAGGCTCATACAACTCTTATCACAATCCATACATACATCAATTGTGTAAAGCACATTTGTACATTCATTGCCCTCATTCTCAAAGCATTTGCTCTCCAC
>NW_022111339.1:3849847-3851016 GCF_000313985.2 Echinops telfairi
CGCTCCGTTCCCTTGCTGTTCTGTTGCACTCCCTTAGTGTTTTGCTTCGGTGTGGCGGGATCAGATTGGGTGCAATTCCCACACTGTGTCTCGGGTGTTGTTCCCTGTAGGGATATAGGTCAGTGAGGGGTGTCATGTCTCATAGTGCGGCCGGCCATGTGGTCCTTTCTGTGGACTGGCTGTTCTAATTGGGAGCATTGTCCTCACAGCCTGGTGGGCCTTGAATAGAATTTTTATTTTTTATTTTTTTTGAATAGAATTTTTAAATTAGAGTTATGAACCCATTGGGCATCCCCAGATAACTTCCAAAGGATCTGAGAAACTCTTGAAGCTATGAAATGTGCTGCATCAGTACACGTTCATTTTTCTTAAGTAAGGGTCCAGAACTTTCATCCTCTGCTAAAAAAGGTCTGCCACTGATAAATGACTGTGAACTCCTGGAACACTGGGTCTACTGGCTGCTTTTAAATAGACAAAGACAATCTTTCTTTTATCTAACCCAGTGAAAATGTTGTCTATCTCTGGTGTGGCATCAGAGCCAGCCATTCTCCTTCCCTGAGGCAGCTTCTGCCATCTGCCAAATGGCATTGTTCTCTGACCCTGCTGTCCTTGAAAGCCTTCAGAAACCCCCATGGGAAATGCCTAGGGGCCCATCCACAAGGATGGACTGAAAAGCAACCTGTCCCCCACTCCCCAGACCTAGAAAGCTAGCATAGGGGTTGGCTAAGTTCCTGGTCAGCTCCTTCCTAATCTCCCTCCAAGCTTGTTCAGATCTCTAGGCTGTGTGTTTATCTGCCTATCTCCTCCATTAGCTAATAAAATCCTTTGGGGAAAAGTACCGGTCTTATCTATTACTAAGTTGAAAATCATTTGTACTTTGTTTTGGAACGGTTAATGGCTCTGCGTGGCACAGTTTGCACTTGATGACTAACATATAATGGTTGATGGTTTGAACCTTGAGAGGAAGAAAGGCCTGGTGATCAGTTTCTGTGGATATCACAGCCAAGACAGCACCACGTAGCAGCTCTATTCTATAACACACGTGCTGTCATGAGTCAGAATGACTCCATGGCAATACATGTGTGTGTGTGTGTGTGCTTCAATGTGATGGTGCACACGGTATGATTGGTAGCTTACAGGCATCAAAGCTGAGCTGCAAGATGCTGTTA
>NW_022111339.1:3852507-3853589 GCF_000313985.2 Echinops telfairi
GGGCATTTGGTTATTTCCTACCCCTCTGAATTTTTTTTAATTAAATACTTTTATTGGGGTCTCTTACAGCTCTTATCAAAATCCATACATTCATCCATTATGTCAAGCACATTTGTACACATGTTGCCATCATCATTTCCAAAGCATTTTCTATCTACTTGAAACCCTTGATTTCAGCTCCTCATTTTCCCCCTCCCTCCCCACCCTCCCTTCCTCATGAACTTCTGATAAATTATAGATGATTATTTTCATATCTTACATCGTCCTGTCACCCTTCAGCCACATTTCTATTGTTTTTCCCTGTGGGAGGTGGTTATATGTTGATCTTTGTGATTGATTCCCCCTTTCTCCCCCTACCTTCCCCTTATCCTCCTGATATCTCTATTCTCATTGTTGGCCCTGAGGAGTTTATCTATGCTGGATTCCCTGTGTTGAAGGTTCTTATCTGTAGCAGTGTACATTTTCTGATCTAATCCGATTTGTAAGGTAGAATTGAGGCCATGATAGTGGGGGAGGGGGAGAGGGCGCATTAAAGAACTAGAGGAAAGTTGTATGTTTCATTGGTGCTGTACTGCACCCTGACTGGCTCATCTCTTCCTCATAACCCTTCTGTGAGGGGATGTCCAATTGTCTACAGATGGGCATTGGGTCTCCACTCCAACCCCCCCGCCCCCACCATTTACATTGGTATGATTTTATTCTGGGTCTTAGATGCCTGATACCTGATCCCATCAACACCTCGTGATCTCGCAGACTGGTGTGTTTCTTCCATGTGGGCTTTGTTGCTTCTCAGCTAGATGGCCGCTTGTTTATCTTCAAGCCTTTAAGACCAGAGATGCTATAGCTTTGATAACCAGGCAACATCAGCTTTCTTTGCCACATTTGCTATGTACCCACTTTGTCTTCAGTGATCGTGTCGGGAAGGTGAGCATCACAGAATGCCAGATTATTAGAACAAAGTGTACTCATAGATATAAGTACATAGATCTATTTCCCTATCATTATCTATAAATATATTTACATATGTACATGCCTGTGTTTAGACCTCTATAAATGTCCTTTGCCTCCTAGTTCTTTCCTCT
>NW_022111339.1:3853689-3854596 GCF_000313985.2 Echinops telfairi
AAGTTTACTTGGTTATTGTTGTTAGTCTTTTTGGTGTTGTTTTGGGTGAATATTTTTCTGTGTATGAAATCTAGGATGGGCAAATCTATGGAGACAGTACCTGGACTGGTGAGTTTTGGTGGTAAGGCAGGGAAGGTTGGGAGGAAATAGGGAGCTAATAACAATGTATACACTAAAAAGAAAATGTTCTGAAATTAATTATGTTAATGATTGTACAGCTCTTCTTGATGTGGTTGAGCTATTGAGTAGTATGGTATGTGAGATATGTGTCAATAACATGGTTTTTGTTTGATTGTTTTTTTAAGCTGAGCTGTAGAAAATTAGGACTTGGCCCCTAGGGACCCTGGTCCCATCTGTGGCCACGGGGTGCTGGTTGTTTGAGCACAGGGTCTGGTTACAGCACTGGGTCTCAGTTGCTTACTATATTCGGAAGGTCCCACCTGGGGAATGATGTCAGCTACAAATGGGAATAATGGGTTACAATAAGATGGGGCTTGTGGGTGAAATGTAGGCCAGCTTGGGTCCTAATTCTAATTCTGTCCCCAACCCTCTGTGGGACACTGGCCATGGCATGCCTGACCGTCTTAGTGAAACCTGGTGTGAGAAAAGGCAGCTAGAGGTCTGGTTAAAGATCTGATCCATGAAGCCAGGATGCCTGTGTTTGGATCCTGGGTCTTTTTCATTACCTGTGTCCCTTGAGTGCTAATAATAGGGAGTCTCTTCTGTGAAACATCTACTTCCTGGGATCGCTAGCTCTGAATGCGCCTCTGAATAATCTGCGTGATAAAACTCACTGCTGGCTAGATAATTCCAAATCATAGTGACATGATAGGTAAGGGGTAAAAGTGCTCCCAAAGGGTTTTCAAGGCTGTAAATCTTTTTGGAAGCAAACTGCCACATACCTGCA
>NW_022111339.1:3855884-3856790 GCF_000313985.2 Echinops telfairi
CCCCTCTCCTGTGGAGATATAAACAATATCCTCCCCTTGGGTAGGCTAGTGCCCTGCTCTCCACCTACCCATGTCTTTCATTTTTTCTCTTTCTTTCCCCCTCCTATTTAGTTGGCTGCCATATGTATCCCTGGATTGGGTTTGGCCCCTGCCTTAGTACGTGGACCTCACCCCAGGAATGTATGTATATAGTGGCTTTTCACCTATGCCCCATTTTTTAAAGCTTACTTCACTGGACTCATATTGTACTTGTCCTTTTGTGCTTGGCTTACTTCACTTAGCATAATTTCCTCCAGTTCTTCCCATGTGGCAATGTGCTTCATAAGTTCATCGCTGCTTTTTAGGGATGCATAGCACTCCATTGCATGTGTGTGCCACAGTTTTTTGGTCCATTTGTCTGTTGATGGAAATTTGGGTTGTTTCCAACTCCTTGCAATTGTGAACTGTGCTGCAATGAACATTGGAGCACAGATGTCTGGCTGTAGTTTGTTTCTTGCCTCTTCTGAGTATATTCCTAGTAGAGGGATTTCTAGGTCATATGGTAGCTTGATTTACATCTGTTTTAGATATTGCCAAATTAATTTCCATAGTGGCTGTACATACCCACTGGTCCAACAGCAGTGGATGAGAGTTCCTATCTTACAACAGCCCCTCCAACACTTGTTACTTTCTGATTTTTAAAATTTGGCTATCTTTGAGGTTGTTAGGTGGTATCTCATAATTGTTTTAATTTGCATTTCTCTTATGGTTAATGATCAGGAACATTTTATCATATGTTTATTGAACATTTGGATTTATGCCCTTGTGAAACTTCTGTTCAGGTCCTTTGCCCACAACCTTACTGGGAAATTCATTTTTTTCTTATTGGAAGCTTGGAAAGTATTGTAAATTTTAGTAATAAGGCCT
>NW_022111339.1:3857138-3871145 GCF_000313985.2 Echinops telfairi
TTTGATTAAGTTTGCCAGTGGTCTATCAATTCTATTAATCCTTTCAAAGAACCAACTTTTAGATGCATTTTTTCCATAGTTTTCTTGTTTTCCCGCTCCTGTATTTCAGCCCTGATTTTTACTATTTATTTCCTTTTGTTATTATTAATATTGTTCTGTTGACTCTGCTCTAATTGGTGTAAGTTTTGTGCCAGCATATCAACCAGTTTTTCATGTGTGCATGTATTACTATCAAACTTCCTCGGATAAATGCCTTTGCTGTGTCCCGAAGGTTTTAATATGTCATATTTTCATTCTCATTGGTTTCTAGAAACTTCCTGATTTCATCTCTGATCTGGGTCAATATCCACTCCTTTTGCAATAGAGAATTATTTGTCCTCCAATTTTTGCCCTTGTTTTCTGAATTGTTCTTTTATTGATTTCCAGCCTTATGGCACAGTGGTTGGAGAGAGAAGTCTGTATAATCTCTATGTGCTTGACTTTACACAGGTTTGACTGTGTCCCAGAATGTGGTCTATCTTTGAGTATGTGCCACGTGGGCTTGAAAAGAATGTGAATTGTTTGCATTTGGGTGGAAAGCTCTGAAAATATCAAGTTAATTGTGCTGTTTAGATCTTAGCTTCCTTGTTAAGTTTGTTTCCCTGTGATCGGTCTTTTTCAGAGTCAGTGATGTGTTAAAGTCACCTACTATAATTGTTGAGCCTGTGCTTTTTTTTTCATCTTTTGGAGTGGAGTGTCTGATTTATGAATATCACAGGTCTTTCATTGGGTGTGTATATATTTATTATGCTCACTGGTTCTTGGTCTACTGTTCCCTTGAGCCTTATATAGTGCCCTTCCTTGTCTCTTGCTATGGCTTGTACCTTGAGATCAATTTTGTCAGAGATTAAGATCACTACCCCTGATTTTTTTGAATTGTTATTGCTTGGTATATTTTTCTCTTGCCTTTAATTCTCAGCCTGGTTTTGTCTGTAATCTTGAGATGTGTCTGCTGTAGGCAGCAGATTGATGGGATGTGTTATCAGCTAGTCTGCTAGTCTCTGCCTTTTAATGCCTCAGTTAAGTCCATTGATATTCAGGGTTATTACATCCATCTGTGGTCTCTGTGATATCATCTTGTACCTTTTGTGTTGGGTGTTTTCCTACCTACTTATCTTACCAGTTTGTGATGTGTATGTGTGTGTGTGTGTGTTTAATTCTTGCCTTCTATACACCACTGAGCTAAAGCTATCTTGGGGGCTGTTTTCTCTTTGTGACAGTCTCTTATTGGAGCTCGGTGAGTGTTAATCTTCTGCCCATACTGGGTCGGCAAGGATCTTTTGTAGGACTGGGTTTCTTTTAATGTATTCTCTGAGTATTTCCTTGTCTGGAAAGACTCTTACTTTTCCATCTACCTTAATAGATGATTTGGCTGGATATATTATTCTTGGGTTTCCATTATTTTCTTTCATTTTTTGCAATATGTTACTCCACTTCCTCCTCTTCTTTATAGTGTCTGCTGATAGGTCTGAACATATTCTTATTTGGGTACCTTTATAAGTTACTATTTTTTTTTCTTTAGCTGCTTTTATGATATTCTCCTTTTCCTCAAAGTTGGATAATTTAACTACTATGTGTTTTGGTGACATCTTGGGATTCAGTCTGACTGGTGTTCTTTCAGCCTCCTGAATGGTTGCCTGATTTTCATTAATTAAGCTGGGGAAGGTTCCCTCTAACAATTCCCTCGATATTTTCACTGTTGACTTCTTTGTTGTATCTTGTTCTGGTAGTCCAGTTATTCTAATGTTCCTGTTCATAGCATCAGACATGGCTCTCAGATAGATTTTCTTCAGCTTCTCTGATTGTATTATTTGAATGCCTTTCCCTTTTATTGAAGTCTGTCTGGTTATTATCTGCAAGGTCACTGGTGCAATTATCTGCCTCCTCAAGTCTGTTGGCAAAGTCTGTTAATTTGCTACTGTATTTTGTTATTTCATCCCTTAGGTCTTGTATTTCCCTTTGGTGCGTGGCCTTTATCTCCTCTATCATTTCATCCTTTTTCTGTATTGCTTCTCTCATATCCTGTATGACTCCAAGCAGCATTCTGAAGATTTCTTTCTGTGGCAGGTCAATGTTTGCTTCTTCTATGCACATCATTAGGTTCATGACTTCTTCTGGCATTGTCTTCTGTTTCTCCTACTTTTTCATTGAGGCTGTTCGGGCTGGTTATTGTTTATGTGTTGTTTTAGAGGAGCCTGGCGCCATCTTCCAGAGTTGAAGAGCACTGGGCTCTCTCTTTGGGAGACTCGTAGGAGTGCTTCGTTGTACTACCTGTAGCTAGCTGAACCGGGGTTCAGACTACTGCTTTTTTTTCCTGTGGTTTCACTTTTACCCTAGCCAACCAATATTCTGTTATTTGGAATGAAAGTTGGATGGCGCTTCACTGGCTGATCTCTCAGGAAGCCGTGGTGGTTTGGCACACGGGGCTTGTAGTACTTTGGATGGCATGTGGTGGTTCCCACTGCAATGGGAATGCTGTGAAGGAGGGCTTGATGTACCTGACTTGATCTAGAACACCATGGATGGCAGGTGGAATTTCCTTAGTTGGAGAGATTGCCCTGGAAGTTGGAAAATTTTCTCACAGAAGCATGGAGCACCACAAACGGAGGGCAAGAGTTTCCCCAGACACTTGTAGGGCCTTGGGGCATAGGTGGGAGTTTCCCCAGCCATTTGAAGAGGAGATCCCGCAGCCATTTACAGTGTAGGGGAGGGCAGGCATAATTTCCCCACCTGCATGTAAAACCAATGAGTGTGGGCAGGAGTTCCCCCAACTGGGCAGCTGGAGTTGCCCTTGGTGGAGGGGAGTGGACTGGAAGCTGGTAGTGGCATG
Organism: Echinops telfairi; assembly: GCF_000313985.2. Taxonomy (NCBI): domain Eukaryota; kingdom Metazoa; phylum Chordata; class Mammalia; order Afrosoricida; family Tenrecidae; genus Echinops; species Echinops telfairi. Next base: position 3,860,008 of record NW_022111339.1, read on the forward strand.
TGAAAGGAAAGAGAAGGGGAGAAAAGAAAATGAGAAAGGAAAAAGAAAGACAAGAATAAAAATAAAAACAAACCAACACACACAAAGACCAAAAAAAAAGGGAAAACAACAAAAAAGAAAAACAGCCTGATGTGACTGTGGTGGGAAAGAGAGAAGAGCTATAAGAAGAAGAAACAAGGGAAAAATGGGAAAAAGAAGAAAAAAAATAAAAATAAAGAATAAAAATAAATCAAGAGATTGCTGAATCCCGATTATCTGGCCATGCGGCTGGAAGGGTTTAAATCCTGCTCAAAGATGTCGAGTGGGTGTGCCCACTTTGGTGTAGAGCCCCGGGGATGCTGGGTGGAATTGCCCTAATAGGTAAGGTCATTGCAGAAGCCATGTGGAGGCTTCTGCAGCAGCATGGAGAGCTGGAGAGGGCTGGTGAGCTGCCTCATGTTGTGTGCAGCTCTGCCACAGAGGGCAGGCTGGAGCTCTCCCTACTAGGTGGGCAGAGTTGCCCTAGGCAGAGGTTAGTGCACCTCTAAATTTTGTCCTTGGGCAAATGCTGCCCTTTAGATATTAAGTGGTTGATTATCCTAAGGTGTGCTTATCTATTAGTGTTATTGTTTCCCTTCTCAACTTTTCTGTTGTTTGGCTAAACTTTGAGCCTTGGTGGTAAATTCTGTTTTAGGCCTCAAAACCAAACTCACTCTCATTGAGTCAATTCATACTTGTAGTGACCCTGTGGACAGAGTAGAACTGCCCCTGTGAGTTTTCCAGGCTGTGAATTTCTATGGAAGTCAAAGTCCTCATCCTCCTACTAGGAAGTAGCTGGTGGTTTAGAAATACTGGTTTTGTGGTTAACCACCCAAGACATAACCTACTAGGGCTATAGTTTCTGTTCAACTAGGCAGTCTGGTATTTCTATTCCATATTTTTCTCCTAATCTATCCAAGACTCCTAATACGATCCCTACCAGAGGAGTTGGTAGTGGTAGCTGGGTGTCATCTAATTTTTCTGATCTCAGAGCTATAGAGGCATGTTCACAGGGCTTATTGAACTATCTCCATGTGACTTTTGATTTCCATCATTTTTCTTTCCTGTTGCTAGGAGGAGACCAATAGCTGAATCTTGGACAGCAACTCTAGAGTTTTTAAGATCCTAGTTGCTACTCACCAAAGTAGAATATAGAGGATTGTTGTTTTGAGCTGTATTATGTCAATTGACCATGTGTCCCCAGGATACCCTCATATTTAAGCTGGTGGTTCCACCCACTGCTTTGAGTGGATTCTAAATCATGGAATAGGGTTTTCAAGATTGTAAAACTTTATGGGAGCTACTGGTGGGTAGAACCTTGATGTTAGCAGCCCAATGTTTATCACCACAGCACCATCATAGCCCCTAATTTATGGGTCGAGAGTTATTATAGATAAAGCACCAAGTTTTGTGTTTCAGACTGGGATGCCTGGGGCATATTGTCTTTGGTGTTAGCCTCATGGCATATGGAAAGGCCATGAAAACTGACAAGATGAATTCACATTGGGTGTTTCACACGGAGTGTTATGGCTATACTAGTTGGAGTTGTCTGGCTTGCAAAGTTCTTTACTCTTTAGTATTGTTGTTTGGTGCTGTTGTCAATTCCGACTTATAGCAATCCTATGTGCAACAGAATGTACCACCAACCAGTCCTTCACCATCCTAAACATTCTTCATATACTTGACCTTGTTGTTGCAGCCATGTGTGAATCCATCTCCTGAGGGCCTTCCTCTTTTACTACTTTACCAAGCATGAGGTCCTTCTCCAGGGACTGATCTTTTCTAATGACATGCCCAAATTATGTGAGGCAATGTCTTGCCATGCTTGCCTTTAAGGGACATTGTGGCTGTACCTCTTCTAAGACAGATCTGTTTGTTCTTTGGCAGTCTATGATACTTTCACTATTCTTTGCCCAAACCATAGTTCAGATGTATTTATTTTTCTTTGATCTTCCTTATTTATTGGCCAACTTTCACATGCAGTGTGATTGACAATACCGAGGCTTGGGTCAGTCACATCTTTGTTTTCAAAGTGACATTCTCACTTTCAACTTTCTAAACAGGTCTTGGGCTGCAGATTTGCCTAATGCAATGCATCCTTTGATTTCATGACTGCTGCTTCCATAAGCACTGATTGTTAATCCAAGCAAGAGGAAATCCTTGAAAACTTCAATCTTTTCTCCATTTATCATGGTGTTCATATTATGATATCATAATGTTGTAAGGATTTTGGATTTCTTGATATCGAGTTGTAATCCATATTGAAGGCTGCAATCCTTGATCTTCATTAGCAAGTGCTTCAAGTCCTCCTTGCTTTCAGCAAGCAAGGTAGTGTCATTAATAAGCCTTCTTCCAATCCTAATGTCACATTTTACTTCAAATAATCGAGCTTATCTGGTTATTTGCTCAGCATACAGATTGAATAAATATGGTGACAGTATACAACCCTGAAGCACACCTTTCCTTATTTAAAATAATGCAGTATTCACTTGTTCTATTACTGCCTCTTGATCCATGATCAGATTCAGCATAAGTACAATGAAGTGTCCTGGGATTCCCATCCTTCTCAAGGCTATCCATAGTTTGTTGTGATCAATACAGTGGAAGGCTTTTGCATAGACAATGAAACAAAAGTAACATCCTTCTTGCATTCTCTGCTTTCAGCCAAGTTCCATATGACATTAGCAATGATATTCTTTGTTCCAGATCCTCTTATGAATGTGGGCTGAACCTCTGGCAGCTTCCTGTCAGTGTACTGCTGCAACTGTTATTGGATAATCTTTGGAAAAATTTTACATGCACATGATATCAATGATACTTGTCACCTTTCTTCCAAATGGGTACAAATATGGATCTCTTCCAGTCAGTTGGCCAAGTAGTTATCTTCCAAATTTCTTGGCCTAGACAAGTGAGTGCTTCAACTGCTTCATCAGCTTGTTGAAACATTTCAGTTAGTATTCCAACAACTCCTGGAGTCCTGTTTTTGACTAATGCTTTCAGTGCCGCTTGGGCTTCTTCCTTCAATACCATTGGTTCTTGCTTCTATGCTGATATGCTACCTCTTGACTCTTTTAGCATATGGTTGATTAATGTCTCTAAGAACTAGAGAATTCCCATTCCTTTTATATAGGCTCCTCTGGAAAAAGTGTGAAGGAGAAGATGCTGAGGTGCTAGAACCGGAACAGTAATTGATTGCACCCTTACTTCAGTTCTTGCTCCAGGAAGAAACACACTCCTTATTCAATATGTAAGTCTCCTAGAAATCCATTCAATGCCAATTTCTACCTGGTCTGTGTGTTGGAGGTTACATTCCATTGTTAATGCCCGACAGCTTTTGCCTTGCTCTGAAGTTCAATACTGTCTGCCTTAGACTTCAGGCTGATCTACGCTAAGGACTGTGTCTATTTGACTTATTATCAGTGGCACAATGCCAAGTTTTGGGCTCACAAACATTTCTTTGCTGATTCAGTAGCTGTTGGTCTCTCTGGAGGTAAAAATGCAGCCGTAGTTATTTACCACTCAGTTTCTAATTCTGTGGCAAGACACTCATATGTCATGATATTCTACATCTCTTTCTCTCCCTTTTTATTAGTGGCAAAGGTTGTGTGCTGAAGAGTGATTGTTAACTGTGATTATTAACTATGGAAGAGAAAGTTGATCTGGTTTGCAGCAGGTTTTACAGGAATGGGCATATCAGGGAGAGGAGGGGAGCTATTGTTTAGCTAGTCCCCACCATGGTCAACCATTAGGTTAAGTAAGAGTTTTCCAAAGGTTAATGTGTAAATAGCAAGAAAACTCTTGGAACACCAATAGCATTGTGGAAAGTGTTGGGGGTGGTGCTCATTGGCTACTGCTCATGTTTCCAGGGACTGCCATTAGATTTCCAAGCAACAGTCCTGGTATCTTGCCTCACTTTTTACCCATCTTTCTAACACGTTAATAAGTTATTTAACAGACTATGGCCTTAGCCATTTTCCCATATTCTTGAGTGGAATAGTAGGTTAGATTATGGCTTCCAAGGACATCAAATCCTAATCCTGGGACTTGTAAATGCTACCTTATTTCAAAAGGGGGTCTTTGCAGGTGTGATTAAGTTTAGGGTTTGGGGAGGTGAGATAGATTTGTTTCTCCAGTTGGACCCCAAGTGCCATATTAAGTGTCTTTATTAGATCTAGGTAGAAGAATATTGAAGACACACACCGAGTGAAGACACACAGAATAAGAGGAGGCACCATGACCAGGAGGTAGACATTAGAGTGGTGCAGCTATTGGCCAAAGAACGTCAGTAGCCACCAGAAGCTGGAGGAAGCTATGAATTGCAGCTTCTTCTCTAGAACTGCAGAGGGAGTGTATCCCAGCTGTGGTAGTTACATAATATCTTGTCAATTTGAGACTTACGAGTCAAGGGGTGGAGTTTAACCTGTCAATCAGGTCACAGCTTGATGACCTCCTTTGGAGGTGCTAAGGAGATAAATAGCTCATTGGAGGTGGGACACACTCAGTCCCTATGAGACATTCTTGTTGAGAAGCCACATGGAGGCATGCTGATGGCAGGCAGAGCCTCAGAGCTAGAGAAGCCACATGGAGACCACATGGAGAAGCCACATGGAGAAGCCACATGGAGATGCTTACACCACCACTGAATCCACAAGACTTTCCACCCACTGGCCTGTGATAATCCTGCATTTGGCATCATTGCATGTGTTTCGTGAGTCTGAAGAAGAATTTATAGATTGGTATAGGACATATGGGCTAATACTGGACTTATGGACTTGATCTGGACTAGGCTGGGATGTTTTCTCAATATTCAATTGCTCTTGTATATAAAGCTCTTTCTTATACACATGAGTGTCTATAAATTTTGTTTCTCTAGTCTACCCAGACTAACACATCAACCAAAACTTTGACTTTGAAATTCCGTCCTCCAGAACTGAAAGAGAATAAACTTCTGTTGTTTTAAGTCAGTCGTTTTATTATAGCAATCTCAAGAAACTACTATAAATGGGTAGAGCTATTCAAAAATGGAAACCTAGGTGATTGATCCTTTTCTTCTCTCTCTGCCCCAGGGCAGGGCATGGCAGCAATCATGGCTGTAAATATGACCACAGACCAGAATTTTCTCTTTGGTAGGCTGTCCCAAAGACTAGGCAAGGGAGGCTGAGGGCAAAGTATGGTGGCTTAAGGTACTGCGAAGCCCTTTTGGTCACTTACTACAGCTGCACCCTCCAACATAAAGGGCATTAGGACAAATCTCAAATCTTTATTGCCATATAGCTGTTGGATTGTTGTTGTGTGCCATTGTGTCAATTCTAACTTACAGCAATCCTGTAGGACAGAGTGCAATGGCCTCCATAGAATTTCTGAGGCTGAAGTCTTGATAGGAGCAGATTGCCAGGTCTCCCCACCTGTGGAACCACTGTTGCATTTGAACTGGTGGTCATTTGGTTAGTAGTTAAGCTATAATTTATTGTGCCACTAGGGCTCCTCCATCTATCTAGCTGGTGTGTGTGTGTGTGTGTGTGTGTGTGTGTGTGTGTGTTTTCAACTGGTCCTGACTCAGGGTATTAAAGAGAGTGGTATTGTTTGTCAGTCCCATTAGGACCCCAAAGAATGCATGGGTGATATGTCCAAGAACTGGTTGGAGCGTGAATACCCCTTTTGTAGATGAGCAGTGATCTTGGGAAACCTGCTTGTAGGAGAGGCATGGCACGGAAGTTCAGAGGGGAAGATCTGCCACAAGACTGGCTGCCTGGGTTCCAGTCTAAGCTCTGATCCTCCCAGCTGTGTGACAGTGGGCAAGTGAGTCCACCTCTCTTACTCAGTGTCTCCATCTTGACCACAGGGACAAGGAACTTGCTATGAAATCAATTGTGCCCCCTGCAAGTGTATAATGAAGTTCTAACCCCAGCACTTGTCAATGTGACCTAGTTGGAAAGAAGATGTTTGTGGGGTCATGTTGGAGCACAGTGGCTCTAATCCAGGGTGTGGGGGGAAGCAGACGCAAAGACAAAACCACTCAGAAAGCAGATGGTTCTGTGAAGACAGGGACAGAGATCGGAGTGCTGCAGCTACGAGACAAGGAGTGCCAAACACTGGCCATCGCAGGGAAGAAGGAGAGGAGAATGGGACACATGTTCCCACAGAGTCCCCAGAAGGACAGCACAGGCAACACCTGCTTTTGGATGCTCGCCCTTCATAACTGTGAGGTGATGCACTTCTGTCGTTAGAATTCACTCAATCTGGGCCACTTTGTAACAGCAGCCAGAGGAAAAGCCTCCCTATAGATCCCCAAACTCACTGAGCTAGAGACAATTCTGACTCTTAGGGACCCTACAGGACAGGGTGGAGTTGCCCCTGGGAGTTTCCAAGACTGAAACTCGTTATGGAAGTAGAAAGCCTGAATGGCTGGTGGTTTTGAGCTGCTGACCTTTCGGGGAGAAGCCTGATGCATAACCACAACATCACCAGGACTCCTCCCTCACCAGTAGGTTAAATGAATTCATAGAAAGCTTGTTTAAGTAAGCTTTCAGTGGATGCTGCGTTTTATTCTCCAGGAAAAGAATGGAAAAAGTGGAGTAAAAATTTCCAGCATGTGCTGATACAATCCTTCCCCAATGCCCTTTTTCTCAATTACTAACCAGAAGGTTGATAGTTTTGAACCCCAGTGGTGCTGTGGAAAAAAGCTTGGGCAATCAGCTACTGCAAGATGGCAGTGAAGAAAACTTGATGGAGTTGGTCTACTTTGTAACACATGAGTCACTCTGAGTCGCAGTGGACTCACAGCTAGGGGTCTGAGTCTTGATCTTATAAGATGAGGTTGGGTAAAAGTCAGCAGTATTTAAACATTGGACTCACTCCACTCGATGCTAAGGTGATCCATAAGAACTTCTGACCTCAGGAGGTAGAGGAATGAAATGATACTGGCAGGAGGAATCGTGAGTGATAACTCTTGCTGCATTGTTTTAGCCATTCAAGTGAATGGACATCGCACGAGCTTTGGCATTTGGCAACACAGCAAAGCAAGTTTTGACAGCTTCATATACAGATTGCTGAATTAATGTTAATTAGACTTATTAATGCAACCCCAGGTAAGAGCACTGTGGCAGTTACATAATCTCCTATCAATTTGAGCGAAGGGATGGAGTCTATCTAGCCTGTCAATCAGGTCGCAGCTCATTTGAAGGTGTGACAGAGATAAATAGCTCACCGGAGGCTAGACCCGCTCTCTCTGCCTTCCCTTTCCTGCTGGAGGAGACCGTGCAGAACAGAACAAAACTCTGCCTGTTCCTGTGTCAGCCGCAAAATTGTGTGTTTGAGCCCATTGGATTCAGGAGCCCAATAAACACGTTTCCGGCCAGCGTGATGCCTCTCTGGCTCTTTCCATCCAGACAGGAGTAGGGCCTAGACTAATGAGGATGCTGGTGAAGGGCTGTTTGATTTTAAATAAAATAAGACTGCCTTGAATAAAGTTGTTTTTTTCCCTCTGAAGTCTGTTTGTAGACTGTGTATTCCTCCAGGGGCATTCTGAATCTGATTCTAAAAAATAGGCTTTGAGATTATGAAAAGGTTTTCCAAAAAATGTTGGCAGGGGGAAGGAGCTGCCCACGAGATCACTGAGCTGGATGAGAGGGCTAGAATCCTGGCTGTGAGTGTGATTTGGGGGTAGTGGCAAAGAGTCCAGAAGAAAATCACTTCTGGGAGGAGCGTGCTATATAGAGGAAGTCCTAAGTAAAATCTCTTTCACACGGCATAGATTTTGACACAGAAATCCATGGTTTAAAAAGGAAGGGACTACACGTTTGTATTAGGCATACATGGGAGTAGAACTGGAAGAGAATTGGGGGAGAGAGGAGAAAAGAGGGTGAGGGGAAAGAAATAATAAAGCCAGGAGAGGGCGATGAAAGGGAGAATATGTTGAAGCAAGAGACGAAAGGATGGTGAGGAGCAAAGTTTGAAGCTTCACCTTTCTCAAAGTGTTTTTCGTACAATCTCATAAGAAGCAGTTGTTTCTTGAGGAATTTGGCTCAAGCAGCAAGAGTCCAGTCCAGGCTCATATTTTTAAAGGGTGTGAAACTCTTTCTAGTTTTTTATCATAAGAGTTATAAGCAGGTAAGCCTTGTTGATTATCAGATGAAGATGAAGTTATTTGGCTGGAAGAATGGCAAAACCTTCTGCCACGGTATTAATATGAACTCAGGGCTAGGCACCCTGATAAGATTCGGGGGACACTTTGGCTGTTTGTAAAACCCACCAGTTGACTTTCTGGGAATTACTAGCAAGAGTGCGGGATACTTTTTAAATGAGCTATGGGGGTTTTAAAATAAGAAAGGTTATGTTCATTACATTGTAATGAGGTTTCTCTGGCTATGCTGTGGAGAATGCACTAGAAAGGGGCAGAAACAAAGGCAGGCAAAGCAAGTAGGAAGGAGGCTGTTATATTAGCTCAGATGAGAGATGAGAGAGAGAAGGGGGATGGAGTCCAAAGATCTAGGAAACTGAATTCCCATTGCTGTTGTTTCTGTGGTTGTCAGGTGCCCTGAAGACAGTCCCAAGTCACAGAGAGCCTTTGCACAACTGGAGAAGACACAACACAGACAGGCGTCGTCCTCACAATCATGGCTGCGTTTGAGCCCACTGTGTCCATCCGTCTCATCAAGGGCCTTCCTCTTGGCTGATGACCCGAGTTGCCTAATTGTAAAGTTCTACCGGGAGGAGGCCTGATGGTGCCATCGTGACTGTTAACCTACAGGTCAATTATTGGATGTCTCCTGCTGAGTGCTTAACCACTGTGTCACCAGGGTTGCAGATTCAAAAATCCAGCATAGAGGTGAGAGTAGTCTGTTGGTGGGGGCTTGAGGTGGTGGATGCTGAACTCTTTTGGATACTGGCAAAGGTCTATCCGATGACCTTTCCAGTGGCCCATTCGGTACTACCCTCCAGCTGGGAAACTACATTTCCCAGACTCCTATGCAATTGTAAGTCTCAAATTTGACCTAATTCCATCAATTAAGTGTACTCACACAAGCCTCTCCTTTAGAACTGACTTAAATTGAGGAAGGGTCCACAGAGTCTGAAACATCACTTCTGCTGAGCAAATCCAGCAAGTATATGATGACTCCAGTCTGTCCGACTGCACTGGCCACAGCTGTCTGCTGCCCACATCTGAGCTAACTTCACATTTGGGAGAGCAGCTCTCTCATTTCTCAGCTTCTCATTTACAGCACAAACAGTAATTCTTCTAGATCATTATGTCTGCAATGTTATTCTGTGTGTGCTCCCTGGACCTGGTCTCTGAGCTTGGAGCACTCTCCTCTAGTCCTCTCAATATGCTTAAAGCATTCCAATCTAGAATGGCTTCTGCAGCCAGCAGTTAAAGCTCAACAGATATAGAAGTGTGAGTCTGTAGTACCTGCAAGACATCCAAATATAAATATGCGAATGACATTCAGATATATGGGTCTGAGGGGGATGACTGGCTTGGCAATCTGTGAGTTGTTGACGTAGGCATTGTAATGGATGAGGTCATCCAGTCAGATAGTGCCAAGAGTGTGAAGGATGAGAAGAGAAGACAGCCCAAGGACGGACGGCTCCATTCACGTTGAAGAGAAGATTAGGCCGGCCAGTTGACTATGTGAGGAAGGTGGATAAAAGGTAGGAAAACTAGGAGGGATTAGAGATTCTGAAGCAAGAGAGACATTGCAGAGTAAAGAAATAGATACCATGAGGGTAAAAGGCTGCCTCCTCAAGAGGTTTGATCATGCCTGGAGGTGCTGAAGACTCAAAGGAAGAGATTATTTTTATCCTTTGTCAACCTGTGTCACCCCCAGAATGAGACATAGGTGAGGTATTAGGTGAAATCTTATACATGTTTTATCTAAACAATGAATTTTTTTTAACATGCACGATAGAAGCACATATTTGAAGGGTGATGAAATGAAGTTAAAGGACTTGGGGAAGAAAGGATGAAGATACAGGAGAGACTTATTATTAGACTCCCAAAAATGGTGAATAAATGTAGACTGGAGCAGGATCCAGATGGGATACTTGTTTTAGACAGAGGGGAGGATGCTCTGGAGGACAGAGGAGACAGAAGGAGCAGACACATCAGGAACTGTCTACCATCGGCAGTAGGTTGGGGACACCTGATCTCTGGGCATTTGCTTTCTCGGTGCTGTAGCTCTTTGGGTTTTAGAAAAGTGGAGCAGGTCTTCCTGGTCATCCTGCGGGAAGGAAGGAAAGCCAGATGGTTAGACTGTCATCAGGTGGGGAGGTGGAGGGCTGTTGAAGATTCAAATCGGGAATTTCCAGGTGACAAGATGGGATGCTAGTGGCCAGGTCTACACTCTGGAACCATGAGCCATTGGGAGAGGGAAAGATGAGAGAGACTTTCAAAGAATGACAGTCTCAGAAACCCACAGGGAAGTTCTACCCGGCCCGATGGGGCCACCATGCGTTGGATGGACTCCATGCCAGTGAGTTTGGTTTGGTCTTTTAAGTGGATCTGTGTAGCGCTGTGATTGTGTCCAGCAGGACTCAGACTCTAGCTCAGATGCTCCAGGATGGGTAATCACCCCCTCTTCGTTCAAGTTTGGCATGTTTCAGGCAGGTAGTGAGGAAGACAGTGGGGAAGGGAAACTGGCAAGAAGACAAACCAGTGGTTTTCAGTGCGGAGTGGCATTCGAGAGCATAATGACAACCAAGTGTTTTGGTTGCCGCAGTGATAGGGGGCACGACTGGAATTTAGTGAGCAGGAACCGGGGATGCTAAATGTCTTATGTTTGTGGGAGGATACGTCACCACAAATAATTGCTCGCCCAAATTGCCAGCTTTGCCTAGAGGTGAACATTGAAACTGAGGAATGCTGGACTCTGAGTCCAATAGACACAGGGAAGACAGAAGGGGAAGGGGAAGCCAAGCGGACCCAAGACTGGGATCCGGAGCAGGTGAAGACCAGTCAGATGGAGAGAGACTGAGCGCGCCAGTCAGCAGAATGGGGCACCGGGGCAGGAGGTGGATGGTCTGAACTGGCCATTTTGGAGCTGCGGCAGGTCCCCAGGATGTGGCAGAAAGGACCCACAGGTTGTAGTCCTCCAAGGAGCAGGCAGCAAGATGCAGTTAGA
>NW_022111339.1:3872223-3873610 GCF_000313985.2 Echinops telfairi
GCCAGTAGACTTGCTTATTCTTCCTTAAAACTGATAAAGCCCAATCATCTGGATAAGGGTCATCATTAATCATCAGCACAAGGTCATAAGGGTGTCCAGGGATTGACAACCATGTAACCACTTAAATAGGACACAGAGGAGGGTGAATTTCACAAAACCACAATTGATGACAGATTGACTCATCACAGATGCAGGCAGAACTATAGAAGTGGGAAAGGGGCCAGGACCGGGACATGCACACTGTTTACTGGTGACAGTGGGGCACTAGTACTCAATTTCCATCCAAGGCACACCCAGGCACAGTCCTGAGGGTGAGATTGCCCATAGCTGAGCTGGCCAGGGGCGTCACAGCACATTCCCTCTGGTTCAGGGCAAAGCATTCATATTGCTGCTCAGTGGTCAGAAAAAACTCATTGGAGACTAAATCTACGGAGACTCACACATGGATTTAGGGTTCCCACTGTAAATTGTGTGCTTTCTTAAAGCTGGTGCTCAGGAGTTACCTGCTCTAAACCAGGCAGGAACGACCAGGCTGTGTGGCCTCAGTGGTGTGAATCATGACCTTGGAGTGGCAAAGGCGCAGGTGGAGGCTGCCAGCCGACCACCCTCCTGCAAGAGAGGTTCTCCTGCAGGCAACTGAGCGGTGCCCCTCTGGGTCAGGATCAGGCAGTGTGTGGGCAAGGTAGGTCCCCAAAGATAGCAACACAGATATATTTATCTCATATGGTATCCCTAATGTCTTGACACACACAAAGCCTCATTCCAAAGATCTAAAAATGAACTATTGACTGAGCAAAGGTCTAGAACCGGAGGCGTAGAGCATAGAAGTGAAGTCTTCATGTACAACTGAGATCGCAGTTCCTCCCTTACTGAGTCATCTGTGAAAATAATAAATAGCTCCTGCTTCGGGTCTTCCGTGAGGATTCCTAGAGGTATTATAAGAGGAAGCCTCCAGTCTGACACTTGAGAAAGGAGAGGGCACAACCCCAATCACGGTTGCTTCTGTTCAGACTCACAGTGGCCCCTCATGCTACTGAGTAGAACTCCCCCACAGTCATCATCGCCATGGTTTTGTAGCGCCCTTTCAGAACAGATCTCCCGACCCTTTCTTCTGCGGTGCCACTGTGCCCCCCTAGCCGACCTTTGGGGCTAGGAGATGAGTGAAAGCCATTGGTACCATGCAGGGACCCTCTGCTTGGCACAGAGTGTCTAATCAATGTTACGTACTGCTAGTATGATTACCTCTGCTCCTTCCCAGTATCCTCTGAAAGAAAACTTCTGATCGAATCAATGGATACATACAGATGTGTTCCGAGAGGGGGTTGTGGGGATTTCTTCCACCTTCCACGTCAGACTCAATAGGACCGATAAGGGATGAATCCGTGTG
>NW_022111339.1:3874425-3891902 GCF_000313985.2 Echinops telfairi
TTCTGCACAAAATGCAGCCTGGGATTTGTACTTTACAAATATTTGTCTAGTTAGTCATTGTCACAGAGGCAGAGAGATAATCATACCTTTCCCTGCCACCAAGTACATTCTGCCTCCCAGCCACCCTGCTTTGCACAGACGGATTTTTTTACTTGCTTCCTCGGGGTAGGGGTGGGGCGGGGAGGGGGTTAGGGAGGCGGGAGTGGATGGTGGATAGAGGGTAGCATTTTCATGCAGTTCTTTGCTAAGAAAAAAATCTTGCTCCCTGCAATTAACTTCAAGATTCTTCATACGTCTCAGGGCATCCATTCTGTGCATTATCCTGAATAAGCCAAAGCACCATGGTTCATAATAGCCTGGGGGTCCACGTCCTGGGAGCAGGACTGTCGTAAGAGGTTAGTGAAATGGCTGAGGTGGCAGACTGGGAATTGCACCTTGGGTGGCCTCTCCTGTATACGTAAAAATCTCTTGGAGGACCTTGTTAAAATGTAGATTCTGACTCAGTACTGTGTATCTGGGGTGGTGAGGCAGATTCATGGCAAAGGGGCAAGAGGATGAGGCGGTCTGAAAGCCCGGATGAAACAGATAGGTGGTGTGAAGTCTATGGCTGCTGCTTCTGTCTTTAATGTGCAAGTTCACAGTGGTTCCCCACCATCTTGTCACTATAAATCTCAGCATTCACAGACAAACTGCCAAAGCAAGACTAAAGAGTCATTCCTCTACTTTTAAATGAAGTTTCAGAAAATTTTTTGGAGTTGGATGTTAGTGTCAGGTGCCATTGAATTGGTTCCTAACTCACGCTGACCCCTGTCATGTGTGGTTGATGTATTTAGTCCTTTGTTGCGGACAGTGTATGTTGTGAGTGGCTTCTCACCTGGGGGGCTCACCTGCGAGCACTCTATTTGGCAATATTAGGTGATGAACCACAGGGTTTGCACTGGCTAATCTCGGGCCTTAGCTTACTAGTCTGTCTTTGCCTGGAAGCTCTGCTCAAGCCTGTCCATCACGGACAACTCTGCATCACTGGTGGCATAGCTTCTGGCATCACGGGGACACACAAACCACCGCAGTATGTTTAACCGATGGGGGGTGGGGGGTGGTAGTTGCAGTTGAAAGTTGTGCTTAGCTACCACTAAGTTGAGGCTCACTGACAGGCGTGGGGGCCCAAGTGTAGAAATAGAACTGCTCTGTGGGGTTTTCTGGGCAGTACTCTTTACAGGAGCAGATCTACCTCGGGGTCTTTCCTCTTAAAGAGTCACTGGGTTCAAACCACAAAGCTTAGAGCTTAACCATTGTGCCACCAGGCTCCTTGGGATTGAATAGCCACTAATCAAATCATACGTATTTTTCACTCCCTTCCATAGAAATGCTCATCTCTCTTATTCAAAAGGCAGGGGGGAAAAAAACACAAAACACCAGAAGCCGTAATTTGCTTGGCCCTCTCTTCCTACCAGTTGGCCAGATATTTTTTAGACTTTTTTTTTTCCATATTAAACTCCTGAGGACAGAGCCTGCTTATATTGTTACTAGAAGTGGGGCGAGGGGCCTTCCTTCCTGAACCTTCTCCTCATATTGCTCAGGCAGTAGGGCTGTACCCTTTTCTTTCTTTTTTTCCTGGAGGATAGAACAATGTGTACTGATATTCATGTCGGTACAAAAGGATAATTAGGCCAGTAATGAGACAGTTCTCCCTACATCCCAACTTAAAAAGCTTAGTATTTCTTTGTTTGTTTTTTACTATTCATTTGCTTTTAAATTTTTAAACTTTTCATTTCCTTCTCCTCTTAGCTCCTGATAATGATGACCATTCTTTTGTCTCACTTAATTGACCTATTCTAGAGTTTTCATATACCCCCACCGGTCTGTCAGTTTGTCCAACTGTGGTGGCTTGTGCATTGCTCTATGCTGGAAGCTATGTCAAATACCAGGAAGATCTCCCACGGTGAGGAGGATTCAATGGAGTTTCCAGCGAAGACAGAGTAGGAAGAAAGGCCTGGAAATCTACTTCTGAAAAGGAGCCAATGAAAACGTATGGATCATAACAGAACACTGTTGTCTGTAGTGCTAGCTGCCAAGGAAGGCGGTGCAGGACCAGGCAACATTTTATTCTGTTGTGCATAAGGTCACAATGAGTTGGAGTCAACTCGATGGCAGCCAACAACAGCAATGGCATTTTACATAAATGGGATCATGCGAGTTTTGTCCTTTTACTCCTGGCTTGTTTCACTTAACAATAGACATTTCTTTTCTTTTTTAAAGCAATAAGTATATTGGGGGCTCATACAACTCTTATCACAATCCATACGTATATCCATTGTGTCAAGCACATTTGTACATTTGTTGCCATCATCATTCTCAAAACATTTTCTTTCTACTTGGGCCCAGCTTCTCATTTCCCCCCCTCTTCCTCCCCAGCTTCCTTCCCCCATGCACCCTTGATAATTTAGAAATTATTATTATTTTTTTCATGTCTTACACTGACTGATGTCTCCCTTCACCCACTTTTCTGTTGTCCGTCCCCCTGGGAGGGGATTATAGATCAATCATTGTGATTGGTTCCCCCTATATCCCCCCATCTTCCCCTTACCCTCCTAGTATGGCTACCCTCAATATTGGTCCTGAGGGTTTTATCTACCCTGGATTCCCTGTAGTTTCCAGCTCTTATCTGTACCCATGTACATGCTTTGGTTTAGCGGGGTTTGTAAAGTAGAATTGGGATCACTATAATGAGGGGCGGGGAGGAAGCATTAAAGAACTAGAGAAAAGTTGTATGTTTCATCGGTACTATCTGCACCCTGACTGGCTCGTCTCCTCCCCACAACCCTTCTGTAAGGGGATGTCCAGTTGTCTACAGATGGGCTTTGGGTCCCCACTCTTCACTCACCTCATTCACAATGATATGATATTTTGTTCATTGATGCCTGATACCTGATCCCTTCGACACCTCGTGATCACACAGGCTGGTGTGCTTCTTCCATGTGGGCTTTGTTGCTTCTCAGCTGGATGGCTGCTTGTTTATCTTCAAGCCTTTAAGACCCCAGATACTATTTCTTTTGATAGCCAGGAACCATCAGCATTTTTCACCACACTTGCTTATGCAGCCGCTATGTCTTCAGTGATCAAGTCAGGAAGGTGAGCATCATGGAATGCCAGGTTAATAGAACAAAGTGTTCTTGCATTGAGGGAGTACTTGAGTAGAGGCCCAATGTCCATTTGCTACCTTAATACTAAACCTATAAATATATGTACATAGATCTATTTCCCATCGTCATATATAAATATATTTACATATGTACATGCCTGTATTTAGACCTCGACAAATGCCCTTTGCCTCCTAGAGCAATAGACATTTCTATTGGAAGAAAAATTGCTCAGCCTGAGGTCTTCTTGTTCTGTCCTATGGAAGGTAAATCATTGGCTTGTGAAAGAACATTCTTAAATTGCCTCTAGAAGGACTTATTTTGCCATTTTTTGAGCTACATTAATAAAAATGAAACATCTATTTGACTGTTTCTGCAGGTTTATTGTTTTTAGGGTATTTGTTTGCTTTTATATTCACAGCTTACTTTAAGTTTTAAAAACACTTGGCCATCCGAAGTGACTTTTCCTTATGTTGCCATCGAGTGCTGCTGACTCATAGTGACCTTGGACAAGGTAAACGTGCTTCTGTGGATTTCTGAGATTGTATATCTATATGGGAGTAGAAAGCCTCGTCTTTCTCCCACAGAGCAGCAGATAGTTTCAAACTGCTGACCTTATTGCTAGCAGCCCAAAGCGTAAATCAGGACTCCTGTTTCCTTTGAAGAAACTGTTAAAATCACCAAGGATGACCACTGTTCTCTTTTTGCAAACAGGATTGAAATAACTAGCCACACCCACTCCTGACGATGATGAAAATACTTAGTAAGTGGTATAAAGGGCTATCAGTTTGTTGATGTTCAAATGGCCATATGTGATGTGGTTACCAGAGATGCACCCTCCGTCATTGGAATCCTGAGAAAATAACCCGGAAGTCATATGTATCTAGAGTAAGGCAGCTAAGGCATAGACCTATGCCTCACTTATTGACTATCCATAATCTGATTGTTCCACATTTACAATAGTGAAAAGCTGACTATGTGATTATTTTGCACAGTAACCAGGTGCACAGTAACCTGACAGCAATGACTGTTGGGGGGCCCCTGCCTTGAGGAGGGTCTTCAGAGAGGCCAGGCTGTGCCTACAGGTGGCAGGGGTAAAGGTGGGGCTGGCCTACTTGTGGCCCCAGACTCCTCCCAACACCTATGTGGCTTGAGGTCCTGCAGCTCGAAATTGCTGTGGGGCAGGAAAGGACATCATAGAAAGGGTTTGCATGAAATGTCTGTGAGCTTAACTTCTTCCCACCGTGAGCAGAACTGGGCTCAGAGTCTCCACCTCCTGAGCCAAGGAGGAGTGTCCTGAGCCGCATCCAAAGTCCCGGCCTCAGGCACGCCCCAGGCCCAGAGCACAGAGGTCCGAGCAGGCTGCAGTGATCAGAAATGCAAGGCCTGCAGGGGCCGGAGCAGAGGCAAAATTGTGGGCCCTCTCGTCACACCAAACAAGCAAACAAAAAACTCACTACTTCAGCAGTTGATACTGAGTGGGCGCTGACTCATTATCATCGACCCTATAGGATAGTGTTGAACTGCCCCTGTGAGTTTCTGAGACTCTGTTTACATGAATAGAAAGCCCTGTCTTTTTCCCTCCAGAGCAGTGGGTTTGAACTGCTGACCTTGCACTTAGCAGCCCGATGTGTTACCACTACACCACCAAGACTATTCCATAGCCCAGCTTTTTCCAGCAGAGGGATAATCCGTAACTTGTATTGAGCACAACAGTAAATCATAGCTGTTATTTCCACGGTCATATTTTCTAAAATAACTAACTAAATAAAAATCTGTCCAGAAAAAAAGAATCCTCCATTTTTACATAATGCTCATTCCCAAATAAGGCACTAGTCTTTGGAACCTAACCATGCCCAGAAGTGAGGCATGGGCATATGTTCCCTGTTTGCTGCCGGGCAGGCCCCTCCTACAACAGGGGGCTAAAGTCTGGGATTCCTGAGCTGAGACTCAAGACGCACTGTGCATCCATCTTCTCAGCGGGCAAGGCCACGGTGAGGTGGAGTCCACGTGATGGCGTTAGGTCTGGTTTAAAGTGTATGCGACTCTTCACTGCAGTTAGTGCCTGGAGCTAAGGACTCTGTACACTTGAACCCACAGGCTGAGAACACGGGACTAATAGTACCCTTTTGTGGTTCTTCTCTAGGAAACAAACATATAAAGATGAGGCTCTTTGAAAATGAGGACTCTGGGCCAGACACGCTTCTTGCCTTCCCTGGGAGAAGCCCCAGAGGAGTCCACCCACCAGGGAGCAGCTTGGCTGCCTCCTCTGAAGTAGGGAGGGGCTGCTGGGCTGCTGGTTTTATAATTAAAGGAGGCTCTGGGGGAGCATTTCAAACTGGGTCACCACAGACTGGTGTCTCTTCAGTCCCACCCAGCAGGAAGTGACAAGCAGATTGGAGGTTCTTGGTTTACTTTCCAGCTCGGCTTGTAAAACGACTTGTTTACCTCCATTCATCTTCCTCCCCGTTGGCTGAGCCCCGAGGGAGAGAAGACTGTGCGCTCCGATAGCTGGGAAATCTGTCAGCTGAGGCCTCTGATTCTTGACCCTGCCTCCGTGTTCAATCACTTGGGATGCCCTGCCCCATCTTAGTCCAATTAAGTCAGAATCCCTGCCGGCAGGAAACAGACAAATATGTTTTGCAAGTTTTCCAGGTGACTGTAATATAGATGAGGCTTTCTATTCTAGTAAAGAGTTACGGTCTAGGAAACCCATAGGGGCAGTTCTGTAAGGTCCCCATGAGTCAGACCCAACTCAGTGGTGGTGAGTTAGCCTTGGTTTTGGTACAGCCAGTGTGGAGATAGTCCCACTGTAGAACAGCATTGGCCTCGCCTGGAAGCAGGCATGCTCCCCAAACTCACTGCCATCAAGTCAATTGGACAAGGGAGAATGGCCCCTTTGGGGCTCGGAGACTTTGACTCTTTACAGCATAGTCATCCTCTCCATTCTCCCTGGGAGGAGCTGGTGGGATTGAACCACTGACCTGGTGCTAACAGTTCAGCGTGTAACAGTTCACTATGCCACCAAGACGCTTGGTTAGTTCTGTAAATTCTCAGGTTCCATCCTTGACCTACTGAATCAGAAACTCTAGGGGTGGGCCTAGGGATTGCATTAATAAGACTTCCAGGTGATTCCCATGCGCGATAATTTGAAAATCAGCCTAATCAAAAACAACTGGCAAATTGCTGACTGAACCAGAGAGAGCTCAATGCTAATCCAGGTCTAGCCAAATCCAACACTTTCATTGCTTCCTTAGTTCAGAATGATATGAGCTGAGCTTAGGGTAGTATAGCCGGATGGCAATTCTACATCTCACTATGACGCAAATAGATTAGCCCAGAACTTTACTCCCGAAGGGACAATTATCTATGGCATTTCAACAATAGAGACAGCTTTAACCCCACTATCTTCCTGAGGATGTTTGTTTAGCAGCAGCCTTGAGAGAACAGAAGTCTCAGCAGGGTAAAGGGCAGATTTTTTTCCCTGACCACTTTTGGGGTCAAAGGTTGGAAAAGTATGCTAACAGGTCCCTGTAAGAGGAGAGGTTTCCTCAACTTGGTGTTTCTCGGCTGAGACTCAAGCCTCCTACATACACGCGACCCTTCCATCTGTGCCGACACAGTCATAACTCCGCATGCCATCTGTTTACCTACCATTCCACGCAGGACCGTGCCTTCCTTCTTTAATATTTTTAGCTACTTAAAAGCATTCGATCTAGACTATGCTGTTTTCCCCACAGGCCTCCCTGCTCCTTCTAAGCATTGCAATGTTTATTACAGGATTTGCTCCATGTATGATATACTATGTCTCTCATGCCACAGCCAACATCTAGCTATGCCACAAACCATGCGTCTAGTTTTGCCAAGGAGAATGAAGTTTAGTTGTAGTATCAGATCATTCAGAATGTGGAGGAAATGGTGCGGGGGGCCACGTGTGACATTCTCCGGTTGCACAAAGGGAGGAGAATCTAAGTCCACGTCTGCCTGAGGCGGATTCCTACGAGGCAGAGCTCACACATGCACCTGCTCTCCATCCTTCTTTATACCATTCTGACTTCAAGTGTCTTTTCCATGAGAGTCTGCTTCTCTGCTGGGTTCAGCAATCTGTTGCAACGGCCACACAGAACTCACATATAATGCGCCTGATGATGTGTATTACTAGGGAACTCAATAGGTTGCCACAAGTCAGGATAGGGAAGCATTAAGAATACAGCCATCTGTCTGCAGCAGTGCCTCTCCTCAGCCATGCCAGCAGCCACGTCTCTTTTTAGGCCTCAGCATCTCAGATAGGTGACTGATTGGCCTCTCCCCTGCCTGGGTAAGTGGTACAACATTCCTTTAGTGCTGAAAAATGCCCAAAGGATGTCTCACTCTGCAAGCCAGTCACGTGCCCTAAGCCAATCAGCTTTACTCATTCTGTGGAAGCTCACCACGTTGCCTCAATGTCTCCCTGAGGCTCCTCTGCTCTAGCTCATAGCCTGGTGCCTCTGTTCCCTCCACCACATCAGGCAGGGTCTCACAGGTGCTCTTTTTGGTGGGATTCCCCTTCCTACTTCTGAGATGGCTCACTCTTAGATAGTGGGATGGTAAAACTGAACACTCTGCAAGCTAGGGTCCGTTATTTGCCTGCTCCCACTCAGTCAATTGGTGGGAGTTGTAAAGGCTACAGACAGAAGAGCCATACCAAGTAATGACACTCCATCAAAAATGTCCAGTTGTTCTTTTAATATGACCCTGTTTGAAACATCCTCCACAGGGAGGGCCCACTCACCCCAGATGATGCCCAGCTACCTCTATTAACAGATCTGGTGTTCAGGGTCTTAATAGCTCAAATAGAGTAGCTATGCCCTGAAATAACAAATCCTTTCAGAGGATGGCAACTTCTTTGTTGGGAATCTGTACCTTCTGGAGTGGCTTGGTCACAAAGGGAAGAGTGAGTAGATGAACACAAAACCCCAGCCACTGGGTATGATTAAAATGACTGTCTCACCTGGGTCTTCAAGGTGCACAACACACGCTATGGCCATACCCACGGGAGCCAATGTTGGAACTCTCACTAGGTGAACCAGACCCTACCTCAAACACACCTATAACCTGAGGATTTAAGACTGAAATTACATGGTGTGTGCAGAAACAGAAGACAGCTATACCCAGAGGATTGAATTGTCTACCTCAATGCTCTATTTGCTGTATTAAGATATGTGTTATTCTGACAGACCTGTGAGTGACATTGTCAGTGAGTGTTATTGTATATTTTGCTTGACCACCAACTCCCATTGTTTGTGCCAATGGCATCCAGTCACATAAGGATTTATTCTGTACAAGTGAATCATCCAGGTATTGCAATATGTAGAGCCTCCACGTGTTCAATCTTCTTCTCTAATAGTGTTTTAAAAATTAGTACCATGGGCTAATCAATGACACAATAAACAGAAGTTCCTTATGCTCCAGGGAGATGATCGTTAAGAATCTCTACCATAAATTAACAAGGATGTAGCTAAGGTGAACCAGGGATAGATAAAAAAACATAGATTCAGGAATGGATTTGGGGTTCACACTTAATCCTAACTCCAATCTGAGAACAATTAGTTCCTATGACATGACCCTGCTTAATATTCGCCCTCCTGAAGGAAACTCAGAAGATATGGGTGTTATAGCAAAGTGTGGTGAAGAAACTAGATGGTGCCCGACTATCAGATAGAATAGTGTCTGGGGTCCTAAAGGCTTGTTTCCAAACAAACAGCCATCTAAGTGAGATGTCAGCTAAGTCCACATGGAAGAAGCACACCAACATCCATGACCCCAAGATTGTAAATTGTATAATGCATACCTTAAGGAAGGAATAATATCAGAAGCTAAAATTGTGAGATTCTGGGGTGCAGAAGGCTATCGATGACAGTAGAGGCCGAGAATACATTTACAGGATCTACCCAGTGAATAAGCTTCCGGTGATTTTCCTCTGACCATAATTGAGGGATGGGAATAACCTGGTTAACAAGGAGAAAGTATTGGAGAGATGACTACAGTAGATTAAAATGATAAATTTGACTTTTATGGGTAAAACCTGTCACTTCATCTCTGATACACTTTGGGCTTGATTTGGTTTTCAGTATTTCCCGTGGCTTTTTTTTTCATATTGGGGTTTATCTCAGTTGTATTCTGTCATTGTTTGTAGTCTTGAATGTTTGTTATGTGTATTTCTATGTTTTTTTATAATGTTATGTGTTTTTCTATGTCTAGTATATGAAACCCAGGCTATGTGACTCTATTGAGACAGCAACTAGAATAAGGGTTCCTGGGGGGTATGGTAGGAGAAGGTGGGGGGGAGGTTAGACGGAGCTGATATCAAGGAGCTCAAGAAGGAAGAAAATGTTTGAAACTCATTGTAGTATCAATTGTATAATACTGCTTGATGTGATTGAACTATGGAGTGTTATTATGTCTGGATTAGCTCTTAATAAAATGATTTTGGGGAAAATATCATGAATAACAAAAAAATAAAATGGCTCCCCCAAATCTAAATTAAAATATTTTGTTCCAAGCATTTGTGATGATTATGATAAATTTAAAAAACAGTGCTTATGGAAAAATTAATAATGAAGAAAGGTTAACCTAAGTAATACAATAAAGAGGGGGAAAAAGAGCGTCAAATATATTCTTCTTTTAGTAAGTTATTGGGAGGTTAACTCATTGACAAGATAAAGCTAATTTTAAATATCATAAATATTAAGCAGGATGCAATGATGTCAATTTCTGAAATTATAAAAGGTTTAATTTATTTGGCTGGGGTTAAGGGTTTTCAATGATTACCAAAGCTACTGAGAAATAATTTCATAAATGTATAAGGACAGCCCAAACGATTGAAATCTCAGCAATTGAAATACAAAAGCCCGCGATGATTCCGCAGCTGAGAGGTTGGGACAAGCTGATTGTTTTGAAAGCTCTTTCTTGCCAGTAGGGTGTTTCTGTCTGAATTTCAAACTTCCATTTAGCTGACAACTTTAAATAGGCATTTCCCCCCTAACGTTTGGGCAAACCCATGAGCCAAGATGGGAAATTTAGCAGTGGGAGCAACCTTCCAATTTAAACGATGTCTTTTAACTATGGTTGATGTTCCAGATGAGGCAAAATAGAAATATTGCATTAAAAGCTCCCCATAATTCCTCACTTTGAAGAAGCTAACGCAGCATGCTCAGATATATTATGGAATTATCAGGCATGAAAATAATATACAAGTTTATGCAGGTTTAGTTTGCAAGAATAGATTTTTTGTGTGTGCAACCAATTACTGCGAGAAAGGCTGTAAAGATTGTTTTAAATAATTTTGGGTCCCTGTCTTGAATTTTGATGACAAGGTTTTGACTGTTTTGCAAGCGAGGCTAACATATCTTGGGGATATAACCATCCAGTAATTTAAAATCATAATTTGGCTTCTCAGGGCCAACTGACATCTTGATATAAATCAATTGGGTTGATAAGCTGCAATAAGCATGTTAAAGGCTTTTATAATTTGTAAAGACCCTCACATAAGTTTAGAAAAAAAAAGTAATACTTTGTAATTTTGAGAGCATCTAGGGTCTAAAGGAAATTGTAGGATACTTTGGATTTTTTTTTTTAGTACCCATTCCAGAATCTGCAGGACAAATCTTAAAAGGCACATCAGGAATGGGTTTTGGACACTTTCACTTTAGATTCTCTGGTTCTGAATCCTCAGTGAGTGTTGGAGGAAGGAACAGAGTCCAGGCAGTGTTTTCAGAAGGGTAAGCAGGCAGGAGGGTAGAGAGGAGCAGCTGTCGAAGAAGAGCAAGGGGGAACTGCAACAGCGAATGGAACCCTAGTGGACCTCTGACTTTGTAATTCTTCATGCTGTTCAGTTACTTCAGAACCTCCAAGTTACACTGGTTGATTCTATTTAGCCGACTTAGAAACAATATCTTTCAGAGAAGCTGTTATTATTATTTGTCTTTGAGAGGCCTCCCAAAGTTAAACAGGCTTTTCTTTCTTTTTTAAAAAAATCATTTTATTGGGGCTCATACAGGCTTTTCATCGCAATTTCTCAAGGCAGGAGCCTGCTTTCTAATTGGCTCTGCAGAGAATTTAATTTAGAGAGAACAAAGCTTCTTTACAGTAGCCACTGACCTTCTGATCTGTCATGTCAAGCAGATAGAAACACTCATGTCAACCAAAATGCTTGCTCATTTGATGAGTAAGAATCCCTGAAAGAGGCTCAGCATCACTCTTAGATTTGGCCTTTTCCATGTTCCTAAGGGTAGTATAAAATTGGCTTTGGAAGCCAAAACAAAAAGTCAGGACGCTACGTGTCTCAGAACTGGATGAAGGATTGCCACAGAATTGTAGCAGTCTCACGTGAGGGAGATTGTATCCCAGGTCTCCAGTTACGTTAAGTGACTGGGGGAACAATTAGATAGAAATAGAGAACAAGCACCAGCCACAATTCAAGGACTCAGGAATTCTCTGAGCAACCATTCTGACAAAATAAATGAAAAGCTAGAATAATTCAACCATTCAAAATAAAAATACAAATGACAGATTCTGAAATATTAGATTTGGACAGCATTGTGAAAGAACAAAACACCAGGATTGAAACAATGGAAACAAGAATCAATGATATTGAAGGTAAATCTTCTGGGGACAAAATACAAGAAGATCAAGTTATAAAAATGACCCAAAACACTGAAGGAAATCTGAGAATATTATGGGACATGATCAAAAGGAACAACATGTGCTTAATAAATGTCACAGAACAGAAAGAAGAAATAATAACTATTGAGAAAATAGTCAATGAAATATCAACAGAGCACTTCCCTAATATCATGACAAAACACAAAGTAACATTCAGGAAGGTCAGAAAACTCCAAACATAATTAATGCTAAAAGGAAAATACTTTGACATATAGTAATCCAACTTTCCAATATTATAGAGAAGGAAGCGATCCTGAGAGCAGCCCGGCAAAAAAGAACCATCATAGATAAGGCCAACTGATTAGAGTAAATTCAGGTTTTTCTAGCGAAACCATCCAGGCATGAGGCAATGGAATGATATATTCAAAATTCTAAAAGGAAAAAACCATCAACCAAGAATCTTATATTCAGCAAAATTATCCCTCAAATATGAGGGGAAAATAAAAGCATTTATAGGAAAGGAAAAACGAAAGGAATTTATAAAAATATGACCACCTTTACAAAATACATTAAAAGGAATTTGATGTGCAGAAAATATATAACAACAACAGACAACAACCTAAAAATATCAGAAAAGAAATTATTTTGGAGAAAACATTCTATTTAAGTAACACTCAATGTGAAACAGAGATGAATGGATTAACACTAGGAACCCTGGGTCACCTTCCACTATGAAGATTAAGTAAATGAATAAGAGCAGAAGGAATGGACTAGACAATAAATAGTTGAACAGAGAAGATATCAAACCATTCACATAATAAACATACTTTTAAATTTGGAGAGAAAATCACACATGCAAAAAATAACCTTCAAAGAAAAAATTAAAATCTAAAAAAGATGAACAAGATGAAAATCATATAAGCAAGATAATAAGATTAAAAAAAAAAACAGTACGGACAAGACAACCAACAAACAAAAGGAATAAAACACAAGAAAGGATCATGGAAATTGAAACCATTATACAGCAAAATGACACCAACCAAACCTTGTTCACCAGGAACAACACTGAATGTACATGGATTGAATTCATCAGTTAAAAGACGAAGACTAGCAGAATGGGCATGAAAACATAAAGCTTTGATATGCTGCACACAGGAAACACATCTTAGATAGAAAGATAAACAGGCTAAAACTCAAAGGATGGAAAAAAAGTAAAGCTAACAGCAGTTAAAAGAGAGCTGGAGTAGAAATAGTAATCTCAGAGAAAACACACATCAAAGTAAATGACATAATGAGATCACTATATAATTATGAAAACTTTAATTGAACAAGAAACCATAATCATAATGCATGTGCACCAAATCAAAGAGCATCAAAACACCTCGATCACATTCTTGCAGACTCATTGTTGCAGCCTATGCTTTTATACATCCCTGAAGTGCAAGAGACTTTCAAGACCCATTGGTCCTCATGCACTTCTGGATTTAAGCCTTTCCCTTAGCAATGTCATGTACGATGCTTGGGTCTATCGTGTTGGCTAGGTAGTGCTAGAATTAGGACCCAGGATTTGTCCATCACACTCCCTTGCTATGAGGGCAAATCTAATGATTTCCCCTTTATGAGAGAAGGAATTAGCTCCCAGTATAGTTAACCTGGGGGACATTTTGAACAGGAGCAGTTCCCAGCTTGCTCAGCTGCCATAAATCTCTCTGGGAGCAAATCTCTCTGTGGTCTTAGCTCTTGCCTTCAAGGCAGTCATGTGCCTTGTCCCTATAGGAAAGCAGCTCATGACTTAGGGTCTGATGGGAGTGATGGGTCCGTTTCTGGGATCTCCTGGGTCACCTCAGGCTGTAGAATCGAACCTTTCTTTGATTCCTCCCAAGACTGTTGCAGGGAGCAGTTAAAGCAGACCTGAAATGGCATGTGAAATTAGACTTTTAAAGAAGAAGTCTAGCAGCAAAGCTTAAGTGTGAAGCCTTTTCCTGTCCTGAAACCCGCTGCATCCTTTCCCACGCTCTAATGTCAGCGTCACTGTGATGGGAATTAACATATGGATGGCTGGAGTTCTATAGGACCTTATTATTGCTACTTAAGAGTGGAATAAAAAAATGCAGCAGTTAAAAGTAACACTGTTTAGACCAGGATGGACTCCTTCATAAAGGAAGACAGGGGGATGGCCCGGCTTTGCCTGTTTCACAGTGGGGCCCAGTCAGGGTCTTGACACAGGACGGACGTGCTGGCACAGAGGAAGTCCGCTCTTCCCTTGGTGGGATCTCAAAGTTTCCTGGGCCCATGACTATTTCTTGCTTACTTGGTCTTGCACCACTCTTTTTAGCAGTAACGTACTTTTTTCCATTCTGATTTGTCCACTTCAAATGCTGCCTATCTCTGTTTGTGGTCTTGTCATCAGGAATGTCGTTTCCTTTGATCAAGCGTGTTCCAACTAAGAAAACTTCCTGCCATCAAGACAATTCTGCGTTGTCGCAGCCCCATAGAACAGACTAGAACTGCTCCATAGAATGTCCAAGGCTGTGATCATTAGGAAATGAGGACTGCCACGCTTTTTCTCCCGGGGAGCTGTTGGTGAGTTCTAACTACCGATCTTTCTGTTCACATCAGAGGGCTTTAATCACTGTGTTGCCAGGGTTGACATCTTCTACCCACAATTGCTTCTTTTCCTACCCTATAAGTCTTGTTCCTACAACAAACCTTTGACATTACAAATCTCCTGCACAAAAATCTGTTTCAGTCAGAGAGATGATCTCTCTCTGTCTCCGTCAGAGACACTGCAGATCCACTGCTTGTCTGTCAAATCTGTTGTGTTGTGGCTTGCCTGTTGTTGGGATGCTTGAAGTTATGCCATCAATATTTAAATGCCAGCAGGATTACCCACAGGAGCCATGGGGGTGCAGGGGGTTAAGCTTTGGGCAGTCAGCTACAAGGGCACCATTCAAACTCACCAGCCACTGGGGGGAAAGATGAGGCAGTCTGCTCTTATAAGGACTTACGGTCCCAGAAGCCCTAATGAGCAGTCTGACTGAGTCTATAGGTTCACTATGCGCTGGAATCGACTGGACAACAGTGGGGAGCATTGCAGCACCCATGGTGGACAAGTTCCAGTGGAGCATCCAGATTTTAGACCTGCTAGGAAAACACTCTTGTCAACCTACTTCTGAAAATTACGGTAGCCAGGGAAAATTCTACGGGTCACAACAGAAGATTAGATAGTGCCAGAAGATGAGCACCTGTGCTTGAAAGGGACTCCGAAGAACACACAATGGCTGCAGCAATGGACTTGAGCACGCCAGCGTTGGTGAAGCTGGTGTGGGGTCAGACAACGTCCTGTTGTTTTACATGGGGTCACTATGAGTTGGAGCCAGCTTGGTGGGCATGCTGGGACTACAGAGGGATCATAGCAGAGACCTATTAGAATAGAGGAAGTCTGCTGCTTGTTATGGGAGCAGTGCTTGTTATGGGATGGAAAAGCTCTAGCTTAGCCCCCGAGACCTGGCTGGGTGGGAAATGGGCATTTGGTTATGAGAGAGACCATCTTTGAATTCATGTAGGTGTTCCATCCCCCAGGAGGTGGAACATAATTCCTCCCTTTTTCCATGTGGGCTGCACATGGTGACTTCCTTCCCAAGAGTACAGCATGGAGACAGGAGAAAAAATGACTAGTTTCACAATGGAGAAAACTTACAATGGAGAAACACTACTTCGAGTAGATCATCCAGGTCAATATCAGTAGTGGCAAGTCATGGTGCTAGTATATACCCTTGATAAGACGTGTACATCTGCTTCCATAAAGACGTACAGTCCTGAGACCCCTGCAGCAGTTCTACCCTGCCCTTTAGGGGCACTATGAGTCAGAAGCAACGCAACAGTGTGTCTTTGGAGGTCCCTGACATGAAACCAAATCAGAGATCCTTCCAGTGGTCCTGCCGCCTCAGCAGACAGGAGGATGACCAAGTGTGATTTGCGAATCAGATAGAAGCTGCTCCAGCTTATAGAAATTGCTTCAAGACTTCATGTCTTCCCATCATGATCTATACTTCCCTGATATGTTGTGTAGTTGTTGGCTGTAGAAAATGTGCTGCTTGCCCAAGACTCCTTTTAATTCTTGAACAGAATCAAACTGAATCCAGAAAGACTCCCTTCTGCTCACTTCTGGAGCATGCCAATAAACGGGTAAAAGTACAGGGCTTTTCAGCTTTTAAACCTGGACCTTGGGATCCAAAGCTCAGATCTTGCCAGGTTTCTCTTCCTTTGGTCAGGTCAATTGCTTTGGCCTATTGATTCCCCATCTGTCCAGGAATTCTGTTACTGTGTGGACAGCTTTGAGATTGCCCGTTGAATAAATGTTGACATAATCTTATGAATCTCCTGACACTCTTCTGAGATGAAGAACTGTGCTTTTGCATATGGTTTGTTGTTCAAAGAGTATCTATAGAAATTTGCAATTGCTATGTTACGTGAAAGGAATCCCCCCCAACACCCCGGTGGCATGGTGAGTTATGCATTGGGCTGCTAACACACGTCAACAGTTCTAAACCGCCAGCCAGTCAGCGGGAGAAAGAGGCTCCCGTTAATGTACAGAGTCTCTGAGAGTCAAATGGGTGTTTCTGCCCTCTCCTGCTGGGCCACTGTTAGAATCGGCCCATGGTAGTGGGAGGCCAAAGGAATCAACTGAGACAGTGACACTTTGATAAGCTAGGTGTGATGAACAGGGTTTTTTGGTTTAGAACAGGAATGCTAATACCCTGTTTTTTAAGTCAATGTCCTCTAAGGTGCATAAGGGGAACCTAGACTATGGGTTTTGCTATCTAGTACTCTTCCTATTAACTAGCACGTGCAGGGTTGAATTCTGCCTGCACCATGCTTTTCTCCTCGTGACTCCAAAGGATTTAAAAACCCGTCACATACAGGCTCGTAAACCTGCTGTGCTCATTTTCTTCTTCCTTCCAACCCGAAATGTCCCCCACCCTTGGTGAAATAAAGCACATTTCAACATTAAAAACCCTTAAAGATTTAAAGTTTAGAGTGAGATATGACACCGCTCTGTCTCAATAAACAACAGAAAAATGACATTTTGAAAATTGAGGTGGTTTCCATCCAATTCCCATAACTGGCATGTGGCACCCTCTGCGCGAATGTTTCTGCTGCTAGAATGCATGTGCTGACTGAAGTGAACGCGCCTAAATGCTATTGCCTCAAAGGTTTACTTTTATAGTTTCCAATTTGGCTTAATTTGGCGATGCACCATTCTGTTGTAGATAGGATGACAGTGAAAAAAGCCCATTTTAGTAAAACTTGTATACGTGACACTCTAGTTTATGATAAACATCTCAATAAACTCCCAAGTAGATGGACGCTTTTGCCATCATCGTTAATGATTTTATAGAAAGGAGTACTACTTCCGTAGATGATTCTTTGTTACTGGATTTTCTTTTTAATATTATTTTGTCCCTCGTGAGGGCTTCTCCCAATAAGCTTTTAAACTATTCCATGAAAGGCAGATTCAACTGAAGCACAGTTTTGTTCACTTTGGGTTGCCTATCCCCAGGTTACAGGGCGGTGACTGGATGAGCCCTCTGCTTTCTGGTTATTATTATTTATATGAAGAAAGTATTGTTTACTTAACTCTTTAAAAAAAAGGTTCAAACAGCTTCCTAATCGCTCCCTAGAGTAAACCCC
>NW_022111339.1:3892989-3895182 GCF_000313985.2 Echinops telfairi
CACCATCAGCTTTCTTCACCACATTTGCTTATTCACCTGCTTTGTCTTCAGCGGTTGTATCAGGAGAAATGTTTTTTTATTGAACAGAAAAATACAAAAATCACAAATATACAGTGGATTATAACGAAAGACGCCAATGAACAAGCATGATGGTCAAGATAATAAAAATGTCACTAGCCACCCAGAAACTTCCTGTGTGCCCCGCCTCAATGACTCCCTAATCTCTCTTCCCCTCAGAGAGCCACTGCCTTGACCTGTAGCAGTGCACCAGCATCTGTGGCCATGGAGTTGTTTCCACACCTGATGACCCCGTGTGAGTCAGAGCAGAACTGTGCTCCATAGGATTTTCTTTCTTTCTCTTGTAAAGACTTGATGTTAATTGTTTTGCGGTTGTTGAGACTATCTAGAGCTGTGGTAGTTACATAGTCTCATTTCAATTTGAGGCTATTAAGAGTGAAGGGCTGGAGTCTAGCCTGTTAATCAGGTCACAGCCTGATGCCTCCTCGAGGTCCTGACCTTCTCATGAGGATTCTGGGAACTTCTTCTCTTTCTCCTTGAAAGCAGGCCACACACTTTCTCTGCTTCCTCTTCCTGTTGAGAAGCCACACTCAGAGAGCTGGAGGAGCCAGTGCTGAGATGCTTCCACTGGCATTGGATCCACAAGACTTTCCACCCACCGGCATGTGCTCTTCCTGCATCTGGCATCATTGCATGTGCTGTGTGAATCTGAAGAAGAATTTATGGACTAGTATTGGACATATAGGCTAATATCAGACTTATGGACTTGATCTGCACTGGGCTGGGCTGCTTTCTCAATATACAATTGCTCTTAGATATAAATCTCTTTCCTATACATATATGAGTGTCTCTGGATTTGTTTCTCTAGTCTACCTGGTCTAACACAACAGCCAAGCACACACTGAGTCAACTGTTTCTACATGCACAATTCGGCGGCCTTGATCATGTTCTACAATTTGTGAAACCAAACTCACGCTCATTTTCTGAGTTGTTCTCTACCATTTGCATACATTCACTGCCCTCTAATTTGCTATCACATCTTTCTAGTTGCTGTTGTCAATGTGAGTTTGAAAAGAGTACAATGCTCAAGACAGGCTTTCTTTTCTAGTTAAGCTAATGCTTGGTTTTAGGAAAGCTTCAGGGAATAGTTTTAGTTTTCATTTATCTCTAGGCAATAAGTTCAAGAACTCATTCAGGCTCTAGAAAGTCTGGAAGTCAAGAGAACTTACAATTCTTTTCTTCATTCTCCTTCTTTTGATTAGGATTCTTCCTCACAATCTTTGATCAAAATGCTCAGTGGTGGTAATTGGGCCCTGACCTTCTGGCAAAAGAGGCAGCTGTTTGTGAAGCAATCAGTTTTTCATTTGATTCCCCCTCAAATTCCCGATTCTCCTTCTTCTTCTACTGTTCCAGGAAAAGAGACACGAATGGCTGGGCCTTGAATAACCACTTGCAAGCTTTTAAGAGCCCCCAAAATATAACCAAGGCGTGATCGAGCAAAAGCTGTGTCATGAAACCATGACCCTAAATCTCAAATCAAGGAACCAAATCTCATGAGAGTTCTGGTTGTGCATAAGCAGTCTCAGCAGCTACTCTCCCCTCTGCTCTCACCCCATAAGATGTTCAATGTCTGATTTTCAAAAACAGATCACCACTCCTTTCTTCGGAGGCACCTCTTAGTTTTCAGTTTGCAACTCCATGTGTGAACGGTCTGTACCACTCAGGGACTTCTCCAATGCTTTGGGTTATTCTTGTTTTTCTTTCTGTTTTATTTTTAATATAAATGAAATCATATATATTAACTCTTTTGAGTCTGGCTTATTCACTCAACATAATGTTGATGAGGTGCATTTGCACCATTGTTATAATTGCTTTAATTTCATTGTATGAGTGTAACAAATTAGTATATTAGTATTGATAAGTCTTTTGGTTGTTTCCATTTGGGGACTGTTATAAATAATATTGATGTGCACATTTTGAAGATCTGTTTTGGTGTCTATATGCTTACATTTTACTTAGCTATATATCTAGGATGGGAATTGCTAGCTTAAAAGGTACAGAGGCATTCCAACTTTAATCGATTCTGAGTTTTCCAAAGTAACTGCTTTTTCCACCAGCCCCACTCTGTGCCCAGCAGTATAAATGTTTCCCTTACTTCACACCAGACCACTTCTT
>NW_022111339.1:3895659-3900254 GCF_000313985.2 Echinops telfairi
CATTGTTGTTTTTGGTGCCATAGGGTCAGTTTCAACTTCTAGTGCCCCTATGCACAACAGAACTGCATTGTTGTTTTTAGGTGCCATAGGGTCAGTTTCAACTTCTAGTGCCCCTAAGCACAACAGAACTGCATTGTTGTTTTTAGGTGCTATAGGGTCAGTTTCAACTTCTAGTGCCCCTATGCACAACAGAACAAATGGAACGGTCATGCGCCATCCTGGCAATCCTTCCTATGCCAGAGCCCATTGTTGCAGTCACTGTGCCAATCCATCTCATAAAAGCATTCCTCTTTTCACCTGTCCCTCCGCATTACCCACTCTGATGTCCTTTTCCAGGGATTGATCTCTCCTGACAATATGTTAAAAGCATGTAAGATGGAGTCTCCCCACCCTTGCCTCTAAGGAGCACTTTGGCCATCCTTCTCCCAAGACAGACTTGTCTGTCCTTTTCGCAGTCCATGGTACTTTCAATATTCTTCCCACAATTCAAATGCCTTGATTTTTCTTCTCTCTTCCTTATTCAATGTCCAACATTCCCATACATATGAGACAATGGAAAATACCATGACTTGGGTCAGGTGTACCTTAGTCCTCAAAGTAACTTCCTTGCTTTTCACTACTCTAAAGTGGTCTTGTGCTCTTGGTCAGTAGATTTACCTAATGCAATATGTCTTTGGATCTCTTAATTGCTGCTTCTACGAACATTGATTGCGGAGCCAAGAAAGACCAAATCCTCGACAACTTCAACCATTTCTCCATTTGTTATGATGCTACCTATTGGTGTAGTTGTGAAGATTTTGGTCTTCCTTACATTAAATTGTAATCCACATTGAAAGCTATAATCATCAGCAAGGGCTTCATCAGCAAGTGCTTCAAGTCCTCCTCACTTTCAGCATGCAAGGTTGTGTCATTTGCATACCACAGATTGTTAATAGGTCTTCCTTCAATCCTGATGCCTCACACTTCTTCACGTTATCCAGCGCTCTGATGATTTGCTCAGAATAGAGCTTGAAGAAGTATGGTGTGAGGATACACCCCTGACATCCATCTCCCCTGATTTTAAACCATTCAAACATTTCTTTGTTCTGTTTGCACAACTGTCTCTTGATCTTATAGATTCCATAATTAAAAATTATAGAATCCATAATTTAAAAATATTTTTTCATGGTAGAAGATGTATATGTATGTATATATATATATATAAATTTTTTTGCCACTTTAGTCATTTTAAGTGTATAATTCAGAGGCACTCATTATGTTATACAACTATTGCTATGAACTATCTTCAAAAGTTCTTTATCAGCTCCAACAGAAACCTAAAGGTTGTCAGTTTGAATCCACTCAGTGATCCTACGGAAGAAAGATTGGCAATCTACTTCTGTAAAGATTATAACTAAGAAGGCCCTATAGCATAGTTCTACTCTATACACATAGGATTGCTATGGGTCCAAATCAACTCAGTGGCAGTTGGTTTAAATTTTTAATTGCTTTGGTTTAATAGGTGGGAAATAGTCTCTTGTGATATTGATTTACATTTCTCCAATGGTTAGGGACACTGACTAACTTCCATATGCTTATTGGCCATTTTTAATCTTCTTTGGAGAAGTGTCTATTTCAGTCCTTTGCCCTTTTTGACCATTGGGTGAATTCTCTTTCTGTTGTTGAGTTACAGTTAACCAGGTCAGGTAGCTGACTCCCAGGCTGCAGGCTCTCCTTATTTCTTCAACTTGCTGTTAAAGTTTTTGAGACTTTCCATCCCCAAGATATATATATCTTATATACTCATTGCCCTCAAGTCACTTCTGATTCATAGTGACCAGATATAGAGTTTCTGGGGTTGTAAATCTTTACAGGAGCATACAGCCTCATCTTTGTCCCTCAGTGACTCTGGTGGGTTTGAACCAATGATCTTGTGGTTAACAGTCCATACTGACAGTGTCACCAGGGCTTTTTAAAAATGCACAAAAGTGTTTAATTTTGATAAAGTCCAATTAATTCGCTTTTTATTTTGTTGGTTTGGGTGATATATCTAAAAATCCATTGTCCAAAACACCTGTCTTAAAGATTTACACCTTATGCTTTCTTTGAAGTGTTGGATATTTTTATATCTTTCATTTTGTCCATTGATCTATTTTTAGTTAATTTTATTATACAGTATGAGGTATAAGCCCAAGTTCATTCTTCTTCATGTGGAAATACAGTTGTCCCATATAACAGACTTGAATTTTTTTTTAAATTGTGAATTAGGTGAATGTTTACAGGGCAGATCCTCAGTTGCACATTCAACTACTCATACGAGTTTTGCTTCAACTCCTCCATTGCAATCCATCAGTATAGCATCACTTATCCCACTTGCTCCCTCTGTTTCCACTCCTTTCCCCCCCTAACCTCTGTACTTTGTCCTTGGGTGGATGATACCCTTTGGATCTGCAATGTTTGATTATTCTAACACAGGTGTAATCTGTTTCAGACCTGAAGGCTGACTAAGGGTCAATGTCTTGGGGGTTACACCAGCTTCATCTGACCAGTGAGTCTGGTTTCTTTTAAGATTTTGAGTTTTGCTTAAATTTTGTTCTTCCATTCTATCCAGGACCTTCTAATGTGACCCTTTCCATAGCAGTTAGTTGTATTAGCCAAGCACCATCTAGTTTTTCAGGTCTCGGGATAATGAAGATGGATGTTTGTGCGGTCCATGAGTCCATTGGATTAATTGCTTCCATATGCTTTTCAATTTTCACTTCCTTTCCTCTGAATAGAGAGAGACTGGTAGGTATTTTTTTTTGACCAGTAGTTTTTATGATCCCATCATTCTTCCCTAACGTAGGGTGTAGAATATTGTCTTTGTGAACTGTGTCATATCAGTTGAACTTCCCAGCAATGATTCTGAGCTCCCAGGAAAAACATCTCATTCTCTCAAAGTGTTTAGTTAGGCCTAAGAAGTTTTCATAACTTTGCCTCCTGTATGCTCCACCATGTGCATGGATATATTTACAGCATAGGTAAATGCATATATACAAATATATCTGTTAAATTTCCATATATTCTTAAGTATACTCACACGTGTTTTGCCTGCATGAATTGCCAAGCATCTCCTCAAAAATCACCACAATTGCAGGAATGTAGAACAGAATTTTTAAAACCACTACTGACGTCCTTCAATATTAAATTAAAGGCAGTATTTTTGTCTCCTCAAATCAAAGATGAAAAATTTAACCAACCTTCACTATTTACAAAATGTGATTCTTCTAGGTCACAATTTGTGCTCGTTATTACTCTTCAAGTTTTTGTTTTAATTTTAATTTCCAATAGTCACTTAAATATTGTGATGAAATTTAGAATTTATGATTATTTACGGTAATGCCTAGAAGTCATGGTACAGAGCATGCGCTCAATGCGTGGCTGATGAAGAAAAGGAAGGAGGGGCAGAAGAGTGTGGAAGGATTATTGCAGTCATAGGACAAGCCCACTTATATCAGTATTATTGTTGTGTTTACATTTTGAAGGTTTATCATATTCACATTTTAGTTATAATCATGATTGCCCTCCACATTTTATCTGCAGGTTGATTTTTGAAATTAAGTCTCATATAGAACATACTGATTATGTAACTATCCCTGTCGATGCCCTTCTGACAGAGTGATTAAGCACTTCATCTAAGTGTGCGCCCACCTGCTGATCCTCAAGAGAAAGATGAAGGAATCTGCTTCTATAAATATTCCTTCCCCTCAAAGAACAACCCTGCCATGTCGATTCTGACTCTCAGAGGCCCTGTAAGACAAGAATGAAACTGCCCCTTTGAAAATCCATGGAGACCATATGGGCAGTTCTACTCTGTCCTATAGGGTCACTATGAGTTGGAACCAGCTCATGGTCATGGATCTCCCGGTTGGGTAAGTGTTGGACTGGTAACCACAAAGTCTGTGGTTCAAATCCACCAGCTTCTTCATGGGAGAAAGATGAGATTATCTGTTCCCATAAAGGTTTACAGGCCCAGAAATCCTATATAGAGTTGCTCTGAAACAGAATCAATTTGATGATGGTGGATTTGGTATTGCTGTGACAGGTTGTGCTTCCCAAATAAGGCTGCAGCACAATTCCCAATCCACATAGATCCTAGCACCTTAATACTCTCCCATCACGAGGTGGACTTTATCTCTCTTTCCTCTGCACCATGGTGGGCCTTTGTTGACCGCCTTGACTAGGGGGTGTACAGTGGAAGGAATGTCCTGTGACATCTGAGTCTAGGTATAAAGACAATGCAACTTCTGTCTGTTTCTCTCTTGCATTCATGCCTTTGAACGCAATCTGACTGCGCTGAAGCCTCGATTTTGAAAGAACAACGTAGGCAAATCACCTGCATTTAGAGAGCGATGTCAATGCACCCCAAGAGGTTCCAGCCCTCGGCTTCTTGTCTTCCCACGCGAGGCGCTGCTAGTCACATGAATGAGGACATCTTCACAATGAGTTGGCTGCAACGGCTGACCGCGACTTCACTTGGAAATGGAATTCCACTTTGGAGTGAAGCTGAATTTATGTCTATGATATAAGCAAAGCCCTTCTGTTGAACAATGATGCTGCCTCTCCCAGAGGAAACT
>NW_022111339.1:3901068-3903682 GCF_000313985.2 Echinops telfairi
AACAACTGGGTGGCAAAGAGCAGTTATTTTAACTATCTTGCCTGTACCATTGGGGCTAATGATAGCTGTGTTGCACGGGATTGTGAAGGACGCAGCAGTGTTCCGGACATAGGATCATCTATTAACGGGGTCAGTCCTGGCAAGAGCAGCACTGGCATGAGACAGACTCCCTGTATTCTCTCTCTCAGACATCGTTGTTCTAATGAATCAAGCGTTATGGAACTTGCGTGTGTTTCAGTTTTGTTTGAATGAACTTCAATCCCAGTTTCTGATGTAATCACTAGTTTCCAGGGAACATGGGGGAAATAAGGCAGTACAAATTAAATACAGAGGGTGGACCAATGTAAATATAATAATAATAATAGTGCCCTGTGTTTTTTGATAACACACATTTTTTTTCTAGTCATTATCACATTTAGTCTTTCCAAGTGTCATGATGCATGTACTTAGATATTTATTGGACATTTATCTCACCGATTATTTTTAGGTCACATTCTTGGCCTCTTTCGGGAGTGGTGATGGTTTGTCTAGATAACATAGAATGTTTAAAAGACTCCAAATACATTTTTCCTGTATAGAAGCCTTTGTTCTAAGTTATAGAAATACTTTTAGGAGACAGCAGTTGTGCCTTGGTAAACATAGAGTGAAAAACAACCTTACTTAATCAGGATTTTAACTTTTGAGCCCCCTTTCCTTTATTTTTATTAATCATGGGGGTAATCCTACCCAGAATTACAATATGTAAAACAGAAAAAAATGGTGCTTCTGTGGCTGACATGAGTTTGGAAAAAACATCAAACTCTACCTCCTGGGAAGCCCTTTTGCCATGAGCCACTTCCAGCTGACAGCTGTGGAATCTCATCCTCGTACCCCTGGGACTCAAGACCCAGAGTCTCTGGACCTGCCTTACTTTAAGGACACATGTTTCCGTTTCTGTGGTAAAACCACCATGCTTAAGTGCCTTCTATGTGTCAGATCCATGTCTAAAATGCGGTCTACCCTTCCAGAAGGCATTAAACCAATTGCTCTTGAGTCAGTTCCAACTCAAAGCAATTCTATACATGTCAGAATAGAACTGTGCTCCATAGAGTTTGCCTGGTGTCATTTTTAATTTAGATCTTTACTCTACAGCCTTACAAACAAATATTTGTGTCAGAACACAGAGGAAAAAGAGGCCTAAAAATGATGCTTTCTTCCAACTTTTAGGGTGGAATGGAGTTTAAGTTAGGTCAGAGCCTCTACAGCTTCAGCTGTAAAATATTCTCCATTCTTGTTGTAAACCCAGGGACTGGGAACAGGCTTCTAAGGTCTTCTTCAGGGTCATTCAATGGTTTTGTCATGTCAGCATTCCCTGGCTCCTATTTCCGGCACGGCAGGGCCACTCAGCAAGA
This sequence comes from Echinops telfairi, assembly GCF_000313985.2. Taxonomy (NCBI): domain Eukaryota; kingdom Metazoa; phylum Chordata; class Mammalia; order Afrosoricida; family Tenrecidae; genus Echinops; species Echinops telfairi. The sequence continues at coordinate 3,902,460 of NW_022111339.1, forward strand.
GACTGGAGCATCCACTTGGCCAGAACTGGTGCAAGTAGGGCCCCCAACCTCAGTGAAGTCCGAGGATTCCAGAATCTTGAGCTCACGCATAAGCTGGCTCACTTGTTCAAAGTGTAGACTTGAGATCCATCTGGGGCAAATATGGCTGCCAGCAGCTCTGAGAGGCTTGGAACACCTCAGGATCCTTCAGGTCTTTGGATGGTTACATCCAATCCTTTTGGGTTCAGGCTCTCCTAAGTTCCTTGAAAACAAACTGAAGGTGAGACTTAACTGCCACACCACAGGGTTTCTAAGGACCCTTTTTTTTTTAAAGACAGATCACCAAGTCTTTCTTCTGAGACACCTCTGGGTGGCCTTAAACCTACAACCTTTCGGTTATCAGTTGAGCAAAATAAACATTTGTCCCACCCAGGCATTCTGCGGATGGTGCTATTATTGTTTACTATATTCAAAGAAACTAAAGTGATAGTAAAAGCTATAGTGAGGAACTAAAGCTTAAAGAAGTTAGTAGCTCATGTGACATCTCTCACCTAATAAATAGATTTGACTTTTTCACGGATTCCCAATTCCTTCCTTTTTCATCATCTTACAAAGAACAAGAAAATCTCTTTCTGGCAATACATTTTTAAAAATTCTAGAGTTCCATAATTGTTTGAAAGAGAGGAGTATGAAACATTGAGCAAAATATAAGCACTGACTGAGTGAAAAGGAGGCACCAGTACAAATACAAGAGGAAATCGGAGGGGAGACAGACCCATTTGAAGTAGTCAGGTTTCTCTCGTCATTGGCGCTTTCTAAATCTGTGGAGGAGCGAACATGTGTGTCTAGATGTTTCCTCTCATGTAGTTCACTGGTTTCATCTTTTTTAATAAGAAAAGAAGACGGTACTTCTTTCTCTCTTTTAAAAAACTGTTTAATTAGCACTTTGTCCACATGTCATACAATTCAATAATTCAATCATATCAAGAAAGATTACAAAATTGTTACTATTTGATTTTATTGCTTCTATTGATTCTAGAATATTTTCTGCTTCCTTTTTCATGTAATTATTTTGTCTAATTGTGGCAAAATTACACACAACAGAACATTCTCCAGGTCCACTTCTACTTGCATAACTTAGTGTCATTGATTATACTCTTCATGTTGCACAAACTATTTTACAACCATGGGCAAAACTCAGTGCCCCTAAGCAACAACTCTTTCCCCTGCACCTGTCAAGTTGG
>NW_022111339.1:3904040-3915014 GCF_000313985.2 Echinops telfairi
ACAGTTATGGACACTCTCTGCCAATGGTTCTGTCCATTCCTGAACTTCCTGGGATCCCACTACGTACAAGGTACTGCACTCAGTGCCTAAAGGCTCATGGCCTGACTGCACAAACCAATTTTTAGGAAAGAGGATACTTGAAAGGAGTTAGCTGCGACTTGAGGTAAAAACAACAAATGTCCAGTGCCGGATTAGGTGATGCAATTGGACATTGGCTCAACTTGAACCTGGTAAGTTTCAAAGTCAGTCCTGACAGAATGATGCCCTCTCGTCTGCTACTGCGAATTGCTGTCGAGTGGGGTCCATCTCACGGGGACCCCAGTGTGCCTGAGTAGAATGGTGCTCTGTGAGGTCCCCAATGGCACATTCTCAGACAGAGATTGCCAGATCTTTCCTCTGAGGCATCTCCAGGGAAGCTGGGACCTCCGACCTGTCAGTTAGCAGCCAAGCAAATTAACAGTTTGCACCACCCTTTGATAAGGTGGCAGCCCAAAGGACTTAATAGGAGAATTATCTTGGACATCAGCTGGTCCAACATTTCAGTTTGATCAACAACAGCTTCAACTCACTGGAGGCCAACCCACAAGATTTCAGGAATAACCAGGGAATGTTTGGGGAGGTTCTCTCTATGTAGACTGTCTAAGAAAGACATGCTGTGTGTCTCTCCCCCAGGGAAGTGAGTTCCTCAAGGGATCTCTGCTTCAACCTCCCTAACATGGTATTTAGAACACAATATGGCCTGTCAGCTGTAAAAACCTGATCTAGACAGAAAGAAGGGAAGAAAGTAGGATGCCCTTAGAAAGACAGCAAGGAGAATAATTAGTAAAGGGCGATAGAAATGGACTTCAAAAGTCCATGGAAAAATTCCATGATCTCTTATTCTATTTTTCCACCAACATTTTGAGGGTACTTTTTGTTTTTCCTATAACTTAAATGACTATCACTCTCATATTGGGAATGTAGCAAAAAGACACACAAACAGATCAAAATAGAAAGTCTAGACGCAGATACAAGAACACAGTTAAGGCATGCTAAGGGTGGCAACTCAAATAACCAGAAAAGTTGTACTTACTTAAAGGTATTTCACACTTAAAACACTTAAAAACAGAAAGAACAATGAAACAAAACCCTATCCAAATACATGCAATCTCAACATAAAAATGGAAACTACTCTCTCTTCTGTTTTTTTCTGAGGAAATTTGGGTAATTTTTGAATCTAGCACTTGGAAAGCCTTTTTGTAACAATATTCAGAAGAAAAGGGGGAAAAGGTTGATTAACTTTTCGAAACTCAAAGCCCAACCCCCAGCGGTGGAGTCACTTCTGCCTCACACCCGCCCTGGAGGACAGAGTAGAGCGCCCCCCGGTGGAGTTCTGAAAGTGTGACTCTTTACAGGGGGAGAACGCTTCATCTTTCTCCTAGAACGCTAAGCTAGGAATGATATTACCTATGTATCCCCCACGTGTTGGTGTGTTGTTCTGTGGTGGCTTTGGTGTTGCTATTGTGACTTAAATTATTTTACGTAACATGGTGAGAACAATCCCCCTTCCTACGTGCAGTTCATCTAAAGTACTTTACCTAATGCACTCTCTGTGGGATTTTTAGAAATTGCTCCAAGACAAGCAGATTGGATGCAGATGTCGGCTAGAGGGCGAGATCGTGCTGACAGTCTTCTCTTACTGACCTGATGGCTAGTGACGAAAAGCTGGTGGGCCCCGCCATCCAGTTAGTCAGCAGAGACATCCTGAGACTGGCCTCGCCTGGAACTTTGTTGTTCTGCTTGCTTGCTCTCTCATGGTGAATAGTTACCCTAAAACACAAATTAATGTAAAACAGGGTGTCACTCCCCAAAGTATAAATTCCAAAGTGTAAATTCTCTTGCTTTTCTGACCTCAAAGAGGATCCCACAAAGACAGCTTGTTTTATAGTCTGTCTGCTCAGTGGTGCACACCTTCTACTACACAGTTCTTTCTTCCTCTAAGCTGAAGTGAGCAAATTGGCTGCGCTGCTTGGGGGGAAAATGGCTGCATTCCAGGTGATGATGGAAGCAGGATCAGCCATGGGGGTCGGCGGGGGATCTGAAGGTGTACTTCCAGGGATTGGCTGGTTGTTTTGGACTGCTGGCCTGTGGTTACCAGCCCAACATGTAACCCACTATGCACAATGGACCCTATGGCTATGTGCTCACGAGGGATAGATTGCTGAAGGAGGACATCATGTTGACGGAAGAGATGAGAGCATGACAGACTGCAGGTGACATGGATTGGCACCAGAGCCCCAATGCTGATCACTGTGAGGGTGATGTAGGACCGAGCAGCAGCTGCAATCTGGTGTCTACTCATTGGCAGCTAGCAACCGCCCTCACTGTTGAAGCACCTCCTGGCCCCATGGGCTCAGTGGCCGAAGAAGGAGAGGGAAGCACACATTTCCTTTCCTCCATATCTGCTCTCAGAGACTCCAGCCTCTCAGCCTTTACAGACGCCTTAAATGGAAAGGCTCCCACATGGGACACTGGGGCGAGTGGGCAGCTCCAAAATTCTAACCCGGTCACCCCTGGCTTCGGTTGCCTACATCCTTTTTCCTCAGTGGTGAAAATTTCCTTGCTCTCTTGAATTCTCTAGACACTGCCATGCAGGAGCTTCCGTTCCGTTGTTTTCCTCTGCCCACTGACTAAGAGAAGGGATTCGATTTCTACAGCTGCGAGGTTTGAAAAGGCTGTACGTGCGACTTTTAATCTTGGAGCTGAGTTTGAGTGTAACTGGAGAGCGGACAGGATTATTTTTTCACTCGTGTATTTTTGTCTCAAGAAGAGGTAGAGAGTCAGAAGGACCTCCTGGTTCTTGGACAGCCGAAGCACCTGCACCTGAGCCACAATGAATGGCCATCAAGAAGCAGAAGGTAGCTCCTTGGCCATAGTTCTTACTTTGCTTCAAATAGGGGATGAAGAATTCGGCAGTGATTATTGGTGATGGTCGCAGAGCATGGTTAATGCATGTTCTGTGTATTTTCATAGTAATAAAAAGAGAAGACTCACTGTCATTGAGTTACGGCTTCAGCAGTTCTCAACCTGTGGGCCGTGACCCCTTTGGGGTCGAACAACCCTTTCACGGGGGTCACCCAATTCATAACAGTAGCAAAATGACAGTTATGAAGTAGCAAGGAAAATAATTTTATGGTTGGGGGGTCACTACAGTATTAAAGGGTCATGGCATTAGGAAGGTTGAGACCCACCAGTCTCAATCATAGTGACTTTATGGAACAGAGTGGAACTGTCCCCGGGTGTTTCTGAGACTGAAACACTTACAAGAGTCAAAAACCTTGCCTTCTCTGTTGGAGCTTGCTGGCAGTTTCGGATTGTTGATCTTTTGATTTGCAGCCTATCTAGTAACCAGTAAGCTGCTAGGACTCCTGAAGAAGAAGAAGATGGAGAAGAAGAAGAAGAGGAGGAGGAGGAAGAAACTTCCATTAAAAATAAAAAACAAACAAATCTTACTTTAATGAGATATCGGTTCCCAGTGTGATAATTAATTTCTGAGTCAGGCTGGTGAAGGAAAGAGAGAGAGAGAGAGAGAGAGAGAGAACTAACATTCAGATAAATGGACCTAAAAGCCATATTCATTCATTGATGTATGAATAATAATAAGCAAGGATCACATGCCCACTACACCAGCTTGCATTAATTAGAGTTGATGGAGTTTGAGAAGCCACAGTAGAGCTAGGGGAAAAAAAATCAGGAGCGGCTTTAGGTTCTTGGATTTAGGAAAAAACAAGAGGTTCATCTCACGTGACCTCATGCATTGCGTTTAAGAAACTGAGGCCCAGAGCAGCCCTACCCGAAGCCATGCAGCTAATTAAGGTCAGAGCCGAAAATAGACTCTGGTTTCCCACCTCCAAGTTTCACGCTATTTCCATCACAACCTGCTGGGTCAGAGAGCCACCCTCCAGTGCGTGGAGAGCAGTAGAAGGCTGGAGAGTGTGTGTGTGTGTTTGCCACAGCAGAGAAGGTACGTGGATGGCTTCATTTCTCTCTCTCAGACGCTGGAGGAAGAGAATTCTGTGAGAACATGTGCTAGGTGGGAAGGGAAACTGTATCTGATTATTCCTTGCATGATTCACTCATCAATATGGGCTTCCTGGGATAACATCCATTATGATCCCAAAGGCGGGGTTTGGTGTACTCTGGCATGCTAATGAAAAATGAGTCAAAAAAAAAAAAAGAAAGAAAGAAAAGAGAAGAAAAATAAGTCAGTTACCTTACTAGCAGACTGGCTTCCTCCCCAAACCATGTCCCTTTGAATCAAAAAGCCTAGGGATTGTGGTTGAACTTGCATTCACTTGGTCTCTATGGCAACCACAGCAAATCCCCACAAGGCACTAGAAAAGGGCACTTGACATCCCGAGGCAAATAGACAGGCTCTTTATAACCATATCCATTTCTCACACTGCTGGAAGGGTGAGCCATAAGGACCAGCACCACCAAACACACATTCCAGAACTGCAGGGTGCAGACCTCCTTGCATCCAGCCCATGCCTATAAGCTGCTACCAAGTTCAAGAGTCCTTCTTGGATAGCTCCACTCGTCAGTGGCAGCCTCAGATTGCTTAGTGACCTTCTCTTCTTCAAGCTCAGGGCCCAGCTGTTATTCAGACGCATCTGAAACCCCAAGTGAACAGTGCCTTCAGCACACTAGCTTTCTTCTTTCATAGAAAAAGAGGCTGATGCCAACAAATTGGCTCTGATTTGTGGCGGCTCCGTGTACCACAGAAGGAAACATGGCCCAGTTGGTTGCATATTGCAGCATCTTCATGACCATTGGGACGCCCACGCCAATGGTGGCAGACCCTGTGTACTTTTAGAGCCTTTCAATCTAGGTGGCTCATCTTCCAGCTCTTTTTTGGGCAAGAGTCCATGGTGATGTATAGAGTACCCACTGGCTAATGATCACACGTGGATCTCCAGACCTTTCTTCAAAGCCTGGCTTACTCTGGAAGCTCTGCTGAAGCCTGTCGCTATGAATACCTCTGTTGCTATGGTTCCAGCAAGCATCCTAAAACGTACAAGCCTCCACAGTACGACACATGGCCAGGCTGACCGTCCAGCAATGCCTCTAAGGAAGCACCTACTTGCAGAAAAGTGTTTCCCCATCTCTAGGGTCTAACTCTCTCCTTCATGGCCCAGAAGCTACCATTCCAGTTAGCAGGAGGAGGAAGGGAGGGTGTAGAAGGGGCAATGATTTGTGTCTAGGTTTTACTTAACTTGCCACCCAAGTTTATTATTATTATTAGCATCTCATTGTCCACCACTTAATCTCTTGCTGGCAGCGGGCTGCAAGGGGTTTGGGGAAACACAGCCCTTGCTCGTGATGAGCTTATGCGTATGCTCATGTAGAAAGCAGGCCATCTATTAGGATAGTGGGAGCATGGATACTTAGGTTAGTAGCCAGAAGTCTGTAGCCTGGTGTGGAATCTACTTTATTGAAGAAAATCTACTTTATTATTAACTCTTTGAAGCCTTTCAGCCCAAATCATAGCCCCACCCCTTTTTGATATATAGATCAAATATATATATCAAAATATTTGCTATTCCAACATTCTTGCATGCTCAAGTCAGTGATGGTAATCACCGTCATTGTGTTGTACAATTATCACCTTATCTGACTCTAAATTTTCCCATCCTCCTGGACAGAAGCTCAGGGTTCCCTAAGCAGTGAGTTAGTTCTCTGTTTCCTCTCCCTCTAGCCCACTCCTCGTAACCACTAATAAATTTTGGTCTCTATTCACTTGTCTATCTTTGATGATTCATCTAAGTGGAATCATACAGTATCTATCTTTTTGTGTCTGATTAATTCCACTCAGTACAACTCGTTCAATGGCATTGCATGTGTCAGAACTTTGTTTCTCTTGATGGTGACTAATATTCCATCGACTAAGTGCACCCGATTTTGTTTCTCCACTCACCCATTGATAGACATTTAGGCTGTTTGTAGCTTTTTGCTATGGTGAACAGCATATCTATTTGTTTTATAACTCAGTCTTAGGACCCAACTGTGGTCCGTCCTTAAGCCTGGTAAATTATGTTTTGTAAATCGATTGCCATTGAACCCAATGATCCTACGGTTGTAGTACTGGTGCAGAGGGGACTTCTTAGTCCATTCTTATTGTTTTGCCCTGTGGAACCGTTGCCGACTCGCAGAGGCCTGTGAACAACAGAACACTACCTAGTCCTGCACCATCCTCACAGTTAGGTTTAGCCCATTGTTAGTATAGACCCCAAACCCACTGAGTCAATTCTGACTCCTAACACGCTTATAGGTCAGAGTCAACGGAATCAAATCTGACTTATAACACCCTTATAGGTCAGAGTCAAACTGCTTCCTAGGTTTTCTGATCCTGTAAATCTTTACAGTAGCAGACGGCTTCATCTTTCTCCTGCAGACCAATGGCTGGGTTTGAACCACATACCCTGTGGTTAGTAACCCAACATGTAGCCCACTAGGCCACTGGGGCTCCATTGCTAGTCTAGAAGCTACTATGTAATGAAGTGATCAGGCACAGGGGTCCTGGGGTGTCAGTGACACCACTTGGTCCAGGCTGGAACTTTTTGGCGGACATGCCCCTCTGTGGGCAGGGTCTTGAGCTGTCGCTGAGGGTCAGCATGCTCAGGCTGACGTATAACATGAAGCAGAGGGGAACGCACCCTTCCCCCCGCCTCATTGCACTCAGGTAGGAGTGTGACATATTGACTGAGCTGGGATGCCAATGGCTGAGGGGTTTCTGAGAAATTTAGCACCTGGAGGCCCATGGGAGACTGGATGCTGGTGCAGCATTGCCTGCTGGGTTATTTATGGGAGGATCCAACTTGATTCTCCCCAGGATTAAAGAAGGTTGCCTCTTGGGCAGACTGGACTTCTAGCTGGAATCTCATGTCTGAGATTTTGAGGTCCTAAATATACCTATGAATTGCTAACAGATACTATAGGTTGCCAGAAAGGGTTTTTGTGTCTCGATACCTTGTCTATTAAAAGCAAATGTTTCTGCCATAGCAACAGAACTGCAAGGAAACGCATGATCATAAGGATATAAGAGCCAATGTTCTCAGCCCTGCAGCTTTGGCTGTCTTGGGACTGGTGGGCCCTGGGGAGGTGAACAATCAAGGGAGGCATGCTGCTTCAGGCCCTGGCTTGAGGACCATGTGCCACGGAACCTCCAAACAGGCTTGGGGAATTTGGCCCAGCAATTTCACTTGGGGCTCTGTGCAGGGATTCGCAACACTGATAGCATGGGGCACTAGAATGAGTTAGATAGTGTTTTCTACCCCCACCCACCACAAATTCACTTCCACTTAAAAGCTCAGAATGTGCCCTTGTTGAGTAGGGTCTTTGCAGATGCAATTAAGTTGAGGTCACACTGGATTAGGGTGGGTGTCATCCCAGTGAAAAGAAGAGAGAAGACAGAGATGCTCACGGAGAAGAAGGTCTTGTGAAGACGGAGGCTGAGACTATGGTGCTGCCACCGCCAAACATCTCCTGGGACAGGTAGAAGCTGGCAGAGGGCGGGGCAGGGTTCCTCCCTAGGGGATCTGGAAAAGCGCTGCCATGCTGATGCCTTGATTTGGGGTGTCTGCTCCCCTGAAATGTGGAAGAGTAATTTCCGTTGCTTTAAGCCACCCAGCCTTGAGATGGCCCTGGAGGCAGAGGTCTTTTTTTGGGTGGGGCAGGAGTGGGTTGTGCTGATGGATTACTCTCCACTGCTAACCTAAAGTTGGGTGGTTCAAATCCACCCAGCAGTGCCATCAAAGACAAGGCTAGCAATTTGTTTCCATAAAAATTAAAGCCAACAAAACTCTGTAAGACACAGGGTCTCCATGGGTTGGGGTTTGGTTTGGGAGGAGAGAGAGCGGCAAGTTCTGAACTGAGGGAGTTGAAAGCTGAAAGGACGAAGAAAACTCGGAATCAGGTGAGAAAAACTGGAAGTCGTGTCTGCCCTTAGAAGACATCGGGGCTCAAGACCAATACAAACTTCAGTTACCAGTAAACTAAAGGACCCTCCTTGTTGGACCTACCTTAGCTAACGGTATGATAAACTTGGACTTGCTATGAAACTGTGCATCATCTCATTTCTTTTTTTAAAAAAATTCTCCAATTGTACTTTGTATTCACTTGGCTCAGACAGTCAGAGAAAGGTGTGATCATTCCTGGGAGGACTAGAGTTCCTGGGAGGTACCTGGGGAGGCTGTGTCGCTCCTATTGTGGACCTGTTATCAGGGGAGACCAGGCCCTGGAGAAGGTCACCGTGCTGGTGAAGTGGAGGTTCCGTGGGAAAGAGGACGATCTTCCACGTGAGGACCTGACACAGAGACAGCAGCCGTGGGCTCCAACATACAGCAGTTGTGAGGACGGGGCAGGCAGGCGGGGCCAAGGGTGGGTCTGCTGTGGGGAGGGTGAACACGAATTGCAAATGACTCTCCAGCAATTAACAAACATAACAACATGAGGTCCCTCACAGATCTTTAGAAATAACATTTCCTTCTTTTTAAAATCTAGTAGACACATTTAATCAAATGATTTTTGATCAAACGAGGACTGCAACTGGCCAGTGGTAGAATTCTCACCTCCCATGTGGGACCAAACCAAGAAAACAAGTTCAATGCCCTTGAGTGGATGTGGGCTCATAGTGACGCTATGGGACAGGGTAGAATTGCCCCTGTGACCTCTGAGACTGTAACTCTTTATGGGAATAGAAAGTCCCCGATTGAACTATTGACTCATACGATTTGCGAGAGAAATGTTGATAAGCTCTAAAAGAAATTATTTTTTTAAATCAGAAAGCCCCTTCTGGCTATCTACTGTTTTTAAAAAGGCAGCCAATGAAAGCCCTATGGCCCAATCTGCAAGCACGCCTGGGAATGGAGTGAGACTGCGCACACAGCACTTTGTTCTGGTACACACCGGAACGGGGTCTCCAGGAGTCAAGGGCTGCTCCAATAACAATGAACAGCAACATTGAATCAGGCAGCAGTCACACTTGGGGATAAATAATTAAGAACCTAATCTGAAAACATCTTCCAAGTAGGGAGTGATTGGCTGATGGAGGACCCCCAGACAAGAGACCCCTCTGGACTGTCTCCGTCTTCTAGTTCGTGCTAATGTCTTAAAGCCCGGTCTCCAAGACAGCCCCTGCTACCCTGCCACGCTGGCAGCAGCTTCCAGAGGACCTGCCGCTGCCCTTCCCAGCATCCTCAGGGAAAGCACAGGACCACTGCCCTGAGCAATGATGAACACAGTAGCCAATGAGAAATTTAGACACTGGTTCCCCTACTTGCTAGTTTTGATTCCTCATGCCTTCGTTGAACTTCTTTCTGTAACCATTCATTTTTTTAAACTGTCTGTAAATCTCTTGTGGATTTAACCCAGTGGTCCCCTTAGACTGGTCTATGGGCTATTGCTTCTGGTCACTTAATTAAGGACAGTTTTCTCTATCTGATAGCTGTGAGACCTGAGCACATTATGTCATCTCCCTTATCCTTGACTTTCTCATGTATGAAAACAAGTTGTTCATACTTCCCCCACAGTGATATTATAGGAATTAATATTGAACTTGGCACCTGACACACAGTGGGGACGCTTTTCCTTTCTGGGTGTTTCTCTCACAGTGGAGAAAAGCCTATGAGAAAGGGTCTGTCACTCCCACATCCTACACAGTGAAATCTTTGGACAGCATTGGCTGACGGTCTGCTATATCCAGTAATCTATTTTTGACGCTATCTATAAAATATGGGTTCATACCTAACCCAGTTTCCACCACGTCAGCCCTGACTCATCATGATTCCACGTGTGTCAAAGAAGTATTTTCAATCACCTCCACATACATGGGAAAGTTGGACATTGACTAAGGAAGACCGAAGGAAAATGGGCGTGTTTGAACTATGGTGCTGGTAAACAATACTGAAAATGCCAAGAGAACAGATCTGTCTTGGGAGAAGTACAGCCAGAAAACCCTTTGGAAGCAAAGATGGTGAGACTTGGTCTCCGTACTTTGGACACGTTGTCGGAGAGACAGTCCCCGGAGAAGGATATCAGGTTGGTAAAGCGAGGGACAGCAAAACAGAGGGGGCCCTTGAAGACGTGAACGGACACAGTGGCTGCAAGAATGGGCTCGAACCTAAGAGCTATCGTGAAGGTGGTGCAGGACCACGTGATGCTGCCTTTGTTGTGCACAGAGCCGCCATGAGTCAGAACTGACTCATGCCACCTGACAGCAGCAACAGAGTCTGATTTGGGGAAGCTGTTCACAGGCCTTACTTCTAAGATACTTTTAGGTGGACACAAACCCCCGACCACTTTGGTTTGTAGCCGAGCACATGCCATTTGCATCACTCAGGGACCATGTATCACTCCATTGCTCTGTCTTTTGAAGAGCTCTCTGCCATATTTGGCTTCTCTTTAGTAGGACACCGGGAAGGTCTTGATTTTTCTCAAAGGGTATTTTCCAGCTAAATACTGTGGCCAAGCTAGAGGATATCTAATTGACATACAAGATCCCACTGTTTCTATGATAAGTATTGAACTATGTTAGACAGAGATCAGAGAGCTTTTGCTAACTTCCCAATGGATGTTTACAATAGCTTGGGGAGTGTGGTTTCACTATTGAGAGCAGGGGTGAGGGGACTGAAAGAGAAAATCTAGCTGAGGGCTATCCAGCAACTGCTTAAATACACTAACCAAATATACTGGATTTATACAGAGAAAGAGAAAATGAAAATCATTTCTTATGCCGGCTTCTAAAATAAAGGACACAACATAAAGCTCTAGAAGACAAATGCATAAAAATAAATGAATAAAGCCCTAAACTACAGGTTCCCAAATTTATTTGGACTACCATCCCCCTTTCAGGAAGAGACATTACTCAGCGATCCCCTGACAATTAACAACATTTGCACTCTAGCCCATAATCCAGGATAAAGTGTAGGTATCTGC
>NW_022111339.1:3915131-3929450 GCF_000313985.2 Echinops telfairi
CCCTATACAATACAATTTTGATTGTCTGGAGCCCTTTGGGCATGAGTCAAATGCTAATTTTTCTTTGTAGCTCAGGATTTATATCTTCAAGCAATATTTTTTAAGACTTTAAATGGAAATCTCTAAAATGGGTCAGTCTGCCCATTCTACATTGCATGAAGAATACAATTTAGCCTTCTCTTTCTGAGTTAGTTAGGAGGTCCTAAGTAACTCGTATTAATATCAACCATTAGCCAAAAACCCAAACCTGGTGCTGTTGAGATGACTTCAACCCATCTCTATCCTGTATGTGTCAGAAGAGAGCTGTGGCCTTTTGGAAGCAGATCTCCACACCTTTCTTCCAAGGTGCCACTGAACAGTTTGAATTAATAACCTTATGGTTAGTAGCCCAGCATTTAGCCATTTGCATGACTCGTGGATTCCGATGACATGTGGTGGTTGTGATGCTGTGAAGTCAGTTGTGACTCACAGTGGCTCTATGTGCAACACAGTGGGACACTGACCATTCATGCACAACCCTCACAACTGTTAGGTTGGACCCATTGTTTCAGCCACAGTGTAAGCCCATCTCCTTGAGAGCCTTTCTCCTTCCCACTGTCCTTTGACTTTACCAAGCATGATGTGCTTTTCCAAGGACTGGGCTCTTCTGAGAAAATGTCCAAAGTATCCGAGAGAAAATCACGGCATCCTTGCTTCCAAGGAACATTCTGGTGGGACTTCTTCCCAAATAGATTTGTTTATTCTTTTGGCAGTCCATGGTACTTTTAGCATTCTTCACCAGCACCGTAATACAAAGGCACCCATTCTTCTGCAGCCTTCCTTATTCATTGTCCAATGTTCACGTACACATAAGGCGATTGCAAACACCGTGGCTTGGTCCAGGCGCAGCTAGTCCTCAGAGTGACTTCTTTGCTCTTCAACATGCCAACGAGATCTTGTGCAGCACATCTGCCCAGTGCCACACATCCCTTGATTTCCTGGCTGCTGCTTCCGTGAGCATTGATTGTGGAGCCAAGCAAGATAAATGCTCGATGGTTTCAGCCTTCTGATTTTATATACCATTGCATGGTATTAAGTTATCATTAAGGAGTCCAGTTGGCACTGTTGGATAAGCTTTGGATGGATAACTGCATGGTTGGCGGTTCAGACTCACCAACCTTCCACTCATTAAGAGAAAGATGAGACTCTCTGCTCCATAAATATTTACAGCTTCAAAAGTATCCACTGTTTCTCAAAATGGGCAATACTGCTCCTGAGGGGGCCAGGGGCGCCCTGGAATGACCTAGCGAAGGCTGCAGAAAGCAGATACCCACACTTTATCCTCTATAATGGGCTATAGTATAATCGTTTTTAATTGTCAGGAGGGCATTGTGTAAATTTTATTTTCTGAAAAGAGGGAGGTAGGCCAAAACCTATGCTACAGTTTCCATGTGTCAGATTGGACTTCATGGCCGTGAGCGTAGTCTTTTTATGTTTATCATTACTCAGTACTGTTAAATCGCCCTCTGTGGATACAGCGATGACCTCAAACATCAGTATAGGTACAGGGAGGGGTGTGCTCCTTTCTTAGCCCTTCCTTGCTAAGTGTTTCTCTTTGTCTCCTCTCCCTGCCTGACCATCACGTCTCACTGCTGTCAGTCTACCTATCATGTTATGCGCTAGCCCTGTCCTTCCTCATTCTGCTTTTATTGATTGGCAGGTTGAGTCCAGGTTTGTTAAAGCTATTTGTAAACCAAAAGTAACTGATTCTGCCTCAGCACTCACATGTTTGAAAGGAAGGCACAGGAGCCTTTGAGTTAGTTAGTTTATTGTGCCAACCTGGCCGATAAACACATGTGGGGCTAATTGAAAGGCAGAGGGATAAATGGCTTGGTGAGCCTCGCCTTTCTAGTTCTCGGGTCTCTTGCTTTGTGGTCTCACCAGGGTGCAGCTGTCTTAGCAGCTCCCTGCTTCAGCTTGCAAGGCTGACTTCCTGCAAGACATCCCCAAGGAGAAGCCACATGGACCTCCCCGATGCAGCCCTGGGTGCTGGAGCAGCCGTGTGGAAACCCCTGTCAGCGCTGAGGTGCTTACACATTCACTGACTCGGCTTTCCTCCTGCAGTTGGCATTATAGTGTGTGTTTTGTGAGATGGAGGAGGACTTTGTGGACTGGTGTTGGACATATGGGTTAATGGTGGACTTGGGCAGCACCGGGTTGGGATATTTTCTTGATGCGCACTTAACCTTTACATAAAACTCTCTCTTATATATGAGTTGATGTGGATTTGTTTCTCCAAAGTACCCAGACTAATACAGCCTTCAAGATCAGACTTTGTTTAGTTATGTAGAGACATTTGCATTGAGGTTTTACTAGGCTGATTCCTTTGTTGTTTCTTGCCTATCTGCACGCTTCTGGGGTGGAGAAAACTGCTGAAATGTATAGCATAGGAAAGACATGGGCCTGGATGGCAGCGTGTCAGTTGGAACATTGTTGGCTAAAGAATTAATTTTTGCAACCAGGCTGGCAGGGCTTGCTGGCCACTGGGATGGCCATGACCCCTGCTTGGCCAGGTGGGTGCTGGTGTGTTCCAGGCACAGCTCTGAGAACTTTGAGGAGGCCCAGGGGACTGGGGCCTCTGGAAGCCTTAGACCAGCCTCTTCTTGCTGTGAGCAGCCTTAAAGATCTATCCCAGTTTGCTGTACAAATACTACAATTTTCTATGTTTGATGCAGTGTGGAAAATGCTGAGACACACAGATGTGAGGCGACCACGCTGGATTACAAGAAGCCACATTCGAGGTATGGATGGCATAATTGGTGTTGTTCAAACCCCCAAACCAATCTCACTGTCATTGAGGTGATTCTAACTCATAGCAACCCTATAGGAGAGAGTAAAACTGTCCCTATGGGTTTCTGAGGCTGTCAGTCTTTTGGGGAGCAGACAGCCTCACCTTTCTTCCTCAGACCCATGGTGACAGAATTAAATGGCATAACGGAATGAAATGATACCTGGTCCTGCCCATGATCAACTGAAGGTCAGGTTGTTGTGAGGTTTTCATTGGCTAATTTTCAGTAGTTATCACCAGGCCTTTCTTCCTAGTCTGTCTTAGAAGATCTGCTGAAACCTATTCGAATCACTGTAACACACAATCCTGTGCTGACAGATGGTTGGTGGCTGTACATGAGGTGCATTGGCCCGGAATCAGGCCTGGGCTTCTTTTTTTCTTTCCTCTTCTGTTCTTCTTTTTTTTTTTTTTAAGTGTTTTATTAGGGGCTCATATAACTCTTATCACAATCCATATACACATCAATTGTGTAAAGCACATTTGTACATTCATTGCCCTCATCATTCTCAAAATATCCACTCTCCACCCAAGCCCCCGGCATTAGGTCCTCATTTTTCCCCTCCCTCTCCGCTCCCTACTCCCTCATGAACACTTGATAATTTGCAAATTATTATTTTGTCATATCTTGCCCTGTCCTGACATCTCCCCACCCACTTTTCTGTTGTCCGTCCCCCAGGGAGAAGCTCATATGTAGATCCTTGTAATTGGTTCCCCTTTTCCAACCCACCCTCCCTCCACCCTCCCGTTATCGCCCCTCTCACCATTGGTCCTGTAGGAGTTATCTGTCCTGGATTCCCTGTGTTTCCAGTTCCTATCTGTACCAATGTACACCCTTTGGTCTAGCCAGACTTGCAAGGTAGAATTCATATCATGATAGTGTGGGTGCGGGTGAGGAGGAAGCGTTTAAGAACTGGAGGAAAGTTGTATGTTTCATCGTTGCTACATCGCACCCTGACTGGCTCGTCTGCTCCCCAAGACCCCTCTGTAAGGGGATGTCAGGCCTGGGCTTCTTACGACGGTCAGACTTCTATCAGCGAACCACCGAAGTCCCCACATGCCCTACCAGTCCCTGGGTACGCTTCCTCTGCCCCCCTCTCTGCTGGCGAGCTTCCATGGGGGCACGGTTTTCACTCGTATGACGGTAGACGGGGACATCTATATATCCGGGTGGTCTGAGGTGCTCACTCTCAAGAAGCCACTGCCCACCCCCCACCCCGCCTCCGTGTGAAACAGGCAAGGCAGCCCTGATGTGTGGGAGCCTCTTAATTGAAGGGACCCATTCAGCATGTGTTTATGGAGCCCAGCTTCTGCTGTCAGCTCTGGAGACAGGCTGATGGATCATGCAGGGCCGATACACTGAGGCCTTGCACAGAGAGAGTGTCATGCACACACACAATCACAGTGTGATGTGATGTCAAAAGCACCGTGTGATTCCAACCTTCAGGCTGGCGTATCTGCCCTGCCTTGCACCCAGGGCTGGGATGCACATAACCCACCTGGTTTACTGCCCCAAGGACAATTTAAAGTCTCCCCCAAACAGTCTACTGAAAGGTAGCTTATTTTTTCATACAGTTACTGCCATAATAAAAATGATCAGCAGGGTACACAAACTAGATTCTGTTATAAGAACAAGTTTTAAATATTAAATAATATCTGAGAAAGAACAGTTCATCTGCTATTTGAGGTGTTTCCATGTTACTTCTCAATTGCTATCCTCCCTTGCAGTCTTCTTCACGTTTATCCGAACTCCATCCGCTCTGTGACTGATCCATAGCGATCTTTCCCCTGTAGGAGTAGCATCCCATTCCTGTGGAGGCAGACCAATTAGAGAATAGTCATTATGTTTGGTATATTAGAATCCATTAAGTGACTTCTCTGAACACATTATGTTCATCTTTGCAAAGCCCCTTTCTACTTCTGCAGAACTTAGAGAAATTGTTCTGACAATACTGTTAGCTCTTTGAACACTTTCAGGAACTGCATAATTCACTCCAAGTACCTCGTGGGAATTTGGGCCACACAAGGCTGAAACGAATGACAACGTGTCACCCTCTGATTGTCTGGCACGTCTCCTCTTTACATTCTAAGTTTGTTCACCGAAGTAACAAACACAAAGGAATACATGTGTAGCATTTCATCAAAAATATAAAGAGCATTGTGAAATGAATAAATAAATATTACACGCATAGTTCTATCTAATTGTTTATACCTATGGATGGAATGAACATTCCTACGGGAGCTTAGAATACGCTATTGCACAGACGAATGTTAAAAAAGAGTGTGGGATGTAAATTTGTGATTTTATTACTAGTGTCATTTTAACAACTGTTTCACCAAACTCAACAAAAAATCGGGTACTGATTGTGCTGCACCTGTTGAATTCCACCACTGCCTTTATCCTCCCATGGAAACAGGGAATGAACAAGATTCTCAGCCTCTCTAAGGCCCTCATGGTGTGTTCCTGAGTTTCTGAGTCACAGTTCCGTGTGACTGAACTAGATACAAGAACCACGGGTTCCTTAACTTGCGTCTCCTGTTGATCTGCAGATCAGCCCACAGGGTGTGACACGCTTCATCACATAGCAAGAGAGCGTAGACCGAGGGGCTGCTGTCACAGCACAGCCGCCGCCAGGAAGCCTACAGAAAGCCAGCCACCACAGAGCCGCTAACTCAGAACTGACCCCAACGTGGGCTTGTTCTTTATTTCCTGCCACCTTCCCGTAAGGTTTTGGTTGAGAAAAGTTTGGGATGGAACAGATTGACCTGATCAAGCTTTAATGTTTATAAAAAATTTTTTTTCAAAGTCAGCCGTTATGATCGATTTTGGCCCATAAGAATGGGAGGAAATCAAGCAAGTAAACAAAGCCCCCTGGATGACGGCATTTGAAGTGCCTTGTGAGAATCCCATTGCATTTGGAGCTTCATTGCGTTTGGGCACGGGAGAAGGTTGTGGTTTCCTTCTGAAACGCAATGATGTGAGATTTAGTGCAGGTACAATTGAAGATGGGCTTTGTTCTCTCAGCATCTGGACATCGATGTAGAGTCAATGTGGGTTTCTCCTGTTTATCCAGCAGTACCCCAAACAGTGGAGCATGTTGCCAGGGGCTGTGCCAAAGGGTTTCTATGGATACTCTCCGGTCAGTCTAAACTCAGCACAATGTCGCTAAGTCAGACTTGATAGAGTGGTGGTCTTTCCAGGTTCTCGACTGGTGCAGTGGGTTCAGTGTTGGGCTGTTAATGGAAAGGTTGGTCGTTTGAACCCACCAGCCACTCCTCAGGAGAATGATGAAGCAGGCGACTTGCAAAAAAGCTTACAGCTGCAAAACTCTATGGGGAAGCCCTTCTCGGGCCTAGTAACCCTCTGCGAATCAGAATGGACTCGACAGCCATGGGTGGGTGGGCTTAGTCTTTCTCACAAGTGTATTTTGTTGCCTATAATCCAAGAGATATAAAAAGAAAAATAGGCTCTCAGTGCAGTATCCTGGTTGCCCTGGTGATTATCTGAAGTTCAAGATTGCTTCTGAGAATGTCTTCATTACTCCTCCCAAGCCAGGCAGATTTAGAGTCCACATGCTCTGACGAGAGAGCTTTGAGCCTTAGGGCTCTCTGGAGAAACTGAGCCAATCAGATCACATATATATGTATGTCATCGTTAGGTGCTGGCAAATTGGTTCCGACCCATAGCGACCCTAAGTACAATATAATTAAATACTTCTGAGTCCAGTGCTAGAGGAATTTTCCCACAGGTTTGGGGAAAGGGGGTGCTGGTAAGTCCAAAATCCATTGATAAGACAACGGGCTGAGATTCCTGTAGACCTGTATCCCAAGATCCATAGGTCAGTTGATGATAAGAACAAAGAGCCAGAGTATTCTTGCAACATGCCTATTCAAAGTCTGAAGGTAGAACACACCCTAGGGAATGGTCTCTCTTTTTCTGTCTTCTCTTAAAGCAGGAGTCCTCAAACTTTTAAACAGGGCCAGTTCACGGTCCCTCAGACTGTTGGAGGGCCAGTTAAAAAAAACAAAACAAACTATGAACAAATTCCTAGGCACACTGCACATATCTTATTTTGAAGTAAAAAAACAAATGGGGCAAAAACATCCAGCGGGCCGGATACATGTCCTTGGCAGGCCGCATGTGGCTCATGGGCCGTAGTATGAGGACCCCTGTTTTAAAGTCTTCCACTCATTGATCGAACTCTCATTAATCTGCTGTACCTGAAGCCAATTGACTTGATCACATGTAGTTATAACAGCACTGAACTCCTGTTTGACCAAACAACAGGGCCATCATAGCCTAGCCAAATTGACACACAAAATTAAGCCTCACATTATATTTATTATAAATCAGATTCTACCCTGTACTTTAGGAAACCTAATAATTTACCAGTGGCAATGAACTTAGGTTTCCCATGTTTGAGGTAAATGCTACATTGGCTATCAAGACTTTTCATGAAACAGATAGTTTTAGGACAGAGTACCCTTTGGTGGTTTTGCCCAGAGAGGCTCTCATTGGCGCCTGGTATGTCTGAAATACAGACACGCTTAGACTAACGAATAGTCCATCTTCGTGAGCAATTCAAAGGCTTGACTCTTTTTCCAAGACAATCAGCCCACTATGCATTGCCAACATTGGCATCCTTTCTGTCCTGAGGCACACTAATTCCTTCGTGGTTTTAGATCCTAGGACCTGCTAGGCCCCTTGCCTGGAAGTTTCCCCACCCCAGGTCTTTTGAAGCCTAGTTATTCTCATCCTTCATTCTAGGATCCCTGCCGTCTTTTCCTCTCCTGTTTTTGTTAAAGAAATGAGAGGCAATCAGGACTGTGGGTGGACATTTCTATTTTCTTTAGAGCAGGCATATCAAGAGTAGAGAAACATAGAGGTCATTATTTCAAACCCATCAGGTATTCCAGGGGGGAACAACGTGGCACTAGGCTTCCAGGGAGAAGTACAGCCTTGGAAGCTGTATGGGGCCGTGTTTCTCTGTTCTCTGACATCACTGGAGCCTTGGTGACATAGTGGGTTATGCACTGGGCTGCCAACAGAAAGGTTAGCAGTTCTAACCCACCAAACACTGCACAGGAGAAAAATGAAACTTCCGACTCCAGTAAAGATTTATAGCCTCAGAACCCCCAAAGGGGCAGTTCTGCTCCATCCTATAGGACTGCTAACTGCTACAAGTCAGAATTGACTCTATAGCAGGGGGTATGTTTTTGTTCTGCAGGGTCACTGTGAATCCAAATCAACTCAACACAACAGATTTTGATTCTCATTCTTCAGACCTCTGCTCAGAAGTCAAGGTTCAGTCCCTGGCCACCTCACCTAAAGTAGGTCTCTCCAAGTCACCTAGTGAATCTTTCCCAAGTCCTTCCACTACGTATGACATTTGTTTCCATTAGAGAATTTATTCTGAGCTGTAATTATCTTCTCTCATTTGACTCTCTTCCCTGTCATGTAAGATCCTTGGCAGTAGGTACCCTATTCCTCTGGTTCACCACTGAGCCCTCACTGCACAGTTTCTGGTTGGTGCAAATTATTAATGCATTTGACTGCTAACTACAAGGTTGAGCCTACCCAAAGGTATCTTAGTAGTAAAAATCTAAAAACTTATTCCCCCCAAAATCAGTCTTTGAAAATCACTCTACGGAACACATTTCTCCTTTGAGATTCATGAAGTTCCATGAATTGAGATCAGTTTGATGGCAACTGGTAGTGGATTTATATTTTTGTTTCCCTAAAGAAAAGAAGTACCCCCTAAAAATGAAAATCGTGAGTAGGGTATAGACTGACTACACACATAAGGGTAAAAATGGGCCAGGATATAAAAAGTACAAATGGCAACAAAGATATTAGATTTGTCTCTGAATAAAAATAAAGGGATGCCTTAAAAAAATCTTGAGGTCTGAAAATACTACATCTATCAAAATTTTGTCACTCATCACATTTTTTCCCTTTCTTAATATGCCTGCTCTAAAGAAAATAGAAACATCCACCCACGTGCTTGATGGTCTTGAGTTGCCTATTTAAATAACAAACAAAAAACAAAACCTCAAAAGGGGAAAAGGCATTAAAATTTTTTTCCTTGTAGAGACCCCCAAATCTTTGGTCTGTCTAAGGGGGCTCCTCCTGTCTTAGGTGTTAGGCTTTTGAATCTGTGGAAATCTGCAGCTGCGATGGTAAGGAAAGGAAGCTATCACATAGAAAGGTAATTCGAAGACTAGGAGAGGGAAGATCCTTGTTATGAGCAGCCTGGAGTTGCTTGGAGGTGGCAAGAAATGGTCAGGCTATGGATCTTTGCCCCCAGGAAGAAAGAAAGACTGGGAAGGTCTGGAAGAGAAAAACAAACCGTGCCCTTGGCCTGGAGCTCCAGTCCCACTTGACTGTGAAGCTAAGACGGAGGTCAGGCCCTGGCCTGCAGTTTGAGGAGGTCCTGGGACTCCGTGGCTTCTGAAGGATCTGAAGCGAGTACCACCGAGACCAGAGGCTCCCACCTTGATTCCAGTTCACGCTGCCCTCGTGTGGGTCCTAGCTGTGCTCCACGGCGTGCTCAGAGGCTGAGTTTTCAGAAGTTGATCTTGAGGCCTTCCCTGTAAGGGGCTCTGGGTGACCCGGAACGTCCATCCTTTTGGGTAGCAGCTGAGGGTATTGTTTGTCCCATCCAGGAACAGGTCAACTGTTGGAATCGGCCACATCTTAAGGGTAGAGGAACAACTTAGCCAGACTTTAAAGTGGACATGACTTTAGAGAAAAAGGTATGGATGGTGTTTGCCAGTCCTTGTGTCAACAGAAGAATAAGCTGGCAGCTCTCCATCATTGAGCCCCCCTTGGGGTTTTTTTGGAGCATATTGGTGGGTGACAGTTTCGCAAACATAACCCTTACGGAGCTGCCCATTTCTTCTAATGTGTTCCAAGTACCACTTGAGAGAGACAAAGTCTGGCAGAGATTCAGCAAAGGAAA
The DNA here is from genome assembly GCF_000313985.2 of Echinops telfairi. NCBI lineage: Eukaryota > Metazoa > Chordata > Mammalia > Afrosoricida > Tenrecidae > Echinops > Echinops telfairi. The sequence goes on from NW_022111339.1 coordinate 3,924,918, forward strand.
GGGTCGTTAGTACAGATCAAGAAACACACTTCACAGAATGCTGGGTTCAAGGAAAAAGTCGACCCAAGTGGATAGAGAAAGAAAGGCATTCTGGGAGACCCAGGAAAAGAGCTGAGATCCAGAAGAAGGAGGAAGGGCAGTTGGCAAAGACAAATGTGAAGACTTGCTGCATCTGGTTTCAGAGGCGAGGACGAAGTTACGAAATCATCGGGGTCCCACCGAGGGAAACAGAGTTCTCATCACAGACTAAAAAGTCGAAAACAGAGGCTGATGGCCAAGGAGACATACTTTTACAAGTGATTGATCAGCTCTGCTCTCACTTGAATGAGATAGTCATATACTTACCCATCCATGGACAGCCCAGGATGCTGCCAGGAATCCTCTTAGCACCGTAGCTAAAGCAGGGTGATGATAGGCAAGAGGTTCCTGGGTGGAGTACATGGTTGCCTTTGCTGCTAACCTAGAGATGGTTAGTTTGGACCAACCAAGTGACACCATGGAGGAAATTCCTGACAGTCTGCTTTCAGAAGGATTACAGCCAAGAAAATATGATGGAGCAATTCTACTCTGCCATACAGGAGGTTAGCATGAGTTGGAATCCACTCGACAACAGGACTGATTTTGCTTTATTTATTTACTAAAAGCAAAAAAAATTCTCACAACTGAACCTATAAGCAATATCATGATAAAAAGAATAGATTGAGTTGGCAAAGATTTCCTTTTAGTTGCATCCACAATTGCCCATGACAGCAGAAGTCAGGAAATGGATGACCATATTGGATTGGACAAACCTGCCCAAAAGACCTCTTTCCAGGGCTAAAGGCAGAGATGTCATTTTGGAGACTCAGGTACACCTGACACCAGCTGTGGGATTTTCAATAGCTCCTGTATATGCAAGAGCTGCGCACCGCATGTGGAGGGCTCTGGAGGACTGAAGAAGAGTGGACACCTTGGAATGATGGTGTGGGTGAGGAACACTGGCAATCATGGTGAGCTGCTGGAAGAATGAAAAAAAATCTGTTTTAGAAGAAAAATAATCCAATATTCCCTGGAAGTAAGGATGGCGAGACTTCATCTCCTGTGCTTTGGACATGTTCACAAGAGAGATGGGTCCTTGGACAAGGACATCATGCCCAGAGGGTTTTTCTAGGCTGTGCTCTTTAAGGGAGCTCAACAGCGTGTTTCTTCCAGGGAGGCTATGGGGTGGCTGTGAACCCCCAAGCTTTAACTTATCAGCTGAGCACTTAACTGTTACATCCACAGTGCTCATGAGATGTAATACATGAATACCAAAGCAGTTGCCATGGGTACAATTCCAACCTATGATGACCACAATGGAATGTTATTCAACCATAAAGAGAAGTGCCATGTTGATACATGCTACCACATGGTAGACCCTTACAGACATGATGCTGAGCGAAATAAATCAGACATAAAAGGATAAATATGTTATGTTCTCACCTTTAAGAAATATCTAGAAGAGGCACTATATAGAGACAAAAGTAGATTCGTGGCTACAAGGAGCTGGGGATGGGGAGGAGGAAGGGCCGAGTTTGGGGCTGAGATGGTAAAAGCCCTTGGGGGACAGACAGTGCTACTGACTTCCCAGCACATGAACGCAATTACGTATCATTGAATTGCACAGTGAACATGACAAACCTTTTGTTTCATCTATTTTAGCACCATTAATTTTTAAGTAAACAAACAGAACTTGTGACGTCAGTATTTCTTTCTTCCTTTTTTTGGAAATGAACTCTGATGTCATAGAAGACTCCAAATCTGCTTCAGTTTTAGGTTTCCTCTTTTCATAGCCGCTCAGACCCATGTTTGCATCTGATGGGGAGGAATCGGAGGGGTTCTTAAGGCTGGGACCCTTCCCTTCTCCCTCTCTTTTAAACAAAAGCTTGACTTCAGTTGTTTGTTTTGGTGTAAATATATACATACATATATCCCCCCTTTTGTTTGTGGAAAACATTTTCTATGTAGTTACTCAACCAATTTTCTCACATCAATTTAGGGACGGTCTCTCATTGAACCCCCTGTACGTGGCTCATTTTCCCCATGACCCTCCCTCCCTCCACAGTTTCCTGTCCCCTCTCCCCACCCCGCCCTCACTACCGGCCTCTTCATGGTCTTCAGTCATCCTTTGGTGTGGAGACCACATTTCTTTTTCTTTCTTTTCCTTTATAATAATGATGTCATAACATAGTTTTCTTTGAGATTGACTAAATTTGCTAAGCATGATACTCTCCAATGTTGTCCATGACTTAAGGTATTTACTAGACTCATCTTTTTTATAATGAGCATAAAATTCCCCTGGATGAATGTACCAAGTGTTGCCTATCCTGTCCTCCATAGTTTTGGATTGTGTCTATCTTTTTGCTATTATAGAAATGCATGTATATAAACTTTCTGTCATAGAAATTCATTCTTTATTTCTTTAGGGTATGTACCAAGAAGAGAGAATGCAGGATCACAAGGTTCTTGCATATGCATTTATATAAGGTGCCATACTAATCTCCATAGGGGTTGCACAGTTCTGCAATCCCATCAGGAGTGAATGCACATTCCAATCTCTCCAGCATTTCGTATTCTCTGGATTTTAAAAAAATTTGCTGAGAGCCCATATGAGGTGGAATCTCATTTCTGTTTTAATTTGTATTTCTCTTATTGGCATTGGCATTTCTAAAAGCTTTCCAGACAAGGTCAATGGGCAAGCCAAGGATGAGAACCACAGACTAAGGGCAAGGCCTGTTGGAGTTGCTGAAAAGGAAATCATTCTGAAGTGCGCTAGAAAAGAAAAAAAAGAGGATGCATAATTTGCTGCTTTCCCCATCTCTGGTCATTCTGGAGCTGTCATTTTTCAAGATTAGAGCTGGGTTAAGTAGGTATAAAATTATGAATCAAATTAAAAGTACACAACTAAGTGAGAAATCCAAGTCATGCATAATGTATAAAGGGGAGCCCCTGGAAGAACTAGGGCAGATAGCAGAGCTGAGAGAATGTAATAAGAAGCGGGTTGCTCGCAGGAGGCTCGGTGGGGCATGCATACAAATGGAGGAAGGAACACTAGTGCACAAATCCTGCTTCTTTGAAACTTTGGAGCAATAAGTACAATGCCTTAGATGCCCAGGGGATGTCAGCTTTGGCAAATGATTGACAAGTTCCGGTCACCGGCTGCTAGCCTTTTCCAGAAGGACAGTCACTGCCGGGTGTGTGCAGCAAGCCCAGGAGTGAGTAGGCAGCCAGCTAAGGGGCGGGAGACATTCCCTAACATCAGCCTCACTTGGTTCCCCGGCAGGTACAGCAAAGGGAAAGCCCACGAGGGTTTGGGCTAGAAAGAAGGATCGTTGTTCAGCAGAGAAATAAAGGTCTGTTGATTCAGACACACTCTTTCATTTCCTTCCCCTTCTATCTCTTCGCCCTCCATTGACAAATGTTGGTCCTCCTAAGGACTTACCTACATGATCTGCTACCTGGCAGGCCCTGGCCAATCAGATACTTCATAGCTTGTGTAGCCATTGTACTTTCAAAGCAACCACTGTAGGAACACAAGGTGGGAGGTGATGGTTTCAACCCACTGTCACTCAGGCTGTGACAGACATTAGCCTCAGTAATGGTTACCATCCAAACATACCAAGGAAGTGGGGCTAGGGGGTGGGTGAGCAGGAAACCAGTGTCCAGTGATTGAAAAACAATATATTCTTAAGATTTCTTTCAAATTGCTTCTCAGCAAGCCCAGACTACGGATGGAGAAGTTTTAGAAACTCAAACTATTTTAGCATGTGGTAAGCACTATCTCCACCATCCATGTTTTAGCTGGTCATTCTGTCGTGACTTGTGTTTTGTGGTTACGGTACTAGAAATGATACCTCTGGTATTTCTGTTACCAGCAGGGTCATTCAAGGTAGATAGGTCTCAGTGGAACTTCTGAAACACAATAGAGTATTGTCCTCTCCAATGCTAGAAGACAAGCCCCTCCTCCACTGGCAGGTACTGGAAACGCACAGTGGCTGCAGAGAGGGACCAGGCCCAGGCGATATCTGGAGCTTGTGCACATGGGGCCACACTGTCTTCTCTATCAATGCTGCTACAATTGAATTATCACAAGTGGGTGCCTTGGGGTCTAGAAGTGTGAATTCAGAATCCTGGCTCTAGGGAAAGGTTTCTCCTCTCTGTGAGCTGTGGCTCCTTGGAGAGCTCCCTGCATCTTGCCCCATCCCTGCATGCTAACCCGAACCTTACTGCTGTCGGGTGGACGCTGACTCATAGCAACCCCATATCAAGCTTCTGAGACTATCCGTCTTTACAGGAGAAGGCAGCCTCAACTTTCTCCTTCAGAGAAGCTGGTGGGTTTGAACTACCAATCCTTTGGTTAGCATTCCAACTCTTATCGGACAGGTTCACCATTTAATTTCTTCCTAAAATCTCAAAAGAGATTGACATAACAAAGACGACCCATCCTCAAATGGGATTATCACCACAGGAATAGAGGTCCAGGTTTGCAGCCCATTTTTGGGGGTGGGGGTGGGG
>NW_022111339.1:3929550-3959389 GCF_000313985.2 Echinops telfairi
GGAGGTGGGTGGGGTGGGGGTGGTGGAGGTGGGGGGAGGGGGTCACAATTCAATCTACAGCCATCCCCATGAATCCGAGCTGACTAGGTGACAAGTAACAATGACAACAGCCTAACAGCCATGACAATAGCCTTGCTTCGGTTTGCTTTATGCCCCCAGGATCCCAAGACCTGTGAAAGGTTCATTTTGTTTGAGCTGGCAACCCTTTATCATCAATTGATTATGCTTGAAAGTGGATCTGTCCATGCAAGTGCCACGTGTTTGGGGACAACTGTAGGGCACAGAGTCCTGAGATGACTTTTATTGCAGTGGAGCCCGGGCAAGATCATGTGGATGATTTTGAGTTCTTGGGGATTGCCAGAGTTCTGTTCGTAGTTCTCAGCCTCGGCCTACTTTGACCTGTCACGTCTTCTTGAAACGGCTGATTAAGAAGTGCAAGGTCTGCTCTCTGCACGCCTCCTGTATGAGATGGCTAAAGAGGACAGGTTGGTGTGGAAAACCTTTTTTGGCTGCTTGGTACCCTTCCCTGTCATTGTAAGTTACACCTTTTCCTGCTTTCTATATTGGAATATTCCAGAATGTTCTTTAAACCATTGATTGGAAATACAGGTATTCTTATCAAAATGTTCTTAAAAAGACATCAGCATTTTCAGTGATTTATCGTTACTATGGTTCCCTGAAAGCAGAGAAAAGAAAGGTTCTGCTTGGCAGATAGGGATACATGGTACATAATAAGATATCTTTTGGATTGTCTATGGTAGTCAAGGATGACTTTGATGTGAGTGGTTTCAAGTGTGTTTTGACATCGTGTTTAAATACAGAAAATAACTGTTATGGTGCCAGGCCCAAGAGAAATTACCATAGACACAAATTCCCGAACACAACCAAAGAAAGTGGAGTGGTCCTATTGGATTACCTCAAATAAAGTCCTCTTAAAAACCAAACTTAAGTAGTAAAAGATCTCTGCCCAGAGCCTGGTGATCTTTTAAGATCAATCTATTTGGGATCAAAGTAGCCAACAGCCACTTGGAAGTTTCGGCAGGAACCTTAGGGCGCAGCGAGTTGGCATTGATGTGGAAGGAGCGACTCAGGAAAGAAGAATGCGGACGGTAGCACGCCTCAAAGAACGGCATGAATGTCACTGAGTTTTCCGTGTGGAAACTGTTGACTTCTTGGATGTTCTGCAGGGCATATTTTCAACAACAACAAGCATAAAATAAAAATAAATTGTTAATAACAGCAAAAGACCAGACATTTATTGTATCCTACTTCTGGAGGCTGAAAGTCCAAATCAGGGTACTGACGATTTTGATTTCTTCCAAGGACTCTCAGACAGAGGCAGTCGATGCCTCTCAGTTTTCGGTGGCTTCCTGGCAGGCAGCTGCATTTGCCTCCATTGTGAAATGGCCTCTTTCCTCTGTCTCTCTGTCTGTGCAGCCTCCCCTCCTTTATGACCCCAGGCACCAAGGATTAGGCCCCGCCCTCCTCCAGTCTAACCTCATGCTAACGTGATTGATAGCATCTTCAAAGACCTGTCTCCAAACACGGAGTGCAGGGGTTTGGACACAAACAAGTCACTGGGGATACTATTTAATTTGATAAGGATTCTTATTGAGGTCTGGGTGGGATAGGGAAACCTAGTGTTTTTCTTCTTTTTTAAAAAATAAATCATTTTATTGGGGGCTTTTACAGATCTTATCAAAATCCATACATTCATCCATTGTGTCAAGCACATTTGTACCTATGTTGCCACCATCATTTTCAAAACATTTCTTTCTCCTTGAGCCCTTGGTATCAGCTCATTTCCCCCCTCCCTCACCTTCCCTCCCTCATGAACTCTTGATCATTTATAAATTATTATTTTTTTATGTCTTACACCGACCGTTGTCTCCCTTCACCCACTTTTCTGTTGTCTGTCCCCTTGGGAGGGGGTTATATGTCAATCATTGTGATCGGTACGCACTTTCTCCCCCCATCTTGCCCTTACCCTCCTGGTATCGCTACTCTCATGACTGCTCCTGAGGGGTTTATCGGTCCTGGATTCCCTGTGTTGTGAACTCTTATCTGTGCCAGTGTACATGCTCTGGTATAGCTGGATTAGTAAGGTAGAATTGAGGTCATGATCATGGCGGGGGAAGAAATCATTAAAGAACTAGAGGAAAATTGTGTGTTTAGTTAATGCTATACTGCACCCTGACTGGCTTGTCTCTTCTTTGTGACCCTTCTGTGAGGAGCTGTTCAATGTCTACAGGTGGGCTTTGGGTCTCCACTCTGCCCTCACCCTCATTCACAATGATATGATTTTTTGTTCTGGTTCTTTGATGCCTGATACCTGATCCCATCGACACCTCATGATCACCCAGGCTGGTGTGCTTCTTCCATGTGGGCTTTGTTGCTTCTCAGCTAGATGGCCGCTTGTTTATCTTCAAGCCTTTAAGACACCAGATGTTAGATCTTTTGATAGCCAGGCACCATCAGCTTTCTTCATCATGTTTGCTTATGCACTCATTTTGTCTTCAGCAATTATGTCAGGAAAGGTGAGCCTCACAGAATGCTGGGTTATTAGAACAAATTATTCTTGTGTTGAGGGAGTACTTGAATAGAGTCCCAATGTTTGTCTGCTGTCTTAATACTTAACATATAAATATGTGTACATAGGACTATTTCCCTATCGTTATATATAAATATATTTACATATGTGCATGCCTGTATTTAGACCTCTATAAATGTCCTTTGCCTCCTACTTCTTTCCTCTATTTCCTTTTACTTTCCTCTTATCCCACTATCATGCTCAGCCTTCATTCAGATTTTGGTAATTCCTCTAGGTACATTGCCCTTGATCAAGCCCCACCAGGCATACTACGCCCTCCTTGCCACTGATTTTGGATCACTTGTTTTTACCTTGTCCCTGGGTTTGTTGGCATCCTCCTTCCTTTCCCCCACCTCCCCCTATCCTGTGTCTCCACCCCCCACCCCCATGGAACCATTGGTCCCTTTGTTTTCTCCTCCAGATTGTTTATCCCACCTATCTTATCTAGATAGACCTGCAGAGAAAATAATAAGCACAAAATCAAGACAAAGCAAAAGAAAACAAAAAACCACCACCAACAAAAAGAAAAGCTCATTAATAGTTTCAGGTCTGTGTGTTGACCTTTGTAAGTGTTTTCCAGTCAATTCTGATGGGGTGCCACATCCTGGCCCCAAAATCTATTTTTGGTATTCCTCAGGGGCTTAATTGCTTTGCTCCCCCTGTGGCTCTGTTGGACACCCTTAGTCTTTCGGCCGGTGTCGTGGGGTCAGACTGGACATAATTCCTGCACTGTGCCTCCAGTGTTGTCCCCCATAGTGCTATGGATGAGTGAGGGATGTCATGTCTCATGGTGGGACCAGCCCTAAGGTCCTTTCTGTGCATTGGGTGCTCTGAGCAGGAATATCGTCCTTGGGGCTTGGTGGTCAGGATGTGTCCCACTCTTTCTCCTTCCCTCTTCATTTGCTCCTGTGTGCTCAGATCAGAGGCACCCCTCTCCCAGAGCTGTATCTTCAGTGCTGTCCTCTGTAGTGCATTCTTCTGGGAGTGGGGTGTCCACGTAGCTGGGATTGGGGCCAGCCCCGCAGACCTCTCTATTGGTTCGCTGCTTCATGCCGATATGTTGCATTCAAATCTTGGTGCACCAGGTCGAAGTCTGGCCCCTCTCTTCCTCTCCTGTGGTGATATAAACAATACCCTTCCCTTGGGTGGGTTAGTGGCCTGTTCCCCCGGCTACCCATGTCTTTTTTATTTCTCTCTTTTTCTGTGGACATCTGGCCATCAATTTTTGGAGGTTGTCCCATGTGGCCTTACATCCCCAATACTCCCCACAGGCTGACCCACACATGGGCTGAGTAAACTCCTGGCACTGAAGAAAGTTCTCAGGTAGAGAAGCAGAGAGATGTGAGACTTAGGTGGGAAGCTGACCCTCCTTATGAGAACTGTCCAGTGGGACTGCAGAGTCAGTCAGGAGTGGACTGAAGGCATTTGTGGTGGGGCAGTCATTTCTGTCACACCGCCTCATGGGCTTGTTATAAAAAGAATGTGAATTAGTACTTATGAAGTATTTTTACATATGCCTAGCATTTAGCCAATGCCATTTGAAATTGCCAAATAACCTCATGATTACCCCGCGTGATTGTTGTTAGGGGCCATCGAGTTGGCTCTGGCCCATAGTGTCCCTGTGCACAACAGAATGAAACACTGCACGGTCCTGCGTCATCCTCACAATGGTTCCTGTGCCCGAGTCTATTGACGCCGCCACTGTGTCCATCAGCTCATCGAGAGCCCTTCCTCTTTTTTGCCGCCCCTCCACTTGACCAAACAGGCTGCCCTTCTCCAGGGACTGGTCTCTCCTGATATGATGTCTAAAATATGTAAGAAATCTTGACATCCTTACCTTTAGGGAGCACTCTGACCTAACTTCTTCCAATACAGAGCGGGTTGGTTTTTTGGCAAACCATGGTACTTCCAGTCTTCTTCTCCAGCATCACGATTCATACTCATCAAGTCTTCTACAGTCTTCCGTATTCAATGCCAACTGTCGCATGCAGGGGATGCGATGGAGAATGCCATGGCTTGGGCCTGGTGCACCTCAGACCTCACAATAACACCCTTGATCTTCAATACTCTAAAGAGGTCTTGTGCAGCAGATTTACCTAATGCAATATGTCTTTTGGTCTCTTGGCTGCTTTCATGAGCATTGATTACAGATCCAAGTGAGACAAAATCCTTGACAACTTCAACTTTTTCTCCATTTATCATGATGCTACCTATTGATCCAGTTGGGAGGAGTGTGGTCTTCCTTACATTGGGTACAATCCAAATGGTAGGCTACAATCCTCGATCTTCATCAGCAAGTGCTTCAATTCCTCCTCACTTTCAGCAAGCAAGGTTGTGCCATCTGCTTTCTACAGGTTGCTAATAAGCCTTCCTCCAATCCTGATGCCACACTCTTCTTCATATAATCCAGCTTCGTGATGACTTGCTCAGCATACAGATTGAATAAGTATGGACAGAGGATACTCTATAGGGCAGAGTAGATCTGCCTTGTAGGGTATCAAAGGCAATAATCTTTACAGAAGTAGACTGCCATATTTTTCTCCTGCAGTGCAGCTGGGGAGTTCAAGCTGCCTACCTTTCGCTTAGCAGCCCCGTATTTAATGAATTAACCACTTAGGAAACCAAACTCACTGCCATCAAGTGCACTCTGACCCACAGAGACCCTACAGGAGAGAGCGTAACTCTTGGGTTTCTGATGCTGTAACTCTTTATAGGAGTAGAAAGTCTCATCTTTCTCCCACAGAGTGGCTGGTGGTTTTGATCTATTGACCTTGCCATTATTGGTTCAACACATAACCCACCACACCACCAGGATACACCAGGATTCCCAAATAAGCAGTGAGTGTATTGTTTAATTAATAAAAATAAGGGCCCTGGTGACACTGGTTTTGAATACTATGTTGCTCATTGAAAGGTTAGCAGGAGAAAGATGTGGTAGTCTGTTTCCATAAAGATTTGCAACCATGGAAATCCTATGGGCTCATGGCAGGCAGTAGATTTTTGCAAGGTAATACTGGTGGAAAAATAAAAGCCGTTGACATCAACTTTATTCTCACTCATGATAACCCTATGTCTTAAAGAGTAGAATTGCTCCCTTGTGTTTTCTCAGCTGCCATCTACAGAAATTGATCACCAGTGTGTCTCCAGAGGTCCCTCTTCATGGATTTGAACCACCAACCTCTATGATAGTAGTCAAGCACAAATTACGCCATCCAAGACCAACTCTCCCACACCTTCCCTTTCCATGTTGCTTTACACATATCTCTATTGCTTTCCTTGAGCTTTCTGGCTCCTGGAGGGCTTTAGATCTTGTCTCACATACTCAGATTCTCTCTAGGGAGACGTCTCAGCCCTGGTGCCTTATCACAGCACCAAACAGAAAAGGACCCCTAACCAAGAATACCTAGGAAAGGAGAGGAGACACAGCAGGAATTACCTGGATCTCACAGTTTCATGTGATCAAAGAAAACAATTGGTCTTAATGGGAAGTGGGGTAATGATAGGACAATGCTCTTACACTTTGGGACCAATGATCTGCAATAATCAGTAGCTATAAAAGCATGCCTTAACTACTTCCAGGGACCAGGAAGATAATCCAGGGTGATAAAGGGAGGAAACAAGCATGACTCTCACCTAATCTGTTCAGGTACCCAGGTTACTAAGCAGAATAACCTTTAGAGACATATGTAGGCACTTACTGGTAATTCAATGCTCTTTGCTGCAAGAAACAGACACAAAACCAATTCCAAGTGTCATAATTGATAGCATTTGTTAGCCCTCAAATGATAATATGCAGATGGCTAAATTCATTGTTCAAAAAATAAAAACAAAAACCACCATCCAGACACTTTATTCTACCAATTTGAAAGTATAACCCTTGTCCTCAGGCAGCCTCCCCCCCGGGATGATGATAATCTCTGCTTTTACATTGCATTCCAATACAGTCATATCCGGAGGAAGAAGAGAGCTACTCCTCATAGGTGTCTCCTTTAGGAGTCTGGAAGCCTTTCTCAGAAGCATCCCTGAACATCTTCTATCACAACTTACCGACCGGTGGGAACCACAGCCCTACTCCAAAACAAATGAGAGGCAAGAAGACCAGGGCCATCATGGTGAGGCTAGATCATTTCGAATTTGCTTGTGGGGCTGGGCTGGCATTGGAGACAGACTCCCCTGAGTCACGTGAGAGGGGAATGGATTCCAAAACCAAGTTTGGGATCCTGCCAAAATAAGATAATTGATTATATGTTTGATCAGGACCAACAATAGGATTTTTGAGATATCAGGATGGCCAATTTCTCTCCAGGATTTCCTACCAATCTGCAGATGGGTAAAATTTTTTTGACAAGAGATATTTTATGTCATAATTTCAAAAAGGAAGCTCCCCCCGCCCAATAAAAATATGACTCGAAACCTAGTGATAGTAGGATGAGTTTCCCTGAAATTGGCAAGACCTAATACACATACAGGAGTCCTGATGGCATAGTGTGTTACTGGGCTGCTAACCACAAGGTCAGCAGTTCTAAACCAGCAGTCCCCAGAAGGAGCAAGATGAGGCTTTCTACTCCTGTAAAGATCTACACACAGTACCAGAAGTCCAGAGAGGCAATTCTACTCTATCCTAAAAGGTCATTGTGAGTCAGACGTTCCTTGATGGCAATGAGATTTGATGAAACATGCATGGCAGTGTTGGGTAAGTGTTGGACTTCTAACCACAAGTTGGCAGTTCAAAACCACCAGCCACTCCGTGAGAGAAAGATGAGCTTAACTGCTCCCATAAAAACGCATCGCCTCAGAAATCCAATATAAGGTCTCCATGAGGTCGAATCAGCTTTATGGTAATGAATTTGACTTTTAATACATGTAGTCTTTTCCTCCTTGGAAAGAGGAAGGTGACTAGAAATCGGAAAGATCCAGGTCCCTGAAGAACTTGGCGTAAATTGATGTCCATATTTTTCTTGAGCTGTCTACTCAACTCTGACTCCTGGTGACGGTATGTATGTGCATCAGAATTAGAGCTTGCTCAGTCTCGCACCATCTCCACAATAGTTAGTCTGTTTGAGTCTGTGGTTGTAGCTCTTTTAATTAATCTCATTGAGGGTGTCCCTCTTTTTGGTTGACCCTCTGCCAAGCAATCTTTGCTGCTCCTGTATCAAAGTAGGGGATCTGAAGTCTCACCATCCCGGCTTCTCAGGAACATTATGGTTGTATTTCTATTAAGACCAATTTGTTCATTCTTTGATATTCTTTTGAGAGTTCTCAGAATATTCCATTTTCTTTGCCAGCAACTCAGTTTCAGCGCATCTGCAGTCTGTCTTCTGCCTTCATTGTCTAGCTTTTGCATGTAAATGAAGCAATCAAAAGGATCATGATTTGGGTTTGGCATACCTTTGTAATTCCCTTACACCGTGATTATTTACATCCTTATGTCCTGTTCACCACCCTCTGAGCTTCTAAGGGCAGGAGAGACTTTGTTGTATCCCCAGCAACCAGCACAGGTTGGCACATAATTTAATGTCTTGTCAAGTAGCCCGTATGGCCACTTTGGTGGGAGCTATGATGACAAGCATTCCACCTTAGTCATGCATCTCAGACATAAATCTGACTTATCCTGGTCTAAATCCTCACCCAGGTTGGCAAAGAACTTTCCTGTTCTTGAAAACCCTCGAGAGGATGTCCCCAAATTTAATGACTCCCTTAAACCTCGAGTTCTTGTTTCTCTCCTGAATTTATTGTTATCATCCCTTGATTCTTCTCCTGGTAAGATCCTCAACGTGTGTCAAGTTCTAGAACATTCTTCTTGGCCTGATCACCAGCCAAACAATAGTTTGTAAACTATTCTGACATCTATTATTTATCGTCACACCACTATGGTTTTTGCTTCCAGTGGAATTTCTTATTTTTTCTGTTGCCTTGGTTCCCCACTAGGTTCATACTTCCCACTCTCCCCATGCATTTTCTCCGTTTCTCAGACCCACAGTTCCCATCGCCTGTTTCTGCCCATTGCTAAGGAGCATCAGCAAAGCTCATATTTTCCCAGGATGCAAAAGATAATTAACATAGCCACAAAAAGGGGGCATGTGCACAACAGATGCTGTCCCAGCTTTATGAAGGTTTTGTACAAATTGCCACTTGTACCCAGTCTTCCCTTTATCCCTCACCCCTTTCAATGCATATAAACTAGAGGACTGCAACAGGCTTAACTCCAATGAGTGCTGGCAGAAGCTTACCCAGTTGAAACGTGATGTTCCTTCCCTGCTACAGCTGATCCTATTGTGTATCCATGCAAATGGATGGTGATATTTACATAACTTTGAAGGGTTTAGAAAGTCCACAAAGGAATCTGACACCCAAATTAAAGCCATATCCTTAGTTCACCTCACTGTGTAAAAGTATTGCACAATATTTGGTGCTGTTAATCCCCATCTGGCCACCTCCACCCTAGCTAAACACAGCAGGAGAAATTAGGGAAAGGATTTCCAGGCAAGTGTTGGGATTTATTTGCTGTGGAGCCAGGAGCCAGGAGCAGAAGCAAGAACATTCCAGAAAGAGGGAGTGAACCACGTGCACAAAGGCTCTAAGGATACTGCTGTAGATAAGAAGAAACAAAAACAATAATGGGAGTCACACAGTGAATAGGATGTGGGTCTGCGTGTTCCGGCCATATTCCTAAGGGTGATAAGCCAATAACCATTTTCTGAGTGGCATAAATAATTGAAGAGCCCGCCAAGAGAACTAGAACACCGAGCACCGAAATGTGTCGTGTGGTTTGTGGCAATAATCTCACTAGTTTAGACTTGTACGTCGTGCACTGTGTGAATTGAATAAAATGTACATGGAATTCTCATATGCAATGTTATGCACACACATACATATATGTGGAGGTCTATTTACTATTGAACTGCATGGTAATTGAGTTTAAATAACTAATCAATAGTACTTGCACAGAGTTAAAGCAATTTTCTGTTCTCTTCTCTCATAGCTCCTACATATCTACTATTAACGAAATGCCATCACTTGATCCTCAACTCATGCTCAGGTGATAAATGACAACAAAACTGTCAGTCAATTCCAACTCAGTGACCGTATAGGACAGAGTAGAACTGTCCCGTGGCTTTCCAAGGCTGTAATCCTTACAGATGCAGACTGCCACGCTTTCTTCTCCCACTGAGCAGCTGGTGGACTCAAACCACTCAATTTTTGGTTAGCAGCCAACTACTCAACCACCATGCCACCAGAGCTCCCCCAGGTGATGATAAACAAATCATCAGACCAAATTCCAAGACCTATTTCCCAGGCCCTCGGGTTCCTCCCATCGATCTACAAGTCCCGCTTTGAAATAAGCCACATGCGAGTGAGCCCATCAAGTGAAGTATTGTGTGGCTAACCAGCAATAGCCTAGCCTGACGGCACGCAGAGAGATTCTGAAGCTATCAAACCGTGGTGAGAAGCAGAGAGCAACCACAGAGGTCAATAGAAGGTCAACGCCTTCTAAGGGAAAGGCAGAGAGCATTCCAATACCTGCAAACAGAAGGGCTTATTTGGCCACTGATGGGCCTTTTGTTGCCGTTGTTTCAGATCAGCCTTTTCCTTTGCTTTTTGTTCTGTTTTGCAAGCATTTTAGCACTGAAGGAGAATTAGACCCCCAGCATCCACATACATTGTACAATGAGTAATTATGATCAGAAATCGTACCTCAGTGGGAAAACAGTGGCAGAAGACTTTATTTCAAATATTGCTATCTCAACCACTGCAAACATGCAGGGGAATGTTTGCATATGGATGGGTACGAGCTCTATTAGACTGATATTGCTACTGTGAGCAAGCTGCAGGTGAGTAAATGAGCTACCTGTAGAGGGACTAAAGAGGCATGCAACCCGTGCCCAAACCAGGACAGCCTTTCCCACTGCTCCCGGTTCTGGGATTCACCATTATGGTGCTGAGGAGCTGGGGTAGAGGGCAGGGGTAATTGTTAACAGTAGAAGAATACAGGTGTTGCACCTGAACATCATTTCGAGTTTTCCGTACTTCTCAAAGCACATGGCAGGATAGTGTTCTTAGTTTTCTTTGCTTCCTTCCATTCTCTGAAGGCCTGGGGTTCTTTTATGAAAAATGTATTAGTGAGGAGCATAACGAGTAGACATAAATATATAAATAAACGTGTGTGCATACTGAAAAACCTCATTGCCATGAGTCCATTCTGACCGTAGAGACCCTATAGGGCAGAGTAGAAATGCCACTGAGGGTTTCCAAGATTATAAATCTTTGTGGGAGTAGAAAGCTTCATCTTTCTCCCTTAGATTGTCTGGTAGTTTCCAACGGCTGCCCTATATATATAATTTGGAGAGAGAGAGATTATTTTTAGCATTTGGCTTATGTGATTATAGGGGATTAACATATCAAAGTTTGTAGGTCAGACAATAGACTGTAAACTCCTGCAGGCTCTTGTCCCCAAATCAATGATGGGAAAAGCGAAGAGTAAAAAAAATCCGACTAAAATGTCTACTCATGTCTGGAGATAGAACTTACCTTAGGAACATTCCCTTCATGCTCTTAAGGCATCCAACTAATGAGATGAGGCTGACCCACACTGGAGTGTATTTACTTAAGGCCAACTGATTTAGTCATATAACATTCATTAGACTAGTGTTTCTGGAGCTCTGGTGGCATCAGGGTTGCACATTTGGTTGTGTGTTAGTCTGGGTATATTAGAGAAACAAACCCACAGAAACTCATGTATAAGAGAGAGTTTTATATAAAGGTTGAGTGCGCACCAAGAAATCATCCCAACCCAGTGCTGCCCAAGCCCACAAATCCAACATTAGCCCGTTAACCCATATGTCCAACATCAATCCACAAAGTCCTCCTCCATCTCACAAAACACACGCAGTGATGCCGACTGCAGGAGGGAAGCCGAGTCAGTGAAGGTGTAAGCATCTCAGCACTGGCAGGGGTCTCCACACGGCTGCTCCAGACCCAGGGCTGCATCCGGGTAGGTCCATGTGGCTTCTCCTCAGGGATGTCTTGCATAAAGTGAGCCTTGCCAGCTAAAGCAGGGAACTGGCTAAGGCAGCTACACCCTGGTCCAACCATCACAAAGCAAGAGACCCAAGAACTAGAAAGGTGAGGCTCACTGAGCCATTTATCCCTCTGCCCTTCATTTAACCCCACATGTGTTTATTGGCCAGGGTGGGACAATAAACTAACTACCTCAGGCTGCGATCTGAAAGGTCAGTAGTTTGAAACCACCAGCAGCTCTGAGAGAGAAGGACAGGGCTTTTCTATTGCTGTGAACAGTTACAGCCTTAGAAACTCACGTGGCAGTTCTAGCTGGTCCTACAAGGTCACTACAAGTAGAAATCAACGCAATGATGATGAGTTGTTTAGTGAGACTAGTGTTTAAACAAACAACAAGGCACCAACAAGGCTTAGCCAAGTTGATACACTATTAATCATCATGAATGGCAATCAGTATCCAAGGAGATTTTCCCTTGTCATTTTAAAAAATCATTTTTACTTAAAGCACGGACCACAGATCAGGATCATTTTTATCACTTGGACGTTTGTTCGATGTACACAATCTTGAGTCCCGCCCAAGGTCAACTGAGTATGAACATGGTGCTCTAAATCACACAGAGCACCTATGTGACTCTAGGGAGTTGCTGTCACCACCAGGATGGAGGGAAGAACAGGGTCAACACGACCTTCATGACATGGAGTACGTCCAGGGGAAGGAGAGAAGTGGGATAATGAATGACCACTAGGAAGACAAAGGTGAAGCCCATAGGCTGACCACCCCGACAGGTGACTCAACGGGACACGATTTGGCTCTGTACTCACATACTCTAAGTTTGTTTGTAATCAACCTCTCGTAGGAATGTTTGACTATGACGATGTCTGTATGTGGGTGTTTTTCGAGCTGTCAGGAAGCATGATCTTCAGCATTTTCACTAGGAAACTTAAACCATTTGCCTTGAAATGACCACTCCATGTGTAGTAGAGTAGAGACATGTTCCATAGATTTTCAGTGGCTGATTTTTCAGAATTACGTCACCAATCTTTTCTAAGGAGCCTCTGAATATACCATAATCTCTAATCTTTTGGTCAGCAGTGGGGATAGCTGCTTTAGCTGGTTCTCTGTGAGCTATACTACCTGTGGGACACCCAGCCCGTGGACTGTGTCACTATGGTTTGAGGCTCCTTCTAGACCTGCTTCACCACATTGCTGGTGTATACATCACTTGAGCTGGGGACTGGCAGACTCTGTCATCTGACTGACTATAGGTGACCTGTCCTGCTGTTTGCTGCATTGCCTGAATTGCTCTACAGAAGACTCAGCTGTCTGCTTCCTTGGCTTGTACCCAGCAGCCCTCATGAGTTGAAGGACTGCCAGTGTTTTAACTATCTCACAGAAGTGAGTTGAGCTGAGTCATTTGTACAGCTCTATAGACTAATTAGCTGTTTACTTCTTGCATTCTATCTATCTATCTATCTATCTATCTATCTATCTATCTATCATCTATCTATCTATAAAATCATGTGTTCTTGTCTTGTTTCACTAGAGAACCCTGTCTAACACAGCAGCTAACTCTATTCTCTATATGTACTACCCCAGGATTTCCAGAATAGCCTAACCTTGTTTAAAAATAGTGGTTTGGGGCTCATATTTGGTGACTCTCACTACTACCTGCTGCTCTGGGACCAAGCCTCTACAACATTTCTCCAAAACTTATTTAGGGGAGTTTCCTAAGGAAATAGGTACCATGCGATATTGTGACCTTTCATATATAAAGTCCCTTTTTTGAGAATAAGTTGCATGGCATGGCCATCACTTTCATTAGGTTCTGCTATGCTGAGGTAGCCCTCTGACGCAATATGACTAGATACCTTTATCCCCATTGCCTGAGAGATGGAATCCCTGAGAGACCAGAGCCTGATAAAGAGAGTACAAGGTGTCAAAGAGCAGCCAACATGCTTCATTAACTGTTCTTGTTTGTATTCATTAATAACCCTTCCCGCTAACATCTAGTTAATTCTGACTCTATGGGGCCCTATAGGACAGAAATGAACTGCTCATGATGTGTCCAAGATCACTCTTATGGGAGGAGACAACTTCATTTTTCTCCCATGGAGCATTAGGTGGGTTCGAAGTAGCCCAATATTGTAACTCACTATATCACTTAACAGTGAGCTTAATAAACTCCTACACTGTTCTCTCTAACCCTATGAATCTATAAGAGGAGAGCACCCTCAGCAACCAGCAGTGGTGTCCTATGCCTATTGAAGTGCCTTTCCTTAACAAAAACAACCCCCCTTCCAACACGTATGAATCCCATTTGGTCATGATGTTTTGATTTCACACACACACACACACACACACACACACACACAAGCACGCATTTTGTGCTAAATATGTTTAGAAAACTCTAGGTTAAGCCATTTGAGAAATCTCTTACTGACACCACTCAGACACTAGTGACTAGTTGGCTAGTGCTTCTCGAATTTTAAGATGTGGACCTAAGACCCACGGAACTTGTTAAAATGAAGATCCTGACAGAGGACAAGGTCTACATATGGCCTCCTCCCTGGGGGACCGGCAGCAGAGAAGTGGGTGAGGGAGACGTGGGATGGGGTAAGATATGATAAAATAATAATAATTTATAAATTATCAAGGGTTCAGGGGGAGGGGAGAGGGAGGCGGAAAATGAGCTGACACCAAGGGCTCAAGTGAAAAGCAGGTGTTGTGAGAATGATGAAGTCAACATATGTACTAATGTGCTGGACACCAATGACGTATGTACGGATTGTGATGAGTTGTATGAGCCCCTAATAAAATGATTATTAATAAGGAAAAAAAAGAAAAATGAAGATCCTGGGTCAGCAGGTCTGGGTTAGGGTTGGTTTCCATTCAAACAAGCTCCCAGATGATACTGATACTGCTGGCCTGAGGACCGTACAAGAAATAGTGAGGTCTTGCCTTGCCTCAAATGAGCCAGAGGGGAAATTAAAGAGGCAGTCTGACAGAGCTGTAAATAGTCTTAGTCTCTGCTCTTATCGCTAAGCATCTCTGTGGCTGTGGCCAAGTCACTCAATGCCTGACACTTGCTCCTCGATAATAAAGAAGAGCTGCTTCTATCTACCTTGTCGGGTGGCTAGGTAACCAGAGGTTCTGGCACAATACCGGCATATTATCTGGCCATTGTGGTTATTTTCCCCCCTTGAGTATACTTTCAATGGTTTATATTTGACTAGACTCAAGAAAGCCATCCAAGGGCTTTTTTGGTTTGTTTTAACTATCACAAGCATGTGAAGTGAATGGTGCTGTTAGGTAAGCATCGTACTGCAAACTTCAAGGTGTATGGTTCAAATCCACCAGCTCGCACGTGGGAGAAAGATGAGGCTATCTGCTCCTATAAGATGTACAGCCTCTGAAGCTTTGCCTTGGGTCACTGTGCGCTGGAATTGACTCGGTGGCAGTGGATGGGGTTTTTTTGGTTTGGCGGGAAAGGCTGTGCAGACATCTGGGACTCGGTCATGTTCACAGGCCACCAGGCTCAGTTGGATGGAGCTTCATTCACACACCTTCTAAGACTATTCCTACTTGTGAAGAGTGGGCCTCAGGAGGAGGCAGCCAAGGAAACTGGGGGGCATGCCCAATCTATGCCCTTCTGACCTTGCCACATCCACTCTCCTGGACAGCATCTGATTACCTGGATTTGGGAATTTAGAGCTGCCACCATTCACTTCCTACAGGTATCATGTGATCACGTCTTTCTTTCTGTTCCATAGCCCTCCCCCACCAAGAGAACACACACACACCACCACCACCACCACTGCTAGCCATGCCAGCACCCTCCCACCACACGTTTGCATACACATACATTTTCATGTACATACCACATACTCACACACATAATTGCAAACATTCAGGCATACCACACTTGCACACACATACACACCCCTCCAAACAGACATGCTCACATCACACATGCATACACTCATGCCCAAGATCACATCAAGCATACCACAGATTGCCTTCCACTGATGTGGATAGTAACTAGTGACATCCCTTTTATTATTACCAGTCAAACATGAACACTTCTTGTAATGTTTCAGAAAGCTCAGGAAGAAAAATAATACTGTTTTCTCCTAACTTATAATCCAGATTTCATATCACAGCTGGAAAGAAGGAGGAATAATAACACATATACTGCACATATGCTAACTCTACTCAATTCTTAGATATAATAAAACGTTGCATTTTTGAAACCTTAAAATCATGCAGCTAGCACAATTGTGCTACCAAAATGGTCCCTGCTCCGCAAAGTGCTTCCAGTCAGCAAACTAATAGGTTGTAATTAAAACTGATTTAATCTGAATGACTTTAAAATGATGACATGATCAACATACCCTTCATGTTGTTGCTGTTAGGTGATCAGATTATTATTTGAACATCATTTTGAATCAGAATAAATTATTTTCTCCGAACCTTTGAGTGTGGGCACAAAACTCTAATTTTTTTAAGATTTGTTATTGTTTTTCTCTTAAATATTGAATGGAAGTGAAATGCCACCTCTATGTTGTAGTTTAATAGATGAATCATACTGTTTTCCCTCTCTGTACTAAAATGATTGAAACCCAGTAGCCAAGAATCAATATAAATAGTTAATTAGAGGTCTAGGAGAAAACATCTCAGTTCAGCATTGCCACTCTGACTAAATATAGATGGCAAGAGAGAAGAAGACTTATGCTCAGCTGACCCGTTCTTGTTGACCCGCCCACCCAGGAGCGAACCACTCCTAGACCCGTTAGCACATAGCAAACTCGTTTCTTTGACCAGACTGTTTCTAAGACCTGTCTCTTCTGAATCTGTAAGCTGACCTTTAAATGAGTGAAATCTACATCACAGGACTCCTTGTTTTCCTCCAAAGCTGGTCCTCCTTACATTTAAAGGTGGTTGACTGACCTTATTGCCCAGCTGTAAAATTCAATGAATGATTGCATTTCAATAGTGGTCCTCTTTCTTGACCTTGGATTTAGAGACCTGGATAATGGGGGTTAATTTAGCTGGAATATAGCCTTTTCCCATCACCATACTAACATATTAGGAGACTTGTGGGGGCAGGAGCATTAACAGATAAAATAATATAGGATACATAGTTTCCATATTATTCACCTAGAGGGGACTAGACTTAAAAATAATCTTTTGGAAGTCAGTCTGGGTCTAAGATAGTTCATGCTTCCCAGTTGGAAACAAAGAGTTCCCTAAAAAGTACAAGGCTTGAGGTATCATTCACTCTCATTGACCAACTCATGGTGACCATGAGTTGAGGTTTGGTTTATAGTTTTATAGTGTAGTATATAAGTTGTTCTATGTATCCTCTTTTTGACAATCCCCCTAGATATTTTTAAATCGATAAAACACTGGATTTTTCTTGAATTAATAATAATCAACTTCTAATCTTGAACGATCAGAAGCTGAAAGTTAAACTATATCCATGGTGCTACTGTTCTGTACTAGAGGAGCCTGGTAGCACCGCTTTAGACTGCTAATTGCAATGTTGATAGTTGGAACCCACCAGCCACCCTGAGGGAGAAAGAGGAGGCAGTGTGTGCCTGTAAAGATTGACAGTTCAAGAAACTCTGTGGAGCAGTTAGCGCTCTCATCGTGTTCTAAAGCTGCAGAGTTTGTACTGTACAAGGAAAGAAAATATAGGATAGCTACAGATACAGAATGCTAATTCTGGAAGAGACTCCACTGATCCTCTCAACTCTCCCGTTTTATAGCACCCACTGGTCTATGCCAAGAAATATGAAAGAGAGCTACTGGGCCAACTGACTGGCAGGGATCCATGTTTGTGCCCAGACCAAAGACAGGTGGCCCAACAGAATGTGGAGATTACCAAGGCAAGTAGAATTGCACGGAAGATCATTCGAAATGGTTGCAGGAGTACATTGACAAGCTGCCAGAGAGTCCGACCAAATGCAAGAGAGGATGTAGGTCCAGGTTATCAGCCAAATCCTGGCTGAAGCTGTTACCGGAAAGATGTTCACTTGTGTTTGATTGACTATGTAAAAGCATTTGACTGTGTGGGTCATAAAAAACTATTAGGAAGGATGGCTATCTGATTATGCTCATATGGAACTTAGACATGGACTGAGAGGCCATCATTGGAACAAAATGAGGAATGCTGCATGGTTTAAAATCAGGAAAGGTGTGTGTCAGACTGTATCAGATTCAATCTGCGAGTTGAGCAAGTAACATGAGAATTTTGGCTATATGAAGAAAAACACAGCATCAGGATTGGAGGAAGGCTCATTAAAAACCTGTGTTATGCATATAACACAATATTGCTTGCTGAAATCGAGGGAGACTTGAAGCACTTGTTGATAAAAATCAAAGACTGCAGCCTCAGAGTCGATGTAAAGAAAACAAAAATCTTCCCTATTGGACCAATAGGCAACATCGTGATAAATAAAGCGTAGCTTGAAATTGTCACGGGCTTTATTTTCCTTAGACACACAGTTAGTGCTCAGGGAAGCTGTAGCTGGTGTTGGGTGCTGTCCAGTTGGTTCTGACTCCTGGTGACCTGTGCACAGCAGAACGCACACTGCCCAGTCCTGGGCCATCTAGCAGGAGCTCACTGCAGCAGTCACGGTGTCAATCCATCTCATTGAGTGGCTTCTTCCTCCCTGCCCCTCCACTTTCCCAAACGTGATGTCCTTTTCCAGGGACTCATCATTTCCGACAACATGTCCACACTACTTGAGACAGAGTCTCACCATCCTCGCCTCTAAGGAGCATTCTGGCTGTACTTCTTCCAAGTCAGGGGTGTTTGCTCTTTTGGCAGTCCATGGTACTGTCATGCTCAAGGGCATAGCAGTCAAGAAATCAAGCAATTATTCAATTGGGCAAATCTGCTGCACAAGACCTCTTTAATAGGTTAAAGTGTAAGGACACCACTTTGAGGATTAAGGTTTGTCAGACACAACCTATGGTGTTTTCAATTGCCTAGTATACATGTGAAAGTTGGACAGTGAATGCAGAATACCAAAGAAGAATTAGTGTATGTTAATTCCATTATTGACAAAAAATAATGAAAGTACCACAGACTGACAAAAGAAAGTACCATAGACTGACAAAAAAATCTGTCTTCAAAATAGTACATCCAAAATGCTTCTTAGAAGCGAGGATGACGAGACTTTGTCTCTTGTGTTTTGGGCATGTTTGTCAGGAGAGACCAGTGCCTTGAAAAGGACATGAAACTTAGTAAAATAAATGTCTGATAAAAAGAGGAAGACCTTTAATGAGCTGGGCTGATGCAAACATAAGCACAGTTGTGAGGATGGCCCCGGGCCGGGCAGTGTGCGGTCTTCTGTCCACAGGGCCCTAGGAGTTGGCATCCCGCTGATGGCACCGAACAGCGACACAAGAGGGGAGAGTTGATCACACGCCTAGAACCACATCAGCCCTTTAACAACGTTGCAGTGTTATTGAATTCAAAAACTTGTACATACCATATTTAGATCATATAGTAATTGATTATGCATAGAGCCTTATTTAAATCAATCTTTTAAAAGCTTATTCTAATTCATGATTATCAAATGATATGATTTGCCCTTTGTACCAGGGGTAAAGATGGAAAGATGTACCATTTTTCTCTTTCCTCTGCCCGGGCATCATATTGAATTTAATAGATCTAGAGTTGTTGTTTTCCCCCCTTTCAAAGCAATAAGGAATGTCCTGCTGTTAAGAATTTTAAAAAACATTGTATTTTCTTTAGGAAAACTATTTAAGTAGCTAACTAGAAACATTTTCACAACTGAGATGCTATCTTTATAAGTAAATTATTTTGCTGAAGGATAATATTTAGAATAAGAGATTATTGGATTTCTATTTATTTTTATAGTACAGAACTCAGAACTCTGGGAAAATAAAATGTGTATCTTTCTTCCCCAAAGCCAGAGATAAAAGCTCTTTCTCACTTGTTCTTTTCATGAAGGTCATCAGGTGCTTTAAGAGTGTTAACTAATTCACTCACTTCTCCTCTTATAGGGAGACAACCTACAAAGGGACAAAAGAAGGATAGTAATCTTGGGGACTAGGGAAGGAGGCAAAGGGCAGGACCAACGTGAACTAGAGGAGGTCTGACCTGAGCCCCTTTAGAGGGTTGAGTGTTGCAGACATGTGAGCTGTGTGTGCAGCAAATCCTGGAGGAAGAAATGCACAACCCTCAAGACTGGGGAACTCACGTCAGGTCCCAATTCCTTCACTCAGCCACAATTCATAGCGACTCTGTGAACAATAAGATTGGACCATTGCGATTGATATGGTTTGTATTGGCTTACTTTTAAACGTACATTGCCCGGCTTTTCTTCTTGTCCATTTTAGTCTGGATAAACTGAGCATATCTGATGCCCAAGATCTCTTTGAAATGTTGAAGAAGAAGCGGGCCACGTTGAGGACTAAGATGTGCCTAACCCTTGAAGCCATGGTGTATTTTATTCCTCCTGTTTGTGTGAAAGTCGAGCAATGAATAAATAAGATCAAAGAAGAATTGATACGTTTGAATTATAGTTTGACAAAGAATAGTAAAAACACCGTGGACTGACAGAAGAGCAAACAAATCTGTCTTGGAAGAAATACAGCCGGAATGTTCCTTGCAAGAGGAGAGGGTGAGATTGTCTCTAGGCATTTAGACATGTTATGAGGCGAGACCAGTCCCTGGAGAAGGACATCATGCCTGGTAAAGTAAAAGGGCAGTGAAAAAGAAGGAGACTCTTGACAAGATAAATTGATACAGCGGCTGCAACCATGTCCTCACACATGACAGCACTGGTGAGGGTGGTGCAGGACTGGGCAGTGTGCCGTTCTGCTGTGCATAGGGTCCCTATAAGTCAGAACCAACTTGATGGCACCAAACTGCAATGTCTGAGTCTGGAAGGAGCACTGAAGCCTGGTTAGCATCCTAGCAACATGCAGTCCTCCTTACAGCTGTGCAGGAGGTGCATTGGCCAGGAATTCAACTCAGGTGAGAACTACCATTGATTCATCTGCTTTCTATTCCATAATGGAATAGAAACAAAACCAACAAAACAAAACTGAGGTAGTTAGTTTATTGTGCAAACCTGGCCAATAAACACACATGGGGTTAATTGAAGGGCGGAGGGACAAATAGCTCGGTGACCCTCGCCTTTCTAGTTCTTGGGCCTCTTGCTTTCTGATGGTCGCACCAGGGCGCAGTTGCCTTGGCCAGTTCCCTGCTTCAGGTGGCAAGGCTCACTTCCTGCAAGACATCCCTGAGGAGAAGTCACATGGACCTACCCCGATGCAGCCCTGAGTCCTGGAGCAGCCCTGTGGAGACCCCTGCCAGCGCTGAGAAGCTTACACACTCACTGACTCAGCTTTCCTCCTGCAGTCGGCGTCATAGTGTGTGTTTTGTGAGATGGAGGAGGACTTTGTGGATTAGTGTTGGACATATGGGTTCATATTGGACTCGTGGGCTTGGGCAGCACTGGGTTGCGATGTTTTCTTGATGCGCACTCAACCTTTATATAAAACTCTCTCTTATACATGAGTTTCTGTGGATTTGTTTCTCTTAAGTACCCAGACTAACACAAAAACCAAAATAAAAAAGCCATTGAGTCCATTCTAATTCATAGTACCCCTTTAGGACACGGGGAATTGCAGGGTTGAAATCTTTATGGAAGCATACTATTACCACTGCCTCTCACAGAGGGTTCAAACTGCCCATCTTGTGGTCAGCACTACATCACCAGGGCTCCTTCCCCACCACTACTCACCTGTTATTACAGGGAGTGAAAACGTCTCTGTGTACCACAGGCTCCCATTATCTAAGAGGCACTGCAGATTAGATGATCTATCATGTTCCTCCACCTCTCCAATTTTGTGATTGTCTCCTGATCCTCTCAGTATGGGGCTATGCATCTGAAGGAGGCTTGGAAGATGCAAGAAAGAACTGAAGTGCTACGTTTATCTTCATTATTTAAAAAGTAACATCCAAACGAGATTATGTGGCCTTCCTGGAGGACTGCCACACAGATTCCTGTTAAGCCCCTCATTGATGAAGTCTGTATAGCTTCCTGATCCAGCATTGAGAACTAAGGGCTTGTGTCAGCTTTCAAAAGCCATTCTGAGCTCTTTGGCTTTTTCCGTCTTCTTTTTATTGATTCTATGGGTATCTATTGGCTGGCATTTCAAGAGGATGTTGTATTAAGGGAAGCAGTCAAATTGACTCTTGGGATTTATCTTGAATTTTCGAGCTTTATAGAAAGAACATTAATCTAATTGCATTTTCTTAATCTACAGATAAATAAATGGTTTAAACAGCTCAAAATAGATGGCTTCTCAAAGTTGCATAACAAGTTATGGAAAATCCAGGACACAAACTGAACCTTCTAATCTCCTAACTCCTAGTGCAGGGCCCTTTTTGATACACCCTGGTGGCATAATGATTAAGTGTTGGGTTGTGATCTGAAAGGTCAGCAGTTTGAAACCACCAGCCATTCTGTGGGAGAAAGAAGGGGCTTTTTACTCTCATAACCAGTTACAATCTCAGAAACTCACAGGGCAGTTCTATCTCACAGGTCTCTGTGAGCCAGCATTGACTTGATGGTTTATCTCTAATTACAAGACACCTAGCAATTTTCTGAGTGGACAGTCGCATGTTAGGGCATTTGTTGTCTTCCTTCTAATCAGACTTTCTTATTCCCATCCTAATATTCCACTGTATTTGATAGCTTGAGAGAGCAGCCTCAAGAGGGAGACTACCAATCTACCGTGGTAGTAATGTCAGTACCTTGAACATCATGAGTGGGATGGCAGTGGGAATGGGTGATTCTAAAGCTGAGTATTGCTATGATGATGCATTAGTCAGACTTGTGCATATGTCCAAAGTAACCATGGTCCACAGACCATCAAAAGAAACAAGACAATTATAAGCCAGCTTTATTGCTGAGCACTCCAAAAGTCCTAAGTAAAACAGCGAATCCAGAAAATTAATATGTAAAACATTGATATGGTTCTAGGAATGTACATTTTCTTTAGCATCACAAATAAGTCACTTGCTTTTATAATCTTCAGGCAAATGAAGATTATACTCAGCAAACAGACTGTTGACATCTCAGAAACTACTGACATCTCTCTAAAGGGACGCACAGATATTGCGAAGGACCTCGAAGGAAGCCTGCAGAGGGCCTTCAATCACATCTAGCTCTAAGTCAGTTTCTAGAAAGTCAAGAAAAGACTGTGGGTGGATGTGAAAAAGAAAGGAACTGGCTGTGTTCACACCATCTGTAGTTGTGTACAGAGAACATCATCAAAGGTAGTCTTCTGGGCGCCCATTAGACAATGCGGTCTGTGTGTACTTACTTCCTCATCAATGTTGCTACTCAAGTGAAGTTGTCTCTAGTTTAAATCCGGAATTTTGGACGTGAAAAATACAGCCACAGGGCTGGGAGGATACCAGGTGTTTCTCCAGTATTTCAAGACCAGAAAGAGGAAGGAGTTAGCTCTTGAATGAAACAACTCTGAACTTGTATTCAGCTGCTTTAATGATGTGACCATGGCAGTTAAAAACAAAGATGTCAAAACATTATTGAATGCCAACTGTGTCTCTGAAAATAAACAGTTCGGCAGGTTGACGAATAAGGTAGAGGAGAGTTGCCTTACCATGGAAACAAGAAACGGAATGAGTCCTACAATCTAAAACCTAAACAATGGATTAATGGATTAAAACTTTGAGTCTCAGTGGATACTAACATAAAAAGAGATAGAAAAGTAGACATAATATTCCTCCCAATATAAAAATCACAATACTATGGACTTGTTGTTAGATGCCATTAAGTCAGTTCTAACTCATAGTGGCCTTATGTACAACATACCAAATACCGCCTAGTCCTGCACACCTCTCACAATTGTTACTACAACTGAGCCCATCATTGACCAAAAAGTAAGTAAAACTGGAATCTAATCAGCCTCTTGTAATAGGTTTTATGACAACTTGGTTGGGTTAGGATTCCTGGTGGTTTGGCAGTTAAGACCTAGTAATCCCTCATGATATGACCTAACACAATATAATCAACTCCATCATGGGCTCATATGAGCAACCAAATAGTTCTAAGATTAGGGTGGAATATAACCCCTTTACTCAGGTCACAGCCCGGTTGCAATTGAAAGGAAGTTTCCCCAGGGGTGTGGTCTACTTCTAATATAAGTGGACACTGTGGAAAAGGCTTGCTTATTTTTTGCTGAGTCTGGATCACATATCTGGCTCATCCACCACCAGTTCTTCAGACTTGAGTGAACAGCCTGCCATATTGTCTGTCAATCCTGAGAACATCAGTAACCAGCCATCTGACCTACCAAACTTGGATTCACTCACCTCTCCAGTCACAATCTTGACATACTGACCTAGGATTTACCTACCTGGGAAACCATCAGCCTGTGGTCTTCCTGCTGCTCTTGGATTTATCAGACTCTGCGTGAGCTATGTGAGTTCTCTAGAAAAGCCAGTCGAAGACGCCTCTAGATCCAGTTACCAATTGATGAAAAATACAGAGCAAATGATAAACATCTTAAATGACCCCATGAAGATGCAACCAGACACCCAGGTTAGGGAACACTGTACACAACAATTTGTTTTGTTAAACAAATATATAATAAGAATATAAAAGGTGACCCATGAGTTTTAAAAATCCTATATAATAATCACAACGAGGAAACTTATTTGAATTCTGAATCAAACTGCAAAATCAGAATGTAATTTTATACACATGTAAGAGCAAACATGTATATGTAAACTGGGTATTTAATATTAATAAATTACTAAAAGTTTTGGTATATAAAAACAGTAACAAAACAAAAATAGAAAAACTTCAGTTGAAAAATAATTAAAAATAGAACACATTTAAAATGGGTCAAAGGGAGAACAAATGATAAGGTGTTAAATTTTAACCAAATTACTAGGGGGGGACCAAAAGAAACCCAGAATTTTTTTGTCAAGGCTATGTAATTATTTTTCTTTTTTTTAAAAAACAACCTTATTGCCTTCAAAGTACTCTCCATTATACTTAATACATTTCTCAAATCTGTGATTCCATTCTTGGAAACATTTTTCAAACTCATCTGTTTGGATGGCTGATTCCCTGTTGTTGTTTTCTTCACCTCTTCTACATTGTCAAATCACTGTCCTTTCATGTCAATCTTCTTTCGCAGAAACAAAAAGAGGTTGCACGGAGCAATGTCAGGTGAGGAAGGTGTGTGGGCAAGAGAGGCATGCTCGCACACTGACATAGCTGCGTAAGCAGGTGCATTGTCCTTGTGGCAAAACCAGTTCCCGTCTGCCACAAATTAAGACATTTTTTGTTGCACGCTGTCACACAATCTGTTCTGAACCTCTAAATGGAAAGTTCAATTAACAATCAAACCTGGTGGAATGAATTCCAAATGCATTATCCCCCTCATATCAAAAATGCAAATCAACATCATCTTGATCGCAGACTCCACTTGACGAGCTTTTTTTTGGAAGAGGTGATGATGGCGTCCTCCACTGGCTTGATTGATATGTGCTTTGGGGTCATAAGAATAGTACCATGTCTTGTTACCAGCAATGACCTTGGAAGAAATGCCTAGGTCAGTAACTTCAGAGCTGTTCTTTCAAAGCAAGGCATGTTTCCAGTTGACGCTCTTTTTGCAGGTCAGCCCGAACCCGAGGCACACATTTCGCAGCGACCCTCTCATTCCCAAATCTACTGTTACAATTTGCTGAACTGAAATCCAAGAGAGTCCAGATAATGTTCCCATCTCTTCAATGGTCCATTGTTGGTCTTCGAACACAAGCGCATGAATTTTGTTGACATTTTTATCCGTTCAGGAAGTTGACAGACGTCCAGAACAAGGTTTGTCATCAATCGACATTTCACTCTAAATCATGACTACAAGAGTAAAACATGTTGTTAAAAAGTAAAGAGAGCCTGAAAATAGCAAATGAATGGTAGTTCCAAGTTCATTAATTGGACATCTCAAAGCAAAAGATCTGAAGCAAAGTCCAACAGCCTCCCCCAGTCCATGACCTTGGAATTGCCATCATCTGACTCTTCTCACATTAAGGCATTTCAGCCTTAAGTCCAAGGGAATTTTTTAATTCCTTAAATCTGCTAAAGGTGAGTTTAAGGTAAAATATAGTTCACTTACTAGGGTTTCCAAATCAGAGCCTCCTAGTGTGGCCTATGAAGAATGTCATGCATTTCAAAAAGACAGACTCTAAAGACCAGGTTGTCTATAGCATATGGCCTGGGGTCACCAGGAGCTGGACAGAAACTAAGTCAAAGGTGTCCAATTAGGAGCATAATACCAGGTGTATTCTCCCAATGGGGGTTTATATAAGAAATGTTGAATGTTTTTCCAATGACAGCTTCCCCCACCTGGTTTATCCACCAACAAATGTATAACTATCTTCTCAAAGACAGACCTGCCCCTGCCCCCACACCTGGACTTGATTTTGCATTAAGTTTCACTGAGTAGGATATCCCTTGATGGATAGAAGTGTCTATTGGTGTGGGAACCATAGGCCAGTGTGATCTGGCAGGAACTGAATGATCTTCTCTTTCTCTCCCTAACACAAGAAACTGACCCTAGCTGAGGTGCAGCCTCCTCTGTCAATGTGGTTATTAAGATGTATAAAGAAGGGAGTGCTATATGGATTATAAGCATTAGGCAGGCATACCATCTCATTGCTTGGGAGACTAGATTATGAGATTATACTATCAGAAAACAGATGCCTGCCTTTAGCTTGGATTCACACAATATTTGTCTTTTTTTGTGACTAACTGCACCATAAATTACAACTCAGTGTAAAGAAAATCAAAATCTTCACAACTGGACCAGTAGGTAGCATCATGATAAACAGAGAAAAGAACAGAGTTGTCAAGGACTTCGCTGTGCATGGATCCACAATCAATTCCCATGGAAGCAACAGTCAAGAGAGCAAATGCTGCATTGAATTGGGTCAATATGCTGCACAAGACCTCTCTAAAGTGTTGAAAAGCCAGGATGTTATTTTGAGGACTAGGGTGCATCGTACCCAAGCCATAGTATTTTCACTTGCCTCATACATGTGAAAGTTGGACATTAAATAAGGAAGGGAAGACTGAAGAATACTCGATGCATTTGAATTATGGTGCTAGCAAAGAGTATTGATCGTACCACAGACTGCCAAAAGAACAAATAAATCTATCTTGGAAGAAGTACGACCAGAATGCTCCTCAGAGGTAAGGATGGCCAGACTTCATCTCATGTGCTTTGGATATGTTGTCAGGAATGACCAATCCCCGGAGAAGGACATCATGCTTGGTAGTGAGGCTGTGAAAAAGAGGAAGACCCTCAACAAGAAGAATTGACACAACGGCTGAGTCTATGAGGTCAAACATAAGAACAAGTGTGAGGGTGGCCCAGGACCTGACAATGTTTCATTCTGTTATGCACAGGGTCGCTAGGAGATTCAATGGCGCCAAACAATAACTTCTCTCAGTCTAATGGTTACCAGGTCCGTTCATGCCATGAGGAGTTTCATGGTTTAATCACTGTGTTTTTTTCCAGAATTTTTTTTTATCCATTCTTCCATTGATGGGTGTTTGGGTTGTTTCTGGTGTCTTGCTATTGTGAACTGTACTGCAATGAACATGGGAGAGCAACATCTGTCTGTGATGTGTTGTTTACTTCTTTGAGGTATATACCCTCTCAATGTATTGGTTGGTCTTATGGTGTATCTATTCCCAGTTGTTGAGGTAGTGTCACATTGCTCTCCACAATGTTTGCACATATTTACAAGTCCACAGAAGTGTATGAGAGTTCCAATTGCTCTACACCCTCTCCAACATTTATTGTTTTTCTGAATTATGCTATCATTGTGGGTGTGAGGTGATATCACATCCTCATTTTGCGAAGCCTCTCATGGATGACTAGTGATGGTTAGCAATTGTTTCATGTGTTTGTTAGCCATTTGTGTGCCATATTTGGTGAACTGTTTGTTCTTGTCTTTTGCTCATTGTGACAGATTTTATGTCAACTTGCACTTGTGTAGTGGTAGAGTACTGCCCATCAATCTTGTCACAACGTGATGATGCCTCCTGGAAGGTGTGGCTTTTTATACCCTGAGGAACTCTCCTCTGTCTTTCTGCCCCTTCACTTTCCTGCTTGTTGAGACTCTGCCTGCCTCCAGGGGCTGCCCAATCCTCAGAGGTGTGGGTGCCCTGCCATATTTCCACTGCCCTAGGAGCCACACAACTCTGCGTACACTAACCCGATGCAGCTTTCTGCGTCGTCAGCCTGCAGCTACATGAGGCTGAAGAGGGCTCCAGCCAGTAGAAGACCCATGGACTTAAAATGGACTGTGTTGCTTTTTTGATATCAGATTGCTTCTTAATATAAATCTCTTTCTCATATGCATATGAATATCACTGGCATTATTTCTCTAGAGAACCCAGTCTCATACTCACTTTTTAATTGGATTATTTTTTTCTTATTGAGGTAGTGCAGAATTCTATAGGTTTTAGTAATTAGTCCCTTGTCCACTGTGCCATTGCAAGAGATGTTTTCCTATTCTGTGGGCTCTCTTTTTAATCTTTTGATGAAGTCCTTTTTTTTATAAATCATTTTATTGGGGGCCCTTACAGCTCTTATAACAATTCATACATCAATTGTATCAAGCACATTTGTACATATGTTGCCATCATCATTTTCAGAACTTTTCTTTCTACTTGACCCTTGGTATCAGCTCCTCTTTTCTTCCCCCTCCCTTCCCTATTTCCCACCCGCATGAACCCTTGATAAATTATAAATTATTTTTATTTTCATATCGTAAACCACCTGCTCTCTCTCTTCACACACATTTCTGTTGATGAAGTCTTTTGAGATGCACAAGTGTCTTATTTTTAGTAGACTCCATCCAGCTATTTTTCCTTCTGTGTGTGCATTCTTTATTATATTTGGTAGTATGTGTGTGCCTTACAAGAGAGTCCTTAAGTTTGTTTCTTTTTTCACATTGATGATGCTTATAGCCCTGGGATTTACATTTAGGTCTCTGATTTATCTTGAGTTTATTTATGTGCATGGGGAAAAATATGGGTCTGTTTAGTTCTTTTACAGATGAATATCCAATTTAGCCAGCGCCATTTGCTGAAGAGGCAGTCTCTTTCCCATTTAATGTTTTTTGGCCCTTTGTAGAACATCAGTTATGAGTGGTTACGTTGGCCTATGTATTTTTCACTGTACCAATACCAGACTGTTATGACTACTGTGGCTTTGAGGTGGGCTAGTTTGAGGCCTCCTACTTTGTTCGTCTTTTTTCCCCTTAACTAGGTCTCTCTCCTCTCCATATGAAGTTAGTAATTAGTCTTTCTACTTCTTTAAAGAGTAAAGTTAGCATGTTCCTAAATGGATACTTTTGACCTAGTTTCGATCTAAACCTTGGCAACCTAGGCATGTGCTATAGATTCCTGAAACTGAGACTCTGTTCCTTTGAGGTAAGCAACATCCTTCAGAGGACACACCAAAAAGACTTGCTATGGAAACCCCACTGAGTACACTGGGCTTTACTTAAAACTCACCTGTAGCCCTGGGACGTAAAGCATGAGAAGAAGCAGATGACTGCTATCCCAAGGGTGTAGAACTGGCGATCACTGGACTTCAGCTGAGATCTTTTACCATGAGGATGCCCACTGAATGGTGGGCTGAGACTACCATATACTTACTATTTTAATGCCCTCCTCACTTTATCATGACATGTATTAATCTGGTAGGCATAGTTATGCCCTATCAGTATTATTAAAAGTTTTGTCCTTTCATTAATCCCCATTATTTGTGTAAATAGTGTCTAGTCACTTAAGAGTCTGTACAAGTCAACAATTCATGTATTGTGGTTTGTAACTGGCCTATACTTAAATAACTTCCTTTTATCGGTAGTGTTTTAAATTATATACCATTGGCTAAATTAATGACACCCTCAATAGAATTACCTTATGCTCCAGGGAGTTGGTTGATAATGTTCTCACGTGTAAAATGACAAGGATGACTCTATCTTCCTAGTCTATGGGGGAACAGGTCATAAATTGCTGATACAGAGTTCAAGATAAAGCAGAATAAAATGAAAACAAATCCACAAGAGTCAAAATAGGACCTTGAGTTTCTCCCACCTGAATTTGGAGGGCATCTCAAGAACAGATTTGACA
>NW_022111339.1:3959983-3961611 GCF_000313985.2 Echinops telfairi
CCATTGAAATGTTTCAGCATGCTGAAGAAAAACAAGAAGCCCTCACTCACCTATGCCAGAAAATCTGGAAGACAGCTACTTGGCTAATTGAAAGAGACCCCTATTTTTACCCATTCCAAATAAAAATGATCCAACAGAATGCTCAAATTATAGAACAATGTCATTGATATCACACACAAGTAAAGTTTTACTTAACATCATCAAACAGCTGTTATAGCAGTACATTGACAGGGAGCTGCCAGAAGTTCAAGTTGGATTCAGAAGAGGATATGGAACAAGCGATATCATAGTTTATGTCAGATGGATCATGGCTGAAAGTAGAGAACAGCAGGAAGATGTTTGCTTGGATTTTATTGATTATGCAAAGGCATCCAACTGTGTGGGCCTTAATAAACTATCGATAAGCTTGAGAAGAATGGAAATTCCAGACCATTTCATTGGGCTCATTTGAAACTTGTACATGGATCATGAGGCAGTTGTGCGAACAGAACAATGGAATACTGCATGGTTTAAAATCAGAAAAGGTATGTCAGGGTTGTATCTTCTCACCATACTTCTTCAATCTGCATGAAGAACCAATCATCAGAGAAGCTGGATTATATGAAGAAGAGTACGTGTGGCACTGGGATTAGAAGAAGGCTTATTAACAACCTGTGGAATGCAGATGACACAATCTTGCTTGCTGAAAGTCAGGAGGAATAGACGCACTTGTTGATGAACATCAAGGACGTAGCCTTTAATATGGATTACAACTCAATGTAAGGAAGGCCGACATCCTCATAGCTGGACCAATAGGTAACACCGTGGTAAATAGAGAAAAGGTTGAAGTTGGCAATGGTTTTGTCTTGCTTGGATCCACAATTAATACTTATGGAAGTTGCAGTCAAGAGGCCAAATATGTATTGCGTTAGGTAAATCTACTGCACAAGATCTATTTAGAGTATTGATGAGCAAGGTGTTACTTTGAGGACTAAGATACATCTGACCCAAATCAGGGTATTTTCCATTGCATCATATGCGTGTGAAATTAGACACTGAATAAGGAAGACCATAGAAGAATCAATGTATTTGAATTGCAGTGCTGGAGAAAAACAATGAAAATACCATGGACTGCTAAAAGGACAAACCTGTCTGTACTGGAAGAAGTAAGGCCAGAGTGCTCCTTAGAGGCAACAATGGCAAAAGTTCATCCTACATACTTTGGATGCATTGTCAGGAGAGACCAGTCCCTGGAGAAGGACATCGTGTTTGCTAAAGTGGAGGGCAGTGAAAAGGGGAAGGCCCTCTGTGTGATGGATGGACCTGGTGGCTGCCTCAATGTGCTCAGGCACAGGGACAATCGAGAGGATGGTGCAGGGCTGTGTGGCATTTTGTTCTGCTGTGCATAGCATCGCTGTGGTTTGGAGCCACTCGAAGGCACCTAATAACAACAACAATGTGAACTAGAGACACCTAAACCATAAATACATGAATAGAATCTTGGCTTTCACTTAATTCTAGCCCCAATCGAAGAACAGTTATTGTGACATGATATTCACCCTCAAGAAGAGATCACTGAAGATATGGGTACTTTATCAGTGTGGTGAAGAAACTAGTTGTTAGAAACTAGGCTATTAGAAAGAATAGTG
>NW_022111339.1:3962723-3964179 GCF_000313985.2 Echinops telfairi
ATTGGAATTTGGATTACAATTGCATCATATTTATAGATTGCTTTAGAAAGTTTTTACATTTTTACAATATTAAGTCTTCCTATTCATGAACACAGATAGTCTTCAATTTTTCTAGGTCTGTTTTGATCTCTTAGTGTAGTAGTTTTCTTTCTACTTCATTATGTAGTTTTACTGGTCTTTTTTTAGGTTTATTACTAAGTATTTCATCTTTTGTATAGCTATTTTAAATTGTATTGTTTTCCTGGTGTCTTTTCCAGTCAATTCTTGCTGTTAATCCTGTTAGTTTACCAAATCCCTCAATCGTTTCTAACAATCTTTCTGTGGAGTCTTTGGCATTTTCTACATATAAAATAATATAATCTGCAAATACTGAGAGTGTCACTTCTTTACACAATTATATTCTCTTGACTTTTGCTGTTATTGTTGCTGTTTAATAGTTCTATCTAAGACTTCTAGCATGATGCTGAATAAGAGCAGTGATATGGAGCATCCTTGTCTGCTTTCCAATTACCGGGGGAATGTTTTCAGCTTTTCCCTATTGAGTTTGATGTTAGTCTTTGGTTTTTAGTATATGGCTGTTATTATGCTGAAGAATTCCCCTTCTATTCATATTCTGTTGAGTGTTTTTATAAGAAATAGATATTGGACATTGTTAAATGCCTTTTTTGAATATGTTGATATGATCATGTGGTTCTTATTCTTTGTCTTGTTTACATCGGTTGTTTTTCTAATGTTGAATCATTTTTGCATCCTTTGGATGAATCACACTTGATCATGATGAAATATTTTTTGACATATTGTTGGGTTCTGTTGGCCAGAATTTTGTTGAAAATGTTGCATCTGTGTTCATGAGAGATATTGGTTTGTAATTTTCTGTCTTTATAGGGTCTTTGTCTGATTTTGGTAACAGGATTATACTTGCTTCATATAATGAATTTGGAAGTTTGCTGTCTCTTTCTATAATCTAGAATAGTCTGTGTAGAATTGGTCACAGCTTTTTTTTTTAATGGTTTCCGTTGGCTTGGTAAAACTTTCCCATCCTTTGATTTTTAGTCTGTTTTTGTGTTTTTGTCTTTGAGCTTAAAATGTGTCTCTTATAGACAGCATACAAATGGGTCTTGTTTTCTAATCAAGTCTGCTACTCTTTGTCTTTTGATTGGTACATTTACCCCATTGACATCCAGTATCATTCCTGGTACATGGGAGTTTGTTGTTATCATTTACCATGCTTGTGTTTGGTTCCTTTTGCTCTTCATGTCTGTGTGGATTTATTGGTGTTTTGTTCTCCTCTGATTCTTTGTAGATTTGAGTGCTGCCTTCATTGTATTGGCTTCTGGGTGGTTTTGTCCATATGATGCTCTCAGATTTGACTGTTGCTGTTAATTATCTCTCCATAATGATCCTCATAATATTTTTGTAATGCTGGTCTTTTAAAAATGAATGTCCTTAGTTTTTT
>NW_022111339.1:3964405-3966028 GCF_000313985.2 Echinops telfairi
GTTCTCTCCTTTTTCTTGTAATTGGAAAATTTGACTATGATACATCATGATGTTTTCCTTTTGCAGTTTATTCTGTTTAGGATTCTCTCAGCTTCTTGAGTAGTTATTTTCTCCTCTTTTGTGATGTTGGAGAAATTTTCTTCCATGATTTCTCATACTATTTTCTCTATAGATTTTTTTTTGTTCCTTTTTGCTCCAGGATCCCAGCGAGATTTAGGTTGTTTCTCTTGGTGTTCCATATCATTTTGAGGCTTCCTTCAACTTCCTTAGCTTTTTTTGTTGATTGTTTCTCATCAATTGTATTCAGATCGATTGTCTTTGAGCTCTCTGGTTAGATTTTCCTTTTCTTCCATTCCATTTCTCAGGTCTTTTAACATATTGCCTACTTTTCTTAGCTAACTGCTTATCTTCTGGTGTTCCTTTTGGTCTATGATTTCTATCTTTCAAATTCTTCTACTGCTCAAGAGTATCCCCCACATCTCCTGAAGTGACCTAAACACATTCTTCTGAATTAGTTCTGGCAATTCCATGTGAGAATCAGAAAAGAACAAAAACATTTAAGTAGATCATAAACACAAAGACAAAGGGGCAGGGGGAGTAAAATAAAAGCACAATTTGGTTGGAGATTCCTGGGCCATGGTTTGAGCTATTGTATGCATGTAATAATCACGTGGGAGAGAAAGGGAGGGTTACGGGGTAGGTACCAGAAAAGAAGGCAATAAAGAAAGAACTTAGCGATGAAAAGTACTGCTTGGACAATTACCATGTTTGCACCAAACTTCCTAGGCAGTCTTCTATCCATGAAGGCCCCAAGGTGTCAGCAAGGTAAGGGGTCTGGCTGGCTGGGTTGGATTAGGGGTGAAGAGGGATCAGCTTGTACAGTGGAGGGGAATTGACAGAAGCAGCTCAGGCCACTGTTCAATGGTGAAGGGGACTCAGTAACAACCGATCTTCAACTTTAAGAAACGTTGGCGTACTCAGCTTTGAGGCAGGTCTTTCCTTCTGCTGGGATGTTTCTGATAGCTGCTGAGGAGGTTTTGCCATGCTTGTTACTTGTCAGTCATATTCCCCAGAGAATCAAGAAAAATCTCTTCTTCTTTTGGAGAGACATACCAAAATATTTATAGAACAAATTACAGGCTATTCAGTACTTGCTTCAAAGCACATGCATGGAAGTGAATGAGGATATAGATGAAAAAATGTTGGCTAGAAGTTAATACTGGCATTCTGATGGTGGTGCATAAGTGTTAACCTACGAATCTCAAAGCAGGTGGTCCAAACCCACTAGCTACTCCAAGGGAAAAAAGATAAGGCTGTCTCCTACAAATAATGAAAATGAGGTACTCCCATTTCTAAGTGCTTAAAATCCCTCAGTAAATTAAAAAATCTAAGTTTCTATAATTTATTATATTAATAGGCTACAGGAGGAAATCATATTGTAATATCAATAACTGCAGAAAATGTCATGAAATTCAATATATACTTTTAAAATTTCTTAGCAAAATAGGGGAATAAAGAGTTTATCTAATGAAAGATATATATTTTAGAAAGTACAGCAGATATATTTGTTGGTGAAAATTTAAAAACCTGTAATTGGTAATATCACAGTGATTTCTGTGACAT
>NW_022111339.1:3967440-3968903 GCF_000313985.2 Echinops telfairi
TTCATTCCTTTTTTATTGCAAGTTAATACATGTATCATATCATTCCATAGTTCAATCACATCAAGCAGTATTATACAATTGCTACTAGAATTAGTTTCCAATCATTCTTTTCCTTCCTGGACTCCTTGACATCATTTCTGTTTTATGCTGCCCTCCCTACTGTACCCCACAACCAGGTTCATCAATCCTGTGTTTCATATATTGAAAAGCACAAAACACAAATTGAAGAGGGTCACCCCCAATGACATAACATATCTGAGATAAACCCTAATATGAACAAAACAAAAGAACCCCCAAATACAAATAATGTTGAAAACAGATCAGGTCCAGCATGCATCAGAGGGGCTATCAACGGACAAGGCTTTTATTCCTTTGATCATCTATACTCAT
This sequence comes from Echinops telfairi, assembly GCF_000313985.2. NCBI lineage: Eukaryota > Metazoa > Chordata > Mammalia > Afrosoricida > Tenrecidae > Echinops > Echinops telfairi. The sequence continues at coordinate 3,967,831 of NW_022111339.1, forward strand.
CTCTCCATTGCACTCTGGTTAGTAACCACTTTCCCCCCATCTCTTTATTATGGACAGAGGGAGATCGCCAGAGGCCTTATTTCCTATGTAGTCCCCACAAATGTATCTTGGGTTCCCACTGTCATCCACATCCTTCTGCAAACCAGATTCTCATAATTTAGGCTTGTTATTATTTCCTCCTTCAACTTTGGATTATCTGATTTACAAGCTTTCATACACTGATGATGGTGTGCTTCTTCCATGTGGACTTAGTTGTCATCTCACTTAGATGGCTGCTTTTTGGAGACAATCCTTTAAGACTCCAGGTGCTATTTTAACTGATAGCTGGTACCATCTAATTTCTTCACTACATTTTGCTATAGCACCTGTATCTTCTATGCTCCCTTCCTGAGGGTGAATATTACGCAAGGCATGAGGTGAAAAATAATTGTTCTTAAATTGGAGCTAAGATTTGTTGTGACCCCCAAAGGCCATTCCTGGATCTATGTTTTTGTTGTTGATATTGTTTTCTTGTTCTATTATCTGCCTTCGGCCCTTTCAAAACCTCCTTGTTAATTTATGGTAGAGAGTCTTATGGATCATCTCCCAAAGGCATAACAATCTCCCTTTAATAATGTCTTTGATTAGCCCCTGGTACTAATTTTTTAAAGCCTTGTTGAGAGAAGGATATTGGACTTATGTAGGTTAACTTCATATCACAGTACCTGAATTATTCACTTGTACAGAATCAGTCCTTTCGTGAATGCTATTTATACAAACAAGAGGTTAATTGTCAGGGGAAATTTACAATAATAATAACTGAGAAAGTCAGTCACAGGTTTGCTGGAATAATACACATTTTTCTTTCATTATTTTTCTTTTCTTTTTTAAAATCATTTTATTGGGGTTCATATAACTTATCACAATCTATACATATGTCAATTGTATAAAGCACATTTGTACATTCATTACCCTCATCATTCTAAAATATTTGCTCTCCACGTAAGCCCCTAGCATCAGCTCCTCATTTTCCCCCTCCCTCGCCACTCCCTCTCCCCATGAACCCTTGATAATTTATAAATTATTATTACTTT
>NW_022111339.1:3972710-3974326 GCF_000313985.2 Echinops telfairi
TTCACAGGTTACAAGTGTGTGTGTGAGGTAGAGTGCAATTAACCCAGCGGAGTTTTGCTTTGGATCTCACCGATGCAGCCTCTGGAGCATGGTGTGTGCCTTGAAGATCCAGGATTCAGTGCCCGATCATTCCAGCCTGGGACCCCCAGAATGCACCCAGAAGCCAGCATCATTGTGCCCTGTTTGGTGTATACCTCTAGGAACACTTCCCCACTAGGGTCTCCAAAAACAATTCAGTCATTCTTTCCCCCAACTGGAGGTCAGTCCTCATTCTTTTCCTACCAATAGTCATACATTTGTGTTCCCCCAGACTTGTTCGCTCTCCTGACTTGCTTTTCCCATCAGTATTTCTCATCCCACTGATAGAGCTACCTACCTGTCAGTGGTGGTGGTGGTGGGGGTGGGGGTGATCTCACTGTAGTTGTGCATGGCAGCCACTCAGTAGACAACATCCCCGTTTCCCTCCCTTGACCATTTGATTCCAGATGATATGAGGTGCCCTCTGGCAAAGTGACCTTCAAATTACTTACCTTGAGTGGATGATGTATTGATGCCAGTCAGGCTCTCTGCCCAGGCTGTCTGGCCTCCCTGGCCACCAAGCCTGAGCTTGTGCACATCCTCCTGTTCTAACAAGATTTTCTTGCTTCCTTTTGTTTTTGCTTTTATAAAGCAAACTAACATGCTGATTCTAAAATTTGTTGGGGAATTCTAATGGGCACACTCTAGGTAACCTTAAAGAAGGGCAAAGTGTGGGACTTACACTCTCAGATATCACTAGTACTTGAGATAGTGCAGGGTTGTTGCAAGAATGATAGATTAGCTAACGGACATGAATAAAGTCCAAAAATAGTTTACATGTATATGGTCCATTGATTTTTGACAAAGCTGACCCTGACCTTTTCTCATCTGAGAAAATATGGTCTTCTTAAATGGTGCTGGGTCAATGACATTGGCACGTGGAAAGCCAGTAATGTGATTCTTGCCTCATGTCTTGGGGGAAAAAATCAATTTCAGTAGATTATGTATCTAAAGTGAAAATAGCATTGCTGTTGTTAGGTGCCGTTGAGTTGATTTTAGATTTGCAAAAGATAAGACCATGCTATTTATAGACATGTGTTAAGCAGAATGCAAATAGCATGAAAGTAAGAAAAAGATTTATAAGTTGGACTACATTAAACATAGGGATGCATGCTCATTAAAAGACATAATGGAAAGAGTGAAAAAGCAAGCCACAAAGTAGATATGTACTACACTTAGGGTACCCACAAAATGCCCACACTCCCTGAGGACCGTGTACATGCAGCTGGATGCATTTGTCCCCAGAGTAAGTCCACGCTTGCTCAGAATGGCTGAGCCTGCTTTGGGTGTAGTTTGTTTGCCCTGTCCCTATGGTACCACCTATTCCTGGATTGAGTGTCTTTACGTGGTGCAAACAGTTAATATATTTGACAGAAAAAGGTTGAAGATTACAGACCACTTTAGAAGCATCTCTGAGTAAATGTCTGGTGATCTATGTCCACAAAATCAGCTCGTTGAACCGCTAGAGAGCACAGTTCTACTCTGACATACATGAGATTGCCATGGATTGGAGTTCAACTCAAGGGCAACTGTTTTTT
>NW_022111339.1:3975509-3981388 GCF_000313985.2 Echinops telfairi
TACTTCGCGGAATTTCATTTATCACGGTAGGGTCTAGAACCGATTAACCGCGATAAACGAGGGTTCACTGTATATGAAATGAAGTCTCATCATCCTCGGGTATACTGAGCACTCTGGTTGTATTTCCTCCAAGACAGATTTGTTTGTTCTTCTGGTAGCCCAGGGTACTTTCAATATTCTTTACTAATACCATCATTCAAAGGCAACAATCTTCTCCCGGCTTCCTGAGTTTATCCAGCTTTCACACGCACATGAGGTGATTGAAAACACGAGGGCCTGGGTCAGGTGGACGTTGGTCCTTAAAATGACATCTTTGCTCTCCACCCCTGCGTTTGAAAATCTTCAAGCAGATTTTCCCAGTGCACATCATTTCATTTCTTAACTGCCACTTCCATGATCATTGATTGTGTACCTGAGTAAAATGAAATCCTTGACAAGATCACACATAGGATACAAGTATTCTGGTCCAGCGCCTTGGAATGGGTTCCTTTTGTCCCATTCGCCTGTAAAATCAAGCTGAGTAAGATAATTCAATTAAGGGAAGCATTCGCCAGTGAATAAATGAATGAAACACACCCTTCCTAGTTCTACTGAGCACCCCAAGCACACTGTATTTATGAAAAAGACATAGAAGTGCTGCCATGTCACACGACTGGGGAATTTTAGAGATTGATTCCCATTTCTAGCAGTTGAGTTTATGAATAGGCTTTATTTAGTATGCATTGAGTGGATGGTCTAATGCTATTCTTTATTTTCCAGAAAAGGTAGCAGAAGAAAAAAAAGTCATCTAAAAATGTACACGCAGTAAAAAAATTATATATAAATCATTGTAACTTGCTCCAGATCAGTGTTAGCTTACTGTATTGCAAAATTTTACATGTTCCTATAAATTAAAGAAAGAAGTCTTCATGTGTATTTTCCCCCATGTCAAAATGCACTTCTTCTGCAAGGACAGAATGACTTATTTGGGGAAGGCTACTTTAAAATTCTGAACTAGTTAACACTGACATTTTTATCAATGACAAACGACTACAATGTTCTAAGCAGGTATAACTCATTGTTTGATGTTTCATTTTAATTCAGTTTCCTGTTGATGTAGGTTCCTTTTATATAGTGTAACAGGGAGGCAGGGAACACAAGACTCTTTCCCCCTGGAAAGCTAAATACTTTAGTCAGGTTTCAAAAGTCTGTGTGTGAGCCCACAGCTGTCGTAATGAGTGATAATGGTCATTCTCCAAGGATTTGGTGTAGCTGGGTCATTTTTCATCTCTATGATTTTTCTGTCATTGCTTTTTAAAAAAATCCAGCCAGTTGCCATTTTGTGTTATTATGTATGGCCTTCCCCCCCCCCTTCTTCTTCCTTAAGATGCCTGGGCTGTTGCTATAGCAAAAATAATGATGAGATTTTGCTTACTGTTCTTTAGCGCCTGCAGTTTGAACTGAGAATGGTGTGTGGTTCAATGTATCTTTCTCATATTGACCCTCAGATCTTACTCAAGTGGAAAGAAGAGGAGCCCCCTCAATACTTTAGTCAACCCATGCTTTTTGAACAATACTACTATCACCAGTGGGCACTCATGTATACCACTCATTGCTACTGGAATGAAGACCACACTTTTGAATTGAATTTATCTGTCAGTGTTTAGATATCTTTTTCCTGAACCGAGTCTGTTGATTCCTTCATCGTGTTTGGAGTTGCTCAGGAAAACTAATAAGGATATATCACATTCATTTATTCTGAAATTATTGATTGCTGCCTACCATTTGCCATGTACTAGGATGGGTACCAAAAAGAGCTCTGGTGGCATAGTGGGTTATGACTTGGACTGCTAACTGGAAGGTCAGCAGTTCAATCCCGCAAGCCACTCTGCAGGGGGAAGATGAGGATTTCTGTTCCTGTAAAGATATGCAACCTCAGAAATCCAAAAAGACTGTTCTGCCCTGTCCTAAAGGGTAGCTATGAGTCAGAGTGGATCTGATGGCAGTGGGTTTTTGAGCATGGATGCCAAGGCCACAGTATGTAAAAGATGAACGTTGCCCCTGTGTCCCTAAATGTTATAAAGATGGGCGTGCAGGACATTATTGGAGTAACAAGAAGATTCATTCATATTACCTAGATTTTAGGGAACCAAAGAAGGCTTCCTGAATTCAATGATAGTTTTCAATTGCTGATAGGTTAGCTCCAACTGACGGTGACCTCCTTGCTGATGGTGACCTCCCCACCAAGTCTCAATACTCCCTGCTGCAATCCTCATGATTGTTTGAGTTGCCCCCCAATTGAGGGGGCTTTTCTCTCTCAGTACTATATCAAAAATATTTTATTGTGATCTATAGAGTTTTAATTAGCTGGGTTTTTGAAAATAGCTAACTGAGTCTTTCTTTCTAGCTTATTTTAGTCTAGAAACTCTGTTGAGACTTGTCTACCATGAGCAACCCTGCTGGTCTTTGAAATGCCATCGCAGTACCCAAAACAACAGATGAGCAAATGAAGCAGACAACAAAAAGCAAAGAAAGAGAATCCTGATTGGTGCCCATTCTCCACACCAGCCCAACTCTAGGGCATCAGCTCCCCAGAGCACCAGTTCTACTACAGTTTTCCGCTGCTCAAAAACTATCAATAGCTCCTCAGAACCTCTATGGAGCCATGCTTCTCAACCCTAAGTGCTTGCTAGGGTCACCTGAGGAAACTCCAAAGACACCAATTGAATCTTAATATTCTTTTCCTCTCTCCACAGGCTATTTTAACATCCAGCAGAGCTGAGAGTTATTGACCTACAGGACAGAATCCAAACTCCTGATTGATACTCAGAATATTCCAGTGTCTAGACTTGTATCTCCTGACTTATTATAAAATGGCTGTGGTAGCATCTGAACTTGTCTAAATTTAAGAATGGGTGGATGAGAATTACCATCAACACAAAGGTGACTCCTATGAGGTAGAGGTCAGACATACCTCTACTTTCCAAGCTTTTAATGAATTCTCCCAGAGAACTTGCTACTTCTCTGCTGAGCTCTATAAGTCACTACAATGACCTCACAGACCATACTTACCGTTAAGGGTTTATTAAAAAGGAACCGGGTACAACTTGGGATCCAGATGAGCCATCTACAGCTCGGGTTCAGGATCAGGATCAGGAAAAATGCAGGGAAAATCTGGAAGGGTCCCCTGAGGAAGAGAGTACATCCCCTCTCGACCTTCGTCAGTACAGGACAGTGCTCTCAGATCTTCTTAGCCCTGTAAGCCAGCAGGACCTTCTGTCTGCACTGCACTACCCCTCTTGGCCTCCTCTGGGCCCTCTCAGGACAGGACCCCTTTTGGAAATGCATGCCCTAACTTACTGTGCAGGCTGCTCTGTCTTCAGCCTTGTGTCAGTCTGGGTAGACTAGAGAAAAAAAAATCATAAACATGCACATGTATATAAGGGAGAGATTTATATACAAGAGGACTTGAACATTGAGAAAACATCCCAACCTAGTCCAGTCCAAGGCCATAAGTCTGATATTAGCCTATATGTCCAATACCAATCTATAAAGTCCTCTTCAGACTCATGAAACACATGCAATGAAGCAAATGCAGGATGACCACAAGCCAGTGAATGGAAAGTCTTTGGGTCCAGTGGCGTTGTAAGCATCTCAGTGCTGGCAGGGGTCTCTCTATGGCTTCTCCGGCTTCAAAGGTCTGGTTGCGTCCATGTGCCTTGTCTTCTGCAATGTTTCCCAGGAAGTAGCAGAGAGAGAGGTGTCTTCCACCTCCAAGAAGGAAGCACCAGATTTCCCAGAATTCTCAGGAGAAGGCCAAGCCCACACAGAAGTCTCATTGGCTATCTCCAGATTGACAGCCTAGACTCCACCCCTACCCTCTTAATCCTTAAATTGACACCAGATTAGGTGACTACCACAAACCCCTTAATGGCTAACTGACCCAGCTCACAGCCAGAGTGGTAGTTTTGCTCTTCTGTCTTTGTTGCATTGCGAGGAAGAGGTTTCTGATGTCACCAGTCACCGCTGACCCTGCTGCAGGGCTCCTCTGGGGCTCCTTGCTGTTTTCAGTGATATAGCCCTTGACTCATTTGACAGCTTTTTAAGATGATCCCTTGCCTCCTTCTCTCCACTTCTCTGTTCTGGCCTCTGTTGCCTTTCCTTCTTTCTTGCTTGCTTCCTCCCTCCTCTCTCTGCCTGACAAGTGCCCTGGGGTTGGCTCCATACCAAAACACTTGGTCACTTTCAAGGAATGGGTCTGCCACCCAGGCCACAAACTGACCCAACCCCTCTCAGTACGATGCAGAACTGTCACCACATCATTTGTATAACTATATCGATCACTCCATGCAAGTGACATAAATAGACCAATCGCATGGTAGGCTGCAGCTCAGGACTGCTTCTACCCAGTTTGATCAAAGTGATCAAACTGCAAGGTATTTATAACTTACCTAGAGAACATCAAAGAACCTGACAAAAATTTACAAAACTAGGGCAAAGGGCACTTTTCAAGATTTAGGGGGGTATTTTCTCAAGTTCTTTAAAAAAAATAACCAAGGCAAAAGGTCATATAGAAGAATTCATTTCACCATATTAGGGACCCTTCATGTATCTTATGAGGTCCCACCTCTAAGCCACAGCTCCCAGCAGTACACCACCGAGAATGCACCCCTCTCTGGTTTGCACCGACTGTCCACATGTACTCGTTATCCATCACGGCCCAACCCCTCTCCGATCCTCAAACCCAGCAAGACCTTCTCTTCTGACCCTCATCTTTTAGTTTTAAAAACAATACTTACTCAAACACAGCCTTGTGGTAAAACAAATGGTGACTTATATTGTGGTTAGTCTATTGCATTCTTGTTGTTTTCTTAAACACATAACCCTGTCCCCAACTCAATTCTTGAATATTTTCTGGGCACAGGTCTTGTAGGTGGTAAGTGGTTCAATATATACTTGTTGATTTTTTAAAAGAATGAATGAGCACAGTAAATGACTGAATAACAATGAAAGCAAATCCGTCAGAGAGGTAGGGAGAGTGTAAAGAAGACATGAACACAGCAAGTGTGGCTGTTTACTCTGCCCTGTTTCCAAGGGAACCGGTAACTATCATTGAGCCTTTACTAACTCCTGGGAATGTGTGCATCAGAGTATACATTAGTCATTAAAATTAGTTAGTGATTAAAATTTTGGTTATAATTATCATATGTGGGTAAGTAAAAAAAAATGTTGCTACAAACCCATCAAAACCACTATTCAACAAATATCGAAACGTGGCTTAAAAAAACACCAACTTCTACCTTCTCTCTATTTGACATGTACGAGGACATGGCTGCAATGTCAGACCTTCTCTGACTTCACCAGGGAACGGAGACTCAAACTCCACAGCAGCCTAAGCCTCTCCCTCCAACCCCTCCCCACTTCTGCCACCAGATGTCCCTTATCAGCCCTCTCTGCTTCTCAGCTGTATTTGATAACCCATTTCAAGGACCACACAGGACTCACAGGCCCTACTCACAGTCAGGAGTTTTATAAGGGAAGTTCAAAGGCTACAAGTTGGGATGAGAAGGATTATCCCTATTAGCAATCATTCACAACTGAATCACGCAATTCTATCAGCACCTTCTCCCACCTTCTCTTATCCAGACCCATCAGGAACAAGTCTTTCGTTGGGAGTTACAAATTCTGTGACTAGAAGAGTCATATTAAATAGTTTACCACACCATAGACCTACAAAGGAGTAGTTATTTAAAAGAAGGGGTCATATAACCCAATATTTGTAAAGTGAAATTTTCGAGTTACTTCAGATCTCCTGTTCATTACAGTGTTAGCATTACTTTCTCTTTCTATGCCCCCTCATTTTTCCTTGCTTTTCTTTTTATTAACAGTTTTCGAAAATA
>NW_022111339.1:3983152-3995716 GCF_000313985.2 Echinops telfairi
ATGCACAAACCAGAGAGGCCACTATCAAATGTATTCATCACTGTCAATCTTGAATAGTGATTTTTGGAATGACTCCATCACATGAGCTTGCTTCTTTCAAACCTGTGTCTTCTTGCTAGCTGTAACATGTAAGACACACAAACTAAAAAGGCAAAGCAGCCCACTGGGATGCCAAGTTAGTTGAATTGCACAAGGGGCGGGAGGCACATTGCAGAAATGCAGAAGAAACACGGCCTCTTTTTAGTCATACCAGACCAACAACTCAAGGCAAGTATGCTCTCGTGTCTGAAACACAGGCAGCATTCATTACATAGCATTCATTACATATTGGCTGAGGAACGGGACAAATTAGGTAGACCCTCTTGGTTTCAGCTTCTGTGTCTCTGTAAGGTTGCAGGTTGCTCTCTAGCCTCCCAAGACCCCATCAGTTCTAAAATCCCATCCTTCCAAAGAAGCTCTGTTGGTAATGTTTCTTAAAGTGGGGCCTGACTCTTAGAGTTAGGAAACACTATTAGTTTACTTGTATGTGTGGGTGTTCATTGTTTCAGGGTCAACCATAGCAGACTCCTAGTTATTTTGAAGAAAAGACTAAAAGGAGGGATGGGAGAATGGAAACTCAGCTGGACCTGTTTGAGCAGCCTTTTAACTTGATTTCCCACTCTTAGGACTCATTCATTTTGTCCTGTATGTACCGTACTTCTGCTCAATTCCGTCTTATCTTTGTGTCTATTCCATCGCACTTCAAAATGTATTACATTACCGGCACGCACAAGGGGCTGTTTAGGATCTTAACCCCGGCACAAACGTCTTGTTAGCCATGGGATCGGCTTCAGCTCCTAGCGATCTTACTTATGTATGACAGAAGAAGACCACCCACTCTCCCTCCCAAATTTTCTTAGGTTTGAGCACAAATACCTGCTGTAGTCTATTGTCCATTCAAAGGAGTCTGGTGGTGCAGTGGTTAAATGCTTCCCTGCTAACCCAGGGGTCGGGGGCTTAAAACCAACTAGGCTTCCTGCAGGAGCATCTGTAAAGATTTGCAGTCTTGAAAACCTGATAGGGCAGTTCTTCTGGGCCTTAGATGGCCTCTATGAGTGAGAATCAACTCCACAGCAATGGGTTTGGCTTCTTGTCCCGCACCGGAGCGTAATAAACACTGATGAGTCTACAAAACTGCACACAAACGTCTTGTCCATTCTTCATTTTCTTCCTCACCATAAAAGACAATGTCAAACCTCATTGTGTTCCCTTTAATTTGGTCTCCTCTTCACGATAATCTAGCCTCTCGTGGAAGTAAAGGTTGAATACTGCGGCTCTTCTTTTTCCAAGATAACTTCATCACTGTCCAAGATTTCCTTCCCAGAATCATACCCAAATGGTTATTGTAAGCGAGTGAGAGTCATCAATCAGGTTTATGAGTACTTAGAAACGTTCTATGTTGTTTAAACCAAAGAAACATTTGAAGCACGTGGCCCTAGGTTCTGTGCCACTTCAGCTCCCTGATTTCTGGTGAGCAAGAGAGAGAGAGAGAGAGAGAGAGGTAAGCAGAGAGGCTCCATCTAAAGGCACCGTTTGCCTGAGCAGCTAAGAAGCGGTGAGAAACACCCTTGTCTCATTCATTCAGTGCCACAGTGACGGCAACGTCTTTACACAGAGAAGCACCTTCTTCTTCTCTCTCTCCTCTGCGAGTTCATGGAGAATATTCTTTGAATACCCTTCTACTCAGTAGGATGACTTTTCACCACCTTAATTTCTCAGTCATGACTTCAGGAGCCAGGCCAGAGCCAAGAGAGAGCAATGTATTGTTTACCAACCTATCCTGCATCAACGTCTATGCACTTCTGACGGGGGCGCCTCCATCCCTGCAGCCCTCCTCTGAAGAATTCTCTGCTTTGATTTCCACCACATCAAAATGAAAGTTTTGGCATCCTCCGGGGACTCCACTCGTGTTCCTTTACAGCATTCTTTGAGTTGGGGGGACAAAAGGAATTATGACGAATCAGAGAACCAGGGCTGTGGGTGGGATCAGGGAAATCCTGGTAGGACAGCACCGGCTACCTTTGCAGCGTGAGCAGGGCCGCAGTCATGATGGAAACATGACTTGCACGACTTCCCTGGCCTTTTCCTCCTTAACGCAGCTTTACACGCGTCTTCAAACTTCTTCATAATAAGCCTCCGTGGTCATTCCGTGTTCTTCAAGAAAATCTACGAGGTTGCGCCTTGGTGCTTGTCATCACCTGCTGAGCTGACCTCTCGGCCTTGAAATGAGCAGGCCTCGCCGAGCCCTGAGCAAGCCCCTGTGTGGACCCAACCTTTGTCTTCTAGAAGGCCCCTCATAACACGAAGACAAGTAGCCTCCGTGTCTGTTGCTGTGCAGAGTGCCGTGGCATGTTTACACAGGTTTTGTTTGGCATGAGCCGGTGCACGTATGAGCTGGCATGGTCAGAGCAATACGGATACTCTACTTACCTCCTGCATCCACCGCCGCAATGGGCCGGATCATCGTGGTTTGTCAGCTTGCTTTGCACAAGTCAGATGAATGGTCTCTATCGGGTTTACTATGGGGTCTCTTGGTTTCAGGCACCTTAACTGAATGTATAACAAGAGATGCCTATCTAACCAACATCTCCTCAAAGCCTTGGACCCCTAAGATGTACAGGAGCTTTCCTGGGCAGAGACATGACATTGCTGGAGGGAGAGAGCACTCCCATGGGGCCCCAGATAGGAAATGGACAAAGGCCTTGACCTGGCCTCCTGTATATTGTTAGAATCGAAGGCAATGAGGGTCTGGTTGCTTCATCACTTGGGTCCCTCGTTTTCTCACCCGATTCTAAAGAGACGCTTCTTGGCCAGGCATTTTTCTCTTGAAATTATTTGCTAAGCAGTCCTACTTTTTTAGTTGCCTGTTCTATACAATCTGGTGAGGTATATGCAAAATGCTTTTCTAAACAGGCCAAAGAATTCGACGGTTGCCTGCCCCTTCCCCCATGCTGCTGTCAGACATGTGCCAGCCTGTGGCTTACCCAATAGCATGTGCAGGGGCAGGCGTGAGATATAGATAGATAAGAAAGCCCTGAGATTTTGTCTGACGGCGTCAACTGATGAAGACACAAGTACAGGCAAAGGGAAGTTATCCATAATCTGGACTGTGTGCCACAATTTCCTGAATTCTATTCAAACCTTCTGATCGGGATGATATGACAGGGGCAGAAAGGGGTTTGGTGATTGCTTGATTCTCACGGCCTTAATGAGTGAAAAGACAAGAGTCACCAAGGAGAACAATGGTATAAAAGCCCACAGCTCTTTGCAAGGCGCTACTGATATGGATAATCAATTTGTCTAGTTTTAGATTTTCAAGCATTTTTATTTTCTCCAAACGCCTTTGTCTTCTGTGTCTCAAGAAGCTGTTGCAGGCCTTTCTTGCCGAGGTTGACACTTTCATTTCCAGAGAGAGCCTGGGGACTTCGGTAATGGCTAACCACAGGCCTCCTGGACAACCAGCTCGGGCTTGCCCCACTGGTTTGATTTTAATTAGGTGATCACAGTCATCTCTTTTGACAGGTCTGCAAGGGGCTGGAGACGGTTGGCAAGGAATCCGTCAGTCGTGCAGAGAGCGCCAATGGCTGGGTCAAAGAGGCAATCAGCAGCCTCACCTCTTTCACGTGGCCAAGCTGGACACCGGTCCGCAGGCCTGAAAGAGGGATAGATGCGTACAAAACTCTGAAATACATAATCTATGTGAACCTTGCTATAGTTTATTCTCGGTGGAAAGATTTGACACCTGAGTTATTTGATAACAATAAAAATGGAGACTACTTTTGCATCAACCCAGACATATCAGGGAAGCTGTGAATCATACATTTGGATACATTGATAGTATTTGAACTCCCGAGCCTGATTGAAAGGAATTCTATAATATAATATGTGTGTGTGTGTGTGTGTATGTAATACAAGAAAGTCATGCCATAAGTTTCTCTGCATTTTTGATCATTTTATCGATTGTAGAATTTAGATTTTTTTCTTCCCCCCTGAATATTATGCAGGGAGGGCAAATAGTCTGCACTCAGCTGGTAACTGAGAGGTTGGTGATTTGAAGCCATCCAGGGGCACCCCAGAAGAAAAGGCCTGGGGATCTGCAGTCCCTGGGGAGCAGTCCCACTTGGCAGCGCGAGTCACAGGGACGGACAGGATGCCTTCGACAACAATCGTCAGCATGCCCCTGGAGAAAAGAAGCTGAGTTCACAGTGGCAGTGGCTGCCATTTGTCTTGCTCTGCTCACTGTGAGGGACCCTGCAGGTATTTGAAATGCTGGTGGCTTAGCTCATCGAATCCCAGCAACACACAAGCAACCACATTACAAGAAGCGAGTAGATGGACAGGGCATCGACAGGTGGATAACCGATACATACGTAGATAGGCACACACAGATATACCTACACCCATTATATTTTCACATATAATATGACCACAATTCCATGCATATAACATGCATAGTGTACATACAAACCAGCATTCAAGGGGGTTATGTAGTTTGTAAAAAAAAAAAAAGCAAAACCCAAAAAACAAATCAACCATCTAATGCATGCATTGTGTTCAAATATAGTACACATATGCTGGAACTTCAAAAAGTTCATGGAGAAATAGAATTGAAAGATAATGGAATGTTCTAAAAACGTTTTGAAGCCCTCTCGTGTATTTGTTTGCAGAATACATTGCAGTGGAAACACCATGATGATGGCGTTTATCTGTCTATTTATTACCCTTGGTTTTAGACAATAATTTAGGCTAGATATAGTATTGATTTCCATCTGTCTTGGAGCAACCAGACAAAGAGAATGAGTTCCTGCTGATGTCTGTCATAATCGATAAGCCCTACGATGTCACTAGCCCCCGAAATTTTGTGTTTTACAAAGGGCGCTGGGTTCAAGCCCAAACAGCAAGCCTTCCTTCTAATCCCATTTATAGCAAAGCATAGTAATAGCTAATACTTATTTTCTTAATATTGATCAGTCAAGTACATATTGTTGTTCTTAGTCTTGGAAGCTCTGTTAAAGCCAATTTTGCCTCTCTCAGTGAAGCCTTGGTGACATAGTGGGCGACACACTGAGCTGCTAACTGAAAGGTCAGTGGTTCGAACCCACCAGCCACTTAGTCGGAGAAAGGTGAGCTTTTCTACTTCCATGAAGAGTTACAGTCTGGGAACTTAAAGGGGCAGTTTTATTCTGTCCTATAAGATCTCTATGAGTTAGCATCAACTCAATGGCAGTGAGTCTGAGTTCTAACTAGCTGGCAAGGCAGGGCTGATATAAATAAAATTTATGTGAAAATAAGCAGCACATGCTCCCAGTGATATTATGTGTCTGTCATTAGGTGTATAAAAGTGGATGGGATATCCTCACAAAGTAGTAGAATTAGACAATAAGTACAAGGGAATGTCAATAAAAGTTGGTGGTAAAATGGAATTAAAGGATAATGGATGTTTCTACAAACTTTTGGAAGGCCCTTTGAATATAACACCTCATGTTTGGCCACCTACCACCCCCACCCCCACCCGCCCCCTGCCATTTGTCAGTGGAGATTTTCCTGTTGCTAGGAGGTTGAACCAGTTTCAGGGAAGCTTCCAGATGAAGACAGATTGGGAAGAAAGTTCTAGTGATCTACTTCTGAAAAGTAGTCAATGAAAAACCATAGATCACAATGGTCCAATCTGCAGCCAACCACGGTCATGGTGCAGGACCAGGTGGTGTTTGGTTGTGCGAGTTGGGAAAACTGATGGCAGCGGTAGTGACATCATCAATGGCAGTGGTAGTGACATCAATGGCAGCGGTAGTGACACCATCAATGGCAGCGGTAGTGACGTCATCAATGGCAGCGGTAGTGATGTCATCAATGGCAGCGGTAGTGACATCAATGGCAGCGACAAAGGATGACAATGGCAGCGACAACACAGCAGCAACTCTAAGTGCCATTAAATTTTATCAATTTTGTGGGGTTCTTTTATCTTTTTCTTCTTTCTTCACAATACTTTCCACTTACAATGCTTTTTATATAGGAGGACCAGTGGAGCAGTGAACTGCTCATCAGGCTGTTAACTACAAGGCCAGCATTTTGAAACCACCAGAAAGACCGACTTCCTACTCCCCTACAGAGTTAGTCTCAGACACGTACAGGGCGGTCCTGCCCTATTCTAGAACATTGCTATGCATCAGCATCAACTGATAGCAGTGAATTAAAGTTATAGTGGGCCTCCTCAGTTTTATGTACCCTTGATCTTGGGGCTGACTACTTGCTGTCCGAGACCAACCAATGCGACCTCTTCAATTGCCCCATCGCAGACAAGTTCCGACCCTGTCCCTGCTTCTTCTTACACAATAATAAACCTTAATCTTCCTGTGTCCTGTGTCCTTGAGAAAATCGATAGGGTCACCCGTGTAAATAAGCTAAGTAAAGGTTTAAGAGCCCTGTGTATATGAACAATAGCCTATGAGACTTGCACCACCCACCTGTCAATTTGTCATACTTGCATGCTGCTCTCATGCTGCGAGCTTCCACACGAGTATTTCCAATGTCAGCAGGACCAGTCATGGTGGACAGGTTTTAGCAGAGCTTCCAAGTCTTCCAGGAGGCTGGCCATATATTTCTGAAAATCAGCCCATGAAAATTAGGGATCACAGTAGACGGCTCCATGATACAGTGCTGAGAGCTGAGCCCCTAGGTTGAAAGATACCGAAAATACCCAGTGGTCACAGCAATGGATTTGAGTCAACAGACCAATTCTTGCGATGGTGGTTCAGGCCAGTATCTGAGGTCATTCTATTGTATGTGAGGTCATCAAGCATAGGAACAGATTCCGTGACAGCCGACATTAACACAATATCCTGACTCCTTGGAGTAAGTCTCTGAGACCCAGCTGACAGACAATACATATTAAAAGACCAAAAAAGTTAAGAAGCTGAGATTTATATAACTGTGTGTGTGGACTACTTAGCACAGGCTTTCCAAGCATGCCACAGATTCCAGTTGGAAATATCTATTCCCCCCCCACTACCCCCCCCCCCCCCCAGTACCTTCTGGAGCCTTCTCTGACCTGAATATAGCTGAGGAGAAGAGTTTCATTCCTTCCCCTGTATAGATGGGCTCTGGTAGTCAACGGCATGGGCAGCAAGTTTACATTTGTATTTTAAATTTAGAATGATTTATTTTCAATGAAAGGCATATCATTGTTGCAGTTGGTCTAGCAGTGACTAGAGGATTGGAGCATTATATTAAAGGAATGTAAGAAAGTGCATTTCTCCATAAAGAAAAAGATTGGCATGTTTGACTATGCGATTTAAAACCTCTGTATGGCAAAAGATTGCATAAGTAAAATTATTAGACAAGCAATAGAACAGGAGGAAATGCTTGCCCTAGGCCTAATCAAAGGGTTGGCATGAGAAGCTCCCATGACTCAATAAGGAATAAGGCAAACCGCCTAATCCCAACTAAACTCACTGCTATTGAGTGGATGCCAACTCACAGGACCCTACAGGGCAGGGTAGAACTGCTTCTGTAAGTTTCCAAGACTGCCACTGTTTATTAGAGTAGAAAGTCCTGTCTTTCTACTGTGGAACCGCTGGTGGTTTTAAACTGCCGACCTTGCAGTTAGTAGCCCAATGCATAACCACCACTCCACCTCAAACTCACACACTGCCGGCGGTCATGCCGACTCAGGGTTGTAAAGAGCTTAATAAATACTTGTGGGTGTAGTCACTGCCACTGAGTCAATGGCAACTTATTTGGCCCTTTAGGGCAGGGTAGAACTTCCCCTGTGAGTTTCCAAGCCTGTAACTCTTTCTCTGGGCCAAAAGCCCCATCTTTCTTCCAAGGAGAGGCTGCTGGTTTCGAACCACTGACTTTGTGGTTAGCAACCCAGCACATAACCGCTAGGTCAAAACCAGAAAACGACCACTCACAAGAAAACATGATTCATGTGTCTGCCAGGAAGATTGTCCTGACTAAGCCAGTTGCAAGCTTTCTGCTTAGATTAATACTTTGTGTGAAGGTGGAGAATGGGGTTATCACATAAGGGAATGGAGAGCCAACTAGCTTTACTTTGTAGAGTGATCTGGCGGGAGTTTATACTTCTTTAGACTTCCAAGGATTTGTCCTCATGAATGGTGGTACTCATGGGCAAACATCAATGTTCGAGAATTTTAATTGTGGCCTTCGGGAAATGTCTTGGAAAGAATCTCCATGTTGACCGATGAGGGGGAAGATAAAAACATCAAGGTACCTGTCCATGACATGTGACGAACCGCTGCAACATGAGAGATCGTGTCCTCAGGGTCACATTCAGTGTTTCCCCCGAAGTTCCAGGATAATATGTATACTATTTACATTTTTGTAGCAAACAAACACCATAATAACATACTATCAAATACAATCTAGTGATATATGTAGATATATACATATAGCTCTGTTGATATAATTAGTAATGGAGCCCTGGTGGCATAAGGCTGTGATCTGAAAGGTCAGCAGTTCAAAACCACCCACCATTCCTCAGGAGAAAGACTGGACTTTCTACTCCTAGAAAGGTTTACAGTAGGCGAAGCCCACAGGGCCAGTTTTACCCTGTCCTATAGAGTTGCAATGAGTCAGCAACAACACAATGGCAATGAGTTCGCGTTATTTTTGGTTAATGTTAATGTAATAATATAATGTAGCAATATTATGCAGATTTGTGTTGAAAACATATCTCAATTCAAACTGTTAGCAGGGGCCTCCAGTGAGGAGCTTGGGAGTAAAGGAATACTTTTATTTTCTTAATTTCTATGCTGCAATTAATATATATATTTTTCATTATTAGCACACTAAGTAAAAGGAGACAGCTTCTAGAATTTTGTTATGAACTAGTGGACAAAATCACATAAATTGCATTTTCTGTGGAATTCTAAAAGAATTCATGTCATTTCTCAAATGCTCTCATTCACCCATATGTCCCATCCACGAATTAAAATCCTAGAAAGAATATTAGATCAAGAATCAAGGTATATGAGTTCTAGTTCCTCTTTGCAGACTGGCCATTCACCCTTCTCTCAAAGTTGAACAAAATTCTTTGTTTTCTAACTGTGCTCCCTGTACACCCAAGAATTCTTCTCCACACCCATCTACCACCCAACACTCTGCTTTTCAGCCAGAGCGGTTCTGTTTCTCTCCATTTTATTCGTTGATAGAGCAAAACAAACAAAGAAACAAATTAACTGCCATCAAGTTGATGCTAATTCATAGAAACCTTATAGGACAGGGTAGAACTGCCCCCGTGAGTTTTTGAGACTGTAACTCTTTAAAAAAAATCATTTTATTGAGAGCTCTTACAGATATCATAACATTCCATAGTTCCATCACATCAGTTGTACTTGATCACAATCAAGTTTCATAACATTTTTTTCTTCCTCAACTCCTTGATATCAGCTTCCCTTTATCCCCTCCCTCCCCCACCCTACCCCCAGGAACCCTTATTATTTCTTTCTTTGGCCATATCTTACACCATCCAATATGCCCATTCACATACAATTCTGTTGTTCGCTCTCCTCCAGTGAACAACATCATCAATGCTATCGGCTCCCCGCCCCCCGCCTTCCCGTATCTTCAGGGAATGTTGCTGATCTATCTTGAGTGATCTATCTTGGCTTTCATGTATAGAACAAGCTTAATCATACAAATGACCATACATAAGTCTAGCATGATAATGAGTTAAAACAAATAAAAACCATAATAGTAAGGGGAGGAAATATTAAAGAACTGGAGGGCAGCCATGTGGTTCATCAGTTCCATACCACACCCTGGATTTATCATCCCTTCTGTGTGGCCCTTCTGAGAGAGCTGTCCAATTATCTTAAAGGAGGGTTTTGAGTCTCCACTACATCCACGCCCCTTCACATTGATTTGGCTGCTTGTTTTTGAGCTTCTGACACCTATTCCTGTCAACACCTCATGATCACACAGGCTGGTGTGGTTCTTTCATGTGGCCTTTGTTGTTTCTCTGTTAGATGGCCACTTGTTTAACTCCAAGACTTAAAGACCTCATTGTCTTTTAATAGCCAGGCACCATCAGCTATCTTCATCACATTTGCTTATGCACCCATTTTGTCTTCAGTGATTGTGTTGGGAAGGTGAGTATCATACAATGCCACATTGTTAGAACAGACCGTTCTTGTACTTAGATAAGATTTAAGTAGAGGCCTTTCAGTTGACTCTTAAAGTACCTCGGATAAGAAGCTTTCTGTTTTCTGCATACATCAGGCCCACAGAACAAGCTTTGTCTTCTTTTTCCCCAAAAACAAAAAGTTAGACTGTGTTATGTATAACCCACCAGGATGGGGATGACTGAAAGAAACATCCAAGGGGCAAAGGGGGCTGCTGTGGAGCAGAGGGATTCTAGATGTTCCTTTGTTCAAATTTCCATTGGGCCGTCTTGGCATCATGCCTGATACGATAAGTCTGCTTCTGTTTAAGAATATGCTCTGTTCAGAAATATTAGTTGGCTGAATGCCCAGAGAATATATTCACTAGGGAGTTGTGACTCTTGCCTTACAGTTAAAGGTCAGACCAGAAGGGGACCAGTTCTAAATCAGCAGCTGAGTGGGAGAAGAGGGCCAGGACCTGGTGTTCAGTGCTCATGATCATGGAGCCGAATGCTTGTCTTGAGGGTGAGCTTCAATCAGCCCTGGTAAGCTGGGTAAATTTAACCGTCAGGTGGCCTTTTCTTTGGATTTAGGTAAAAAGACAAACCGGGAATTTGTAGAGAGTCCTAACTGAAGTCAGCATAGCAAAGTTAAAACAGTTATTACTGTTCTCTTCCCACCCCTTTCATCCTTTAAAGAATCAATGCAACAAATATAATAAATGCATCCCTGTAACATCATGAGCTAAGTGTCCAAAACTGCTTGCCAAAGAAAGAAGTTCAAAAGAGTGTCAAGGGACCATGTGCATTTGTCACATCCAGGTTTCTCAGTCCAAATGTTGTCTCTGGGGCTAGATTAAAAGTGAAACAAAGAGGTTGGCCATTAATGCTATCATTATATTTTCTTCCCTTTGGAAATTCTTAATGCTGTGCTTAAAATATCTCAGACTAAACCTACTCGTCTCTATCTCGTTGAATCCCCCAATTACCTCTTAACACTTCTATATATACACCACATACCACTGACATGAAGTCTTATCCTTGGAGTTTTGTTATTAAAGTAAGAACTCAATCTGTCCTTTCCCTTATAGCCCATCAAAGATCCAATAAAATGCCAACAGCCAGTAGATTGAATGTGACTGCAATTTGTTGCCATTAAAAATAGATAAGTAATTTGAATGCGTTAAATTGCCAAATATGGACATAAAAATATAGTGGTATAGAGAGGTTACCTATTGCCGTTAGGTTAATTCCAATACAAGGTGATCCTCTGGGTGTCAGAGTACAACTGTGCTCCATAGGGTTTTCAATGGCTGAATTTTTTTGAAGTAGATCACTAGGGCTTTTCCCTAGATACCTCTAAATGAACTTGAACCTCCAGACTCAGGGTTAGCAGATAAGTATGTTAAGGGTTTGCACCACACAGAGATCCCATAAATAGCTTAGATATTTTAAAGAGTAAGATACATAGGGAGGGAAGAATAACAGATGAGGAACTATCTCTGTTGTATAAAGAAATATAAATTTGGATTTCCAAAGTTTATTGCCACAGCAATGTTGAGCACACAGCTGTGAGGTAGTTCATTCCGGTTTGACCCCTTATTGAGAATTTGCATTTGCGTCTCAGATGTAGTGACTCAGAATCATATTTTAACAAGTTCCCTGGGGACCTGTAAGAATTAATTGGGGGATCTTGTTAAAATGTAGATTCTGATTCAGTATGTTGGAGGTAGAAAGGTAAATTCTCATGAAGGGCTCATCACCCAATTAACTTCCCTAAAATGCAACCCTTTTCTAAAGCTGCCATTGCTTCTGTACAGACCAAGAGACGAGGAGAAGTCATTCATATTTTCCAGGTTCATGCTTTCGGTATTACTTCTGCAATTCCTCCTGGGAAGTTAGTTCTGGGAATTTCAACGTAACCCTCCCTCATTACCTGAATCAGACCAAATGTGGAATTCTCCCATGTAGTAGATTCCTAGGTGGCCATAACAAAATACCACGAAGGGGGTGGCTTATATGAACAGAACTGTTTTGGTCTCTCAGTTTCAAGAGGCTGTTGAGTTTTTATCAAATGCCATTGGGTCAATTCTGACTCACAGAAAACCTCTAGGTCAGAGTAGAACTGGCCCACAGAGTTTCCTAGGCTGAAACGATGGGAGCAATTTGTCTTTTCTTCTGAGACTAGCTGGTAGGTTTGAACTGCTGACCTCTTGGTTAACAACTGAGCATTTAGTCATTTCACCACCACTGTTCTTTTTTGGAACCTCTGGGTAGTTATGCATTGGGCTACTAACCACAAGGTCAGTAGCTTTGAACCCGCAGCCTGGAGAAAGATGCGGCTTTCTGCTTCAGGTTCTCATAAAGAGTTGCAGTCTCAAAACCCCACAGGTGTCATTAAA
>NW_022111339.1:3996942-3998168 GCF_000313985.2 Echinops telfairi
GGTTAATAACAAAGGGCTTACTGACTCTGAAGTGGTACAAAAATTTCCTTTTGTAAAAGTATCCTTTTTCATCCCCTCAAATGGGTACCCATAGGACTTCACAGAACCTGGACCAGCCCAAGATGAAACCTTAGTACTGGCTTGAAGTCAGTTAAAAATGACATTTGCAAAGACTAATGATGTAAAGAATTGCTGATAACATCACATTAAGTGAAAAGGCTGTCTGTGCATTTTCTAACTGTGTGTATGTTTACACACACACACACACGCACACGCGCACACACACACACACACACTGGAAGGATGCATCTCAAAGTGCTCTAAGTGATAGGATTGCACATTAAATGGATTCCTAATGTTTTTCTAAAGTTCTTGCAATTACTTGCATTCTTTAAAATGTTAGAATTATCTTCATGAAAATTACTATAGAAAACCAAAATGGATATACCAAATAGTTACAGTTGAAAAAAGGCTAGTGTTGTCATCAATCTACAACTCTATGAGGGCAATGAATGTACAAATGCGCTTTACACAATTGATGTATGTATGGACCGTGATAAGAACTGTATGAGTCCCTAATAAAATGACAAAAAAAGGAAAAAAAAGAGTTGTGCAAGCCCCCAATAAAATAATTTTTAACAAAAAGAAAAAAAAATCTACAACTCTACAATCTGTGTCCAACAGTGTAAAACAGACAACCAAACACCATAGAAACTAAGTCCAGGGTTGTAGGGAAAAGATATGCTCCTTAAACCCTAAGAGTGGACTTGACCCAAGTTTCTCAGAATGAAAGCCTGCAAATAAACATCAATAAGTTCATTGACTATGCACACTTTAGTTTAGGAATAAATTCCCCAGGATTTTTAAATGAACCGTACTACTGCCATCGAATCACTTCCAACTCATAGCAGCCTTGTAGGACAGAGAAAAGCTCCCTGATAGGGTTTCTAAGGCGATACATGTTGATGGAAGCAGACTGCCTCATCTTTCTTCCCCAAGGTGGTTGGAGGCTTGTAAGAAGGGTCGCTGACCTTTTGTTTAGCAGCCGGGGGCTTAGCCACTGAGCTGCCCAGGCTTCTTCCGAATGGAGCAGGCATGAAGTGTCTTTACTGGGGTCACATGGACCTGTGTTACAGTTAATTAGGAATTGATCTTACCTCACAATTCTTTCTTTCTTCCTTCTTTCCCCCTAACACACACACACACACACACACACACACACACAC
>NW_022111339.1:3999680-4007568 GCF_000313985.2 Echinops telfairi
TGAGGGAGGGGAGGTGGGGAGGGAGGGGGAAAATGAGCAACTGATATTAAGGGCTGAGGTGGAGGGCAAATGTTTTGAGAATGATGAGGGAAGTGAATGTACATATGTGCTTGACACAGTGGATGGATGTATGGATTGTGATGAGAATTGTACGAGCCCCCAATAAAATAATTTTAAAAATAATAATAAAAGAAATTCATTAATTAATTTTAAAAAAGATTATGGCTGGGAAACAAGTTGGGAGCAGTTCTGCACAATCCTGTTGTTGTTGCTGTAAGATGCTATCTCGTCGGCTTCAACTCCTAGTGACTTTATGTACAACAGAATGAAACACTTCCCAGGCCTTTGCCATCCTGACAATGGTTCTTATGGGTGATCCCGTTGTGGCAGCCACTGTGCCAGTCCATCTTGTCCAGGGCCAACCTCTTTTTTGCTGCCCCTCCACTTTATTGGTCATGACATCCTTCTCCAGAGACTGGTCTCTTCTGATAACATGTCCAAAGTATGTGAGATACAACCTCACCATCCTTGTCTTTAAGGAGCTGTGCTTCTTCCAAGACAGAGTTATTTGTTCTTCTGGAAGTGCATGGTGCTTTCAATATTCTCCACCAACCCCGGTATTCAAATGCATGGATTCTTCTCCGGTCTCCCTTAGTCAATGTCCAATATTCATATGCATATGAGGCAATTGAAATGCCATGATTTGGGTCAGGCACACCTTCGTTCCCAAAGTTAAATCCTTGCTTATCAGTATTTTGAAAACATCTTGTGCAGCAGATTCACCCGATGCAATGTGTCATTTGATCTCTCTACTGTTGCTTCCAACAGTGGATCCAAGCAAGTCAACCTCAACTTTTTCTCCTTTCATCATGGTCCAGTTGTGAGATTTTGGTCTTCTTGGCATTGATCTGTAATCCATACTAAAGGCTGTAGTCTTTGCTCTTCATCAGCAAATGCTTCAAGTCCTCTTCATTGTCAGCAAATAAGGTTGATCATCTGCATATCACAGGTTGTAAATAAATCTTCCTCCAACTCTGATGCCACATTGTACTTCATATAAGCCAGTGAGTTAGTTTAGTGTGCCAACCTGGCTGATAAACACACGTGGGGTTAACTGAAGGGCAGAGGGATAAATGACTTTGTGAGCCTCACCTTTCTAGTTCTCATGTCTCTTGCTTTCTGATGGTCGCACCGGGTGCAGCTGCCTTAGCAGTTCCCTGCTTCAGCTTGCAAGGCTGACTTCCTGCAAGACATCCCCCAGGAGAAGCCACGTGGACCTACCCCAATGCAGCCCTGGGTGCTGGAGCAGCTATATGAAAACCCCTGCCAGCGCTGAGATGCTTACACGCTCACTGATTTGGCGTTCCTCCTGCAGTTGGCATCCTTGTGTCTGTTTTGTGAGATGGAGGAGGACTTTGTGGACTGGTGTTGGACATATGGGTTAATGTTGGACTTGTGGGCTTGGGCAGCACTGGGTTGGGATGTTTTTTTGATATCCACTTACCCTTTATATAAAACTCTCTCTTATACATGAGTTTCTGTGGATTTGTTTCTCTAAAGTACCCAGACTAACACAGCCAGCTTCTCTGATTATTTGCTTAGCATAGTGTGAATAAGAAAAGTGAGAGGATACAACCTTGGTGCACACATTTCCTAATTTTAAACTATGCATTATTCCCTTATTTTGTTCCCACAGCTGCCTCTTCTTCCCTGTACAGGTTCCACACAAGCATGATGAAGTATCCTGAAACTGCCATTGTTCTCAAAGCTATCCATAGTTGGTTATGATCCACACATTTGAATGTCTTTGCATAGTCAATGGCACAAAGTCAACATCTTTCTAGTTTTAGCCATGATCCATCTCACCTCAACTATCATGTCTCTTGTTCTTCTTCTGAATCTCTGGCAGCTCCGTCAATGTACTGCTGCAACTAGTGTTGGATGATCTTCAGCCACATTGTAACTGCATATGATAGCAATGATATCATTCGATAACTTGAGCATTCTGTTGGGTCACCTTTCCTTGGAACAGGTACAAATATGGGCCTCTTCCAGTCAGTTGGCAAAGTAGCTGTCTTCTAAATGTCCTGGCCTAGATGAGTGAGTACTTCCAGTGTTTCATCAACTTGTTGAAACATTCCAATTGGTGTTCCATCAATTCCTAGAGACTTGTTTTTGCTTAATGTTTTCAGTGCAGCTTTAACTTCTTTCTTACTTTAATACCATTAGTTCATGCTCATATGCTACTCAACTAATTTTTTTTGATACAGCAAACCTGCATATTCTTTCCATCTTCTTTTGTTGCTTCTTTCATCATTCATTATTAACCCTATAAAAATTGTTCAATGTTGCAACTTAAGGCTTGAAATTTTTCTTGAGTTCATTCAGTTTAAGATCATCTGAGCATGTTCCTCAGTTTTGGTTTTCTAACTCTAGATCTTTGCACATTTTATTATCATATTTTACTTTTTGTTCTCCAATTGCCCTTTGACATTTTCTGCTCAGTTCTTTGACTTCATAATTTCTTCCCTTTGCCTTACCTACACTACAACTAGAGCAAGTGTCAGAGTCTCTTCTGACATTCACCTTGATCTTTTCTTTCTTTCCTGTCTTTTTAATGACCTTTTGTTTCCTCCATGTATGGTGTTCTTAATGTCCACCCAAAGCTCATCAGATCTTCTACATTAGTGTTTAATGCAGAAAATCTGTTCTTGAGATGTTCTCAAATTTCAAGTGGGGTATCCTCAAAGTCATAATTTCGTTCTCTTGGGCTTGTTTTCATTTTCTTCAAATTCAACCTGAATTTATATTTGAGCAATTGATGGAGAGTTCCACCTTCAGTCCCTGGCTTGGTTTTAGATGCTGATACTGAGCTTTCCCATTGTCTCTTCCCACATATGTAGTCAATTTGGTTTCTATGTATTCTTTGGTTAAAAAAAGGTATTGACTGAAAAACTTGTTGGTCTTGCAAAATTCTATCATGCAATCTTCAGCTTCATTTCTATCACCCAAACCCTATTTTCCAACTATTATTCTTTCCTTTTTGTTTTCAACTTTTTCATGCCAAAATCCAATAATTATCATTGCATCTTGATTGGATGATTGATCAATTTCAGAGTAAAGATGTTGACAGAACTCTTCAATTTCTTCATCACTAGTTTTAGTGGTTTGTACATAAATTTGAGTAATAGTTATATTTCTTGGATTTCCTCTTACCCAGTAAGATATTATCCTATCACAAAGAGTATTGTACTTCAAGATACAGTTTGCAATGTCTTTTTTGACAATGAATGTGACACCATTCCCTAAATAGTAAACTGTATGATATTTTAACTCAAAATGGCCAATACTAGTCTATTTTGGCCCAGTAATGACTAGAATATTGATTGTTCTGTATTTCATCTCAATTTTAATAACTTCAAATTTTCCTAGAGGCATACTTCATGCATTCCAAATTCTAATTATTAATACATGCTTGCAGCTGTTTCTTCTAATTTGGAGTTGAGTCCCATCAGCAAATTAAGGCGCACAGGCTTTAATCCATCTGTCTTATGGCCGACTCTACTTTGAGAAGGCAGCTCTTCCTCAGTCATAGTTTGAATGTCTTCAGACCCGAGGAGCTCATCTTCTGACTCTGACTCTCTCTGACCATGTTCTGGTTCGGTTCATTAGGTGTTCAGGACCTGACAAGGCTTTGATGTCATCCATAGGGTTTTCAGTGTCTAATTCTTCTGTAGTGGACAGCCAACTCCTTCTTCATAGTGTGTTCTTAGTCTGAAAGTTTTGCTGAAACCTAGGCACTTTGGGTGACTCTGCCGGTATTTGAAATACCTGTGACTTAGCTTTCAGCATCACAGCACAAGCTACCACAGTACAAGAAATGGACAGATAAGTGGTGGTACCTAGAAGGTTGTTATGATGAGAATCAATTCAATGGCAATGGATTTTTGTTTTGTTTTGTTTTAAGCTCACCCAAAGATAGGAAGAGCCTTTGGGCTTTATGGTATCTTACCCTCTCCAAATCTCTGAGCCATGCCATTGCAATAGCTGCTATCTGTTTGCAGTGGAGGGCAAGAAAACATATAGGAATATGTGTACACATATTTCCATACCCACTTGATTTCCCAAACACTTATTCAAAAAGGTCACTTGGCCATCCATTTTAATTGAAGATTCAAGTCTAATCGAGGATCTTGGATTATGAGCACTTAGCAGGATCTCTAGGTAGCTGATTGCTGCAAGGGAATATTAAGCAGCCTTACTCTTTAAAACTCATGCTACCAAAGTCTGCACCACCCCCCTCCCCAGTTTCTAGTCTATTCAGGCCGTAGGTGCCTTTGGTTCCTTTTTACTTCACATGTCTTCTTGTTAACCCTCACAGACCTCCGACTTCCTGGGTTTTGCTTCTACCAAGCAGTAGAGCTGCTGCTTCTCGTCTCACTCCAAGCCCATCCCAACCATGCCACAGAGCAACCTCACCAACGAGAATGGACTTGCAATGAGCAGGGAAAGTTCTGCAGCCAGCTCTTAAGCCAACGCCTCCTGCTCCCCGCAGCATATTATTGTCAGATGGCTGCAGTTTGACACAACAGGACTTTCACTTCTCGCCCTCATTAGAAGGACGGGTGAGCAAAGACATTTGCTGCAGGGAGGCGTTAATGAGGAGGGCCTCTGGGTGCAATCCTCTCGAGGACTAGTTAGCTTTGTCCTGGACCACAGTGGGTTCCAGCACTTTGCTACTTCCTCCCTCCAACTGTCTGTCTGCAAAGCCACACTGTTCATTACCCGAAGAAGGCCAGTTTGGGAAAGAAAGGAGGGAAGAAGGGGAAAAATTAAGGCAGGGAGGAGAGAAGAATGCAAGGAACAGAACCCCCTGGAAACTAAAGAGAAGAGGAAGCCACTCTCCCTAGAACCCACAGAGGGAGAGCGCATAGCCTTGCAGCCCCCAGAGCGGAGAGAATGCATCGTAGTCTGCAAAGCCCTATCCCAGGTGGTTTCTTGTTATGGCTGCACTAGGCAACTTAGACCCCTTCACTCCTTAAAGTGATACGTGCTCGGCCTGTCCCAGTCACTCACGAAAGACTTGGTGAATGAAGGAACTAATGAATATTTGGATTATAACAGTGGAAGTCAGACTAGATCAGATAAGTCTGAGGGCTCTGTGCCATGAGACCATATTGAACAACTGGACGTGAAAGATTAGCAATGACCCAGGAGTGAGGATTTCAGAGTCTGGCCTCCACTCAACCACAGACCTGCTGTAGCACCCTGGTGGAATCATTTGATTTCTTTCATCAAGGGGCAGTAAGCAAGGTAAACTCAGGATGACTTGTGCTTACTTACTCACCTATGGTGAACAATTTCACATGAGGATATGATTTTATACACATATGTATTTTATACACACACACATGAAACTTCACTATGGATGAGTAAGTAAGCACAAGACAATCTGTGTTTACCTTGCTTATTGGGTCACCACTCAGCACAGTCCTTAATGCTTACTTTTTGGTGCAAACGGAATAAAATAAAGATGCTTGTATGCTTTGTAAACTGTTAAATGACAGGAAAATGTCAAATTCTCTAGCCATATAATTCTTTGCATTGAGAGGTAAGAAGGAAACAAAAAAGTCTATTAATCTAAACGTAGATAACTCAAATAGTTGCTTCAATTGCCTTGATTTTCCTGAAGCTTTGTATACATTTACAAATGTAAGCTAAAATATAGTATTTCACAGTGAGATGCTGATGTGCCCAA
Organism: Echinops telfairi; assembly: GCF_000313985.2. Taxonomy (NCBI): domain Eukaryota; kingdom Metazoa; phylum Chordata; class Mammalia; order Afrosoricida; family Tenrecidae; genus Echinops; species Echinops telfairi. The sequence continues at coordinate 4,005,439 of NW_022111339.1, forward strand.
ACTTTAATATTCCATGATTTTTCTTCTAAATCCAAGAATGTGACACAAAGTGCATTATTAAATCAGTTGCTCTAATGATTGATTGCAGAGGTCCTTAGTGTGGGTCCTATGGACCTCGAAGTCAGCAGTTTGCTATAGGAAGTTCTTTGATGGATGAAAGATGCTGTGCAAACTCATATGGATTTATGCTCAAGGGCCTGTAGTTTTCATGAAACCATCAAATAAACTGTCCACAAAAAATTTAAGAACTATTATTATGGCTTAGCAAAGAATATTGAAAGTACCATGAACTGCCAAAAGAATAAACAAATCTGTCTTAAAAGAGGTACATCCAGAATACTCCTTCGAGGAGATGTTGTCTCCCAAACTTTGGACATATTGTTAGGAGAGACCAGTCCCAGGAGAAGGACATCATACTTGGTAAAGTAGAGGGGCTGCAAAAAGAAGAAGACCCTCAATGAGATGGATTTACACTGTGTCAGGCTGGGTTGACTAGAGAAACAAATCCACTGACATTCATATATGTGTAAGAGAGAGCTTTATTTTCAAGAAGTAATTGTATAACAGGAAAACATCCCACCCCAGTCCAACTCAAGTCCCTAAGTCTGATACTAGTCCATAAGTCCCTCTTCAGACTCATGAAGCCACATGCAGTGATGCAGAATGCAGGACATCGCTGGCTGGTGGGCGCAGTCTTGTGGATCCAATGGCAGTGGACGCATCTCTAGGGTTCTCACAGGTCTCAGTATGACTCAACAACAGGAAGGTGAAGGCAGACAGAGAAGGAGGTACCCAGGACCCTCGGAATGAGAAGACCACCCACAAGGACACACCATCAGGCTGTGACCTGATTAACAGGCTAGACTCCACTCCTACACTTTTATATATAAAGTTGGCATGAAATTATGTAACTACCACAGACACAGCGGCTACAACAATAAAACAGTGGCTCACAACATAAAACAGTTGTGAGAAGGTGGTAGGACTTGACAGTGTTTTGTTTTGTTTTGTTTTACATGGGGTTGCTAGGAGTTGGAACCAACGTGACTTGATGGCACCTAACAGCAACAAGGCATTGATACAAATATGATTCAAAAGTATGAGAGATGACAGTGTCATCTATCTGAGTCAAGAGGGACTAGTTGGTGTCAGGCTACCCGTAGTGACTGTTCTGACCCAGGGCATGAGAAATGGCCCTTCTTAGAGTGGGAGAAAACTGAATAATGGAACTCAAATTCTTTTTAAAAGACTAAACTTACCATAGCAGTAGAGTTTAGAGGAACCCCCAAGCCTATCCCCCTGAGATAGCCTTTAAAACCACTCCTAGAGGTCACCCATTAGCTAAGTAACAGATTGGCTCATAAACAATATGACCCTTGAGTACACCCCTGAAGAATAGAAGTTGTTTTGCTGGATTTGGGATTTGATCTGAGACCAGCATGAGGAAAAGGAGAGGCCCTGCAGGGGTGGGGGGGGGGGGTGCAAATGGTTATCGCATTCAACTACGAATCGAAAAATTAAAGGTACAAGTACTCCTCTCAAACAAAAGTCATCTAGGAGAGGTCAAAGGTCAACATTTACCCTAAACCACAGATGAGGATGTAGGTAGGATCAGATTCCATGGAATGCAGGAACCAGATGGGAGATAAGGAGCAGGTTGACACATTGTGGACAATGCAGCCTATGTCGCTAGAGATATGTATGGACTCTGATAAGTGGGAGCTGGATTTGCTCTATCGATTTTCACCAAAAACAATAACATGCATTTTTTAAATGTTTAGGATGGGAATCTGGCTAGAAAGTTGTTAAGCATTGTCCAGGGAAGCATTAGAGGTGGGATGAGGTGGGAATAGGAAGGAAGGAAGGAATTCGATGCAAGATGTGCCTTCGACCATAGTTTCCCAAACTGATTTAGCCTCTGCCCTCTTTTCAGGGAAAAAAAAAAATTACTCAGCGCCTTCTGGCAATGAATAACTGTGCTAGAGCCTATAATAATCCAGGATAAAGTGTAGGTATCTGCTTTTACAGACTTTCTGGAGAGTAACAGTGCCCACAAGGGGGCAGTATCATTCACTTTGAGAAACTGCTCTAGACAGTCACTCCCACTCTTGGGTGCTTTGTCAATTTCCA
>NW_022111339.1:4008106-4034726 GCF_000313985.2 Echinops telfairi
CAAAGAGCAAGAGACAAGAAAGGCGAGGCTCACAGAGCCATTTATCTCTCTGCCCTTCAATTAATCCCACATGTGTTCATTGGCCATGTTGGCACAATAAACCTACCTATCACACTCTGTGTGCAAGTTTCTCTGTTATAGTTTAATTGTTCCATCTTGCTGAAGCTAAATATATACATAATGTGTCCCTGATTTTGTAAGACGAAGCCTCATAGGGCAAAGGTTCCACATAGCTAAGAGGTCGGTGGTTCAAACCCACCAGGTGCTCTTTGTGAGAAAGATGTGGTAGTCAGCTTTCGTAAAAGTCACCTCCTTGGAAACTCTATGGGGCAATTTTAGTAATCCCTAGAGGCTAGCTGTGAGTGTGAATCAACTTGGCAGGGTTTGGGTTTGGAACTTTGGCTCTTGATGTCTGAGTGTGGAATAAAAGATATTTTGCTGAGTTTGATTTGAGGTCAGTGTGAAGAAAAGGAAAGTCCCTGGGTGGTGCAGGTGGCTATTGCATTGGCTACTAAGAAACAATATTGGAGGTTCAAGTTCACCCCTGCAGAGCCACTGGGTGGGTTCAAATCACCTATCTTTTGACTTACCATTTAAGAAGCCCACCACTGAATTATACATGTAGAAGCTGTTGGTTGGGAGAATGTTTTGTTGTGCATATTTTTGCCACAACTGGAAAAAATAATTACATGAATAACAAAGAGTACAAGGAAGAAGAAAATCTCTAAAATTGATTGTGGTCATGATTATACAACTCTTCTTGGTATGATTGAACTATTGAATTGTATGATATGTGGATGAAATACCAATAAAATTAAAAAAAATAAACCCACCAGGGCTTCTTTATATATAATATATTTTATATAAAATATCTATATATTGCATATAATATATATTATGTACACAACATGTTGTTACTGTTAGGTGCCATCTAGTTGGTTCTGACTCATAGCGATGACAGAGTACACCAGAATGAAACACCGCTAGGCCCTGTGCCATCTTTACAATTGTTCTCGTGTTTGAGCCCATTGTTGGACCCACTGCGTCAATTCCTCTTGCTAAGGGTCTTCTCTTTGTCACTGCCCCTCTACTTTAGCCAGCATGATGTCCTTCACCAGGGACTGGACTCTCCTGATAACATGTTCAAAGTATGCGAGATGAAGTTTCACCAGCCTTGCCTCTAAGATGCATTCAGCTATACTCCTTCCAGGACAGATTTGTTTATTCTTTGAACAGTTCGTGTCACTTGAAATATTCTGCGCTAGCACCATAATTTACATGCATTGATGCTTCTTCACTCTTCCTTATTCAACATCCAACTTTCACATCCATATGAGGCAATTGATACTATCATGGCTTGGGTCAGGTGCAGCTTAGTCCTCAAAGTAACATCTTTGCTTTTCAACTTTTTCTATATATTAGAGAGAAAAACAGCACAAACTGGACCACCCAGGGACTTTCTTTTCCATAGACGAGGGTAAGTCAAAGAGTATAACTACCAGGGTTCCAGTTCGTACATGCACAGACTTATTTCAAACAAAAGATATGTAAACATGTCTCTGTGATCAGTGGCTGGCTGCAGACAAGTCCGCTCAACACTACACTCCAGACGGACAAAGTCAGAATCCTGGCCTACAAGCATTGCTGCCTCTCTTTCCAAAGGTGTCGCTCAACTGTTTATTGCTGGTTTAGAGACTACTTAGCATTGACCCTGCCCTCTAGGCAAGTTAAAAAGGAGCAAGGTATTTGAGATGAGAAAGCAAAACCCCAAACAATGTTTCACTTAACACTCACCGTGCCTAAAGCCCTCAGGGCCCAAGACGGCTTCGTTGTTGTGCGTAATTGTCAGGTTCCATGTAGTGGATTTCCAACTCATGGTGGCCTGATGTGACAGATTCGAAGTGCACCCTCAGGTTTTCTGAGCACAAGTGGATCCTCAAGTCTTTCTCCCGAAGAGCCATTGGGTGGGTTCCAACCATCCTTTGGGGTGTGCAGCTGAGTGCTCAGAAGTTGGAAATGGCAAATGGCGGCAGGAACTCGGGTTTAGAGCAAGCTGGGGCAAGAGGAAAGGGTAGGTCATCAGCAGACGAACGGAGGCCTTTGCAACAGGGGTGCACTGTAAAGCCAAAGGATCCCTGCTGGCTCTGTGGGTAAAGCGTCATGCTGCTAACCTCAAAGTCCATAGTTCAAATCCAGCAGCAGCTCCTTGGGGAGGGAAAAATGAGGCTATCAGCTACTGTAAAGATTTATAGTTTTGGAAACCCTTTGGAGCAGTTCTTCTCTGACCTATTGGATTATTAGGAGTTGGAATAGACACCCTGGCTGTGAATTGTTGTTTCACTATAGAAATAAGAAAGCTCCGCATCCCCAGAAGAAACCCCACTGGAGCAGGGGACATTTTCCAGTACTAAAGCCTTGGGGACTGAGTTAGTTAATTGTGCCAGCCTGGCCGATAATCACTTGTGGGGCTAATTGAAAGGTGGAGGGATAAATGGGTGGTGAAGCCTCGCCTTTCTAGTTGTTGGGTCTCTTGTTTTGTGATGGTTGCACCGGGTGCAGCTGCCTTAGCAGTTCCCTGCTTCAGCTTGCAAGATTGACTTCCTACAAGACATCCCCCCAAGGAGAAGCTACATGGACCTACCCCGATGCAGCCCTGGGTGCTGGAGCAGCCGTGTGGAGACCCCTGCTAGTGCTGAGATGCTTGCTCGTTCACTGACTCAGCTTTCCTCCTGCAGTCGGCATCATTGCCTCTGTTTTGTGAGGTGAGGACTTTGTGGACTGGTGTTGAGTAAATGGGTTAATGTTGGACTTGTGGGCTTGGGCAGCATTGGGTTGGGATGTTTTCATGATGCACATTTTCTTTACATAAAACTCTCTCTTATACATGAGTTGCTGTGGATTTGTTTCTCCAAAGTACCTAGACTAATACAGGGACTTAGGCTTACAGACAAGAAACACATACACACCTATGCACACACTCACAATTTTTTGCATATATTCACAAGCATATTCATGTGTACATTATCCTCACATGCACATAGTTTTAATCTCTTGGGCGTATTTATAAGCACACACTCACGCATGCGCACATACTCACACGCATATGATTTCTTTCTGCTGATTCGGCATTTTCTGCTCTTGCTCATAATATATGGGAGCAGTTAAGTGTTACTGCCGTGACTGTTCCAATTATTAGGGCAATGAAACAAGTTGCCAGCAAGCCATAAAAGGCCCATCCATTTTTTAAATGCCAGCATTTTGGGTGATTTCTTTTTCTAAAATGAGTTCCTTACTTGCAGAGGACAGAACTGTAATTACCCAATAAACGTGGATTTTGTCCCTGGGCATGCTGCCAGCGTCGCATGTGTTTAAGAAATCAGCACTCTGATTCTTCTTATCGTACCTGCATTCTGATCAAGACTTTCCTGGGCTGTGATTGCAGGGTGAAAGAGAAAGCAGGAAGGAAGTGAGAAGACCAAAGATGGCACACCCAGTACCCAGGAGAGGTCTCGAGAGTGAGCATGCTCAGGGCTGGAGGGTGAAGTTGGTCTCCAACCACCTTGACCAGCTCAGACTTAGCCCAAAGCCCAGGAGACCAAGGCCATTGAGTTGAGTGAGATCTAGTTGATTATAAAAATATTCACATAGCAGGAAGTTTGCCAATATAAAAATGTGCCTTCCTGCTGATACATGAACCATCATTCAGGCAGGACCTGTTTTGCTTTACTGTGACAAAGTCATACATAATCTGAAAATTTAATCTTGATATCAACTGCCAAAATGGCAGTCTTCTTGTTCTTAATGAAGTATGAATACAATGCTCACTTTATGTTACTTTTTTCAAAGCACGACCCCATTGATTCAGTGATGAGAAGGGATTTCTTTCCAGAACCAGGGGAGCTTTCTACTTGCTTCTATGACCCAGGGGCTGCATTTCAACCAACACACACTTATTGAATGGGCAGAGGGGAGGAGAGAATGCACTCCAGCTGGGAACGGAAGGGGAAAAGGTTGGGGAATCGGCCTGAGCAGAACAGGGTCGGAAGTCAATTGACAGAGGATGCCAGTGAGGCTCTGGCTGGAATGCTGACTCCGCCCATCAGCTCTGCCTTAACCTCTGCACAGCACTTTGCTCAGCTGCAAAATGGGGATAATGGAGTATCTCCTCTACATGCTTATTAGGATGATCAAAAGAGATCCTGTGTGTGAAGGAGTCTTAAGCAGAGCCCTCAACCACCACGGTTAGCCTCTAATAGTTCTCTTTGGCTCCTCCTTCTCCTTCTGCCCCTGCCTTCTGCTTATTATACTCTCCCCTCAGCCTCTTCTACAGCCTCCTCCACCTCTTTGAGCTCCACTGCTGCTGTCTTGGTTCAGACAGGTCCTCATTATCTCTTATCTGATGACCTACACCAACCTCGACTTGGGCCTCCCCACCCTCTCCTTTTCTTTCTTCCTACCCCATTGTGTTCCAGGAGGCAAATTCATCTCCCTGAAAGGGAGTTCAGGTCACAGCTCTCTTGGGCAAATACTTGTGAGGGAGCGCTCAGCAAACGAAGCACCTGGCATCATGGAACATTGATACCGAAGATGAAGATATCCAACCCCTGGCGCCACCAAGATGTTCCAGCTCTGTTCCTTCTCCTCTCTCAGGTGTCCACTGTTCATCAAGCCTGACAATCAAGTCCATCACACTCGACGTGCTGTTGCTGTTTGTTGTTAATTTCCATCAAGTCAGCTCCAATCCCAGGAAGCATGGTGTACAACAACACGAAGAAGCATATCCCAGTCCTGCCCCACCTTCATCAGTGTTGCTATGTTTGAGCCCATTGTTGGGGCTATTATATCACCATCTCATTGTGCCACCTCATCGTTGTGCCACCACGTCATCCCCTGTCTCAGGTGTGTGCCACCACTCTACTGCCTTTCGTTCCCCGCTCCTTCGCATTGTCACTCTCTATGTTTAAGCTAAATGATCCCCCATCTGTGAGCCAGGCCTCCTTGGGCTCAGCAAACAGCTTCCATGTTTCATCCTAGGAGTCCCTGGAGTACTTTGTACATATTACCCTTAAGCATTGTCCTTGCCTCATGGTACAGATGTGGAACTGTGGGACTCGCTTTTTTCATAGTGAGCTTTTTCAGGGCCTGGGCCTCTGTCTGACTCACCTTAGTCTCTGCGTTAGCACCTCCCCTCTGTTGCAGTACCCAGCCTACACTGGAAGCTCAACGAGTGTTTATTAATGGAGGTTCATTCAGGTTAGTTGACTTCCTTCCAGTAAAAAAGTGTTGATTTTTCAGTAACTAATGTAAGTACACACAACCCCCCCCCCACAAATATGGTTAGAATACAATCTTAAGAAATGAGAGGCCAAGTCTCAGACTTGGAGACTATTTCTAGCACTAAAGTGAGGCTGCTTAACATATGTATCCCTGACCTAGATTAGGGGTGGAACCTTACTTTTGGCCATTCAGTGATGAGTACCCTGGTCTTTCTGACAGATGTTTGTTCCGTGTTAGTGTGGGGTGCCGTCTCATTGTTTGTGGCGAAGGGATCCTAGGTGGAGCAGAATGAGACTGCCCAGCCCTGTGCCATCGTCACACTTGTTCTTAGTTTTGAGCCCCTTCTGAAGGCACTGTGTCACTCCATCTTCTGCAGAGTGTTCTGATTTTTCACTGTCCCCCTACTTTACCAAGCATGATGTCTTTCTCCAGGGACTGGTCTTTCCAGACAGCATGTCCAAAGGATGTGGGGCCTAATCTCACAATTCGTTCTTCTTGGGAACATTCTGTACTTTCCCCGAGACAGATATATTTGCTCTTTTAGCTGTCCGTGGTACTTTTAATATTTCTCTTCATCATAAATCAAATGCATTGATTCTTCTTCCGCTTTCCTTATAAATAAGGAAAATGTACAACATTCACCTGCATATGAGGTGATTGAAAAAATCATGGCTTGGGTCAGGTACACCTTACGTCCTCAAAGTAACACCCTTGCTTTCTAACACTTTAGAGAGGACTTGTGCAGCAGATTTACCCGATGTAATGTGTTGTTTTATCTCTTGACTGTTGTTTCCATGACCATTTGTTGTGGATCCAAGCAAGAAGAAATCCTCGACAACATCATGCTCTTCTCCGTTTATCATGATGTTACCTATTGGTCCACTTGTGAGGATCTTGGTCTTCTTGATACTGAGTTGCTATCAGTACTGAAGACCGAAATCTCCGACGTTCATCAGCAAGTGCTTCAGGTCCTGGTCACTTTCAGCAAGCAAGGTTGTGTTATCTGCACATCACAGGTTGTAAATAAACATTTCTCCAAACCTGATTGTGTTAGTCTGGGTAGGCTAGAGAAACAAATCCATAGAAACTCATATGTGTATAAGAGAGAGTTTTCTATAAAGTGTCATTGTACATTAAGAAAGCATCCCAACCTAGTCCAGTCCAAGCCCATAAGTCCAATATTAGCCCATATGTCCAATAACAATCTAGAAAGTCCTCTTCAGACTCACAAAACACATGGAATGATGCCGAAGGCAGGATGCTCAGAGGCCAGTGGGTCGAAAGTCTTTGGATCCAGTGGTGTTGTAAGCATCTCAGTGCTGGCAGGGGTCTCTGTGTGGCTTCTCCAGCACCCAGGGCTGCATCAGGGTAGGTCCATGTGACTTCTTCTTAGGGATGTCTCGCAGGAAGTAAGCAGAGAGAGAGGTGTCTCCTGCCTCCAAGAAGGAAAATCAGGATTTCCCAGAATTCCCAGGAGAAGGCCATGCCCACACAGAGGCCTCATTGGCTATAACCTGATTGACAGACTAGACTCCACCCCTTCTTAATCCTCTCAAATTCCAAATTGACACCAGATTATGTAACTAACACACTGATACTGCATTCTTCCTCATATAATCCAACTTCTCTGATTATTTGCTCGGTATGCAAATAGATTACTGTGATGCACACTTTTCCTGATTGTAAACCATGCAGTGTTCCTGTGTTTTGCCTCTTGATCCATGCACAGGCTTCACATACACACAACTAATTGTTCTGGAATTTCTGTTTTTCCCAATGCTATCCATAGTTTTCTATGACTGACACAGTCAAATGCCTTTGCATAATCAATAAAACAAGTCAAATTTTTTCTGATAGTCTCTGCTTTGGGCCAAGATCCAGCTGACATGAGCAATGCTATCCTTTGTTCCATTTCCTCTTCTGAATCTGGGCTGAATTTCTGATTACTCCCTGCCAATGTACTGCTGCAATTGTTGTTGACTGATCTTTAAGCAAAATTTTAATTGCATGTGATATTGATAATGCTGTTCTATAATTTGAACATTCTGTTGTGATCTCTTTCTTTGGGATGGTACAAGTATGGATCTCTTCCTCAGTCAGTTGGCCATGTAGTTGTCTTCCAAATATCTTGGCAAAGAGGAGTAAGTGCTTTCAGTGTTCTGTGAACTTGTTGAAATATTTCAAGTGGTATTCCACCAATTTGGGGAGCCTTGCTTTTGCCTCATGAGTTCAGTATAACTTGAACTGGTTTCTTCCATACCATTGGTTCTTGATCATGTGCTACCTCTTGAAATAGTTGAAAGTTAATTGTTCTTTTTAATACATTGACTATACTCTTTCCATCTTCTTTTGATGCTTCAAGAATCATTCAGTATTGGCAATTTTTACCCGTAGTGAAAATAAGTATGGCACCTCCCTCCTCTGCCTGCTCATGGGTGGTTAAGTGCCAAGGCGATCTAGCTGTGCAGACATCCATGACTTGGACCTGTGCTAGAATGGCCCACTCAAAATCCTAGACGGGAATGAAATATCTGAAACAAAAATGTCCAAACGAAACTAGAAAACACCCTTTAAGATCCCACCCACCCACCGCTCCGTTTATTAAAACTAGTCTAGAGTTCCTTTGGGTCTCAGAACTCTTCTAGATCTTCCTCCTCACCCACATCAGTCATCTCTCCTGCCCTTCCACATTCCCTCAAAGCCAAGTGTAAAGCTGGAAGGAGAGGATTTGGGGCTGGAGATGTGCTTCTCACCATCTTCTGGCCACAGTTAGAACCAGGATCTGCCTCCCTGCTTTCCTGACCTCTCTGGAGGTCCTCGGTGCCCTTGATTTCATGACTCATCCCCATCCTTCTCTTGGGCTCAGTGTGTCTCGGGTTTCAAGTTTCTGAATGTCAGCCTGTGCTGTCTGCATGCATCTGCCTCAGCTAATCTGTGCTGCTTCTAAAGTGGTGGGGAACGTCGAAATCAGTATGCAAATGTATGCAACAACTAAAGTGTAATGTAGCATTTTACTTTGGAGCTGAACGACAACACATGACTATCTACGCTGATTTTTATTTTCTCCAAAAACTTTTGATTATGGGAGAAATAATCATCATAAAAATCTCTGCCATTTGTCTGGTGCAAACATTGTCTCTCTGGCTGTTTTGGTCACCAGAAGAAGACACCCTGGAATCAGCCCTAAACAACAAAGCAGAAAGGAGAGCTAGAGCGTCCCAACTGCTAGCATATGGACGCCAGCAAGGGAAGCTTTGAAAACGAAGCTGCGGATGCAGTCATTTTCCAAATGGCACTGTGCGGGCTGGGAGATGTTTTGCTCACCAGTCCTTAGAGAAAGGAGTTGTACACTAGCGAAGGGGGAAATCAGTATTCTCCAATGACCTGAAAAGAAAGCAAATGTATGGACAACACACGTAGAATTAATGAGGAGAACAGACGGACGTTTTCTAGGTGGGATTATGTATTTATAGGAGTAGATTTTCTCCAAACAGTCATGTCCTGGTAACTCCCATTTATTTATTTTATTTTTTTGCACAATAAATCAAAAAATTGAAAGGAGCTAAATATCCAGAGAGAGAGTTCTTGTTAAAATAAATAAAAAGAAAGGAGGCTATCGATTCCCAATTTTCTGTCCTTACCCTGCAAGGGTCACCAAGGTCGTTCCTTGCTGCTAGGACCGCCCCACTCTGCATCTGGGCAGACCAGCACTAAGGCCAGCGATGTGGGGATTCTATTTCTTTGTCTGTGGAGATTCAAATCCACAGTGTTCTAAAGTACTCCTGATGGAGTCTCAGAGTGGTGCCAACCATGAAAGGGCTCAGCTGCTAACTCAAAAGTGGATGGTTCAAGTCCACCCAGCGATGCCATGGGAAAATGGTGTGGTGGTCTCCTTCCCCCAGATCAGTCCCTGAGGACCCTGTGAAGCACAGCTCTACTCTGACTTTGATTTGAAGGAAGCCAGCAACCTACCCAGCAGAGGGGCTCCAGCCCAGGATGGAAGTGGATTGAGCATTCCAATCTGATGGTTCAGCCCTGCAGACAAACAGATAGTAATTGAGACTGGACAAGCCAGGGCCTCTGCCCTGGGCCTTATTTACAAAGCTATTTCACCAGGCAGTGGACTCTTGACATTCAATTTCTCCTCTCTTCTGCCTCCTGCAGTTAGGTTGGCTCCAGGGTATTGTATGGCTCCACAGGCCAGTTAAGGTTGTTTGAGGGGGTCCATGTTACAAACAGCCTTAGGCAGTCCCTGGGTACAAATGGATGGTTAATACTCAGCTTCCGCTTCTCATCAGAAACTTGGAGGTTTGAGTCTGCTCCAGGCACCTTAGAAGAAAGGTCTGGTGATATACGCCCATCCAACACACCCCAAAATCAGTCACTGCAAACCACAGGAAGCACAGTTCACTCTTGACATACATAGAGACCTCCAAGAGAGGACCGACTCCTGGAAGGTTGGTACAGAGGCTGTCAGTTCCTGTGAGTCAATAAAAAGCCCAAGTGTCTAGAGACCACTGTCCTCATCGTGGGGGTTTATCCAAGCGGTGAGCAGATGGTGACCCCACCCTGGAAAACCGTGTCTGTGAGCACAAACAGAAAGAGAGGGAGGAGACAACAGGAAGGGGGCCTGTCAATTCAGACTACCTCGTTTCTCTTGGGAAGGCCTTCCCCACCTGTCCCATCAGACATCTAGATTAAGTACTGTCTCTTAGAAGTCTCAGTGGAGAGAGACTTGAACATTTTAAATGTTGGAATTTTCCATGGAAGTGGCCAGAATCGTGATGGAATATTTCATAAAGTTATCCTCCAGGGCTTTTTGGAACCACAGAGATAGGCTTTGTCATTATAGTCAAAGTAACTCTAATTTATTCTGAAATGTCTTCTGCTTCCTATCCTTTATGGCTCTAAGCAAATAAGTAGAGATGAGACCTAGTCCTCCCTGTCTGTGCCACAGCACCATATCGTTTTCACCACAGACTGTGAAGCAGAGAAATCACACCTTTGCTAGAAGCCCCTTCCTGAACACTCACGGAATCTAGGCCATGAGTCACTGAAAGCAGCCAGGGAGTCCTCCTTAGCACGTCATTCTCATGAAAAAAATCAGATTTAATTTGGTTGTAAAGGAAAAGAAGCCAGGGACCCATTATATGTACATACGTGAGAGGCTCGAAAGAAGAGACTCAAACAGGTGTCTGTACAGCCGAATTCATTGCAGGATGATTCTGAAAGAGGGAGGCGAGGAAGGAGGAGGAAGGAGGGGGGAAAGGAAGAGAACTTCAAAGATTTTCTTTTAAGGAGTAGATTATAAGTACAGTCATATAAGTAATTGTTATAGTAGGAACCCACGGGTGATGCTAGTAGTCAATACCCCAAACTGCTCACTGAAAGGGTAACAGTGCCTTAGAAGAAAGGCCTGGTGATCTGCTTCCAAACAAGCAAGCCCTGCACACTCTATGAAGCACAGTTCTACCCTGACACCCCTGGGTGGGGTCACCATGAGGAGGACTCAACTCAATAGCCACTGATGACCAGTTGTCAGATGGCAGGAGGAGCGCTGCCTGAACGTGTCTAGCTTCAGGGGCTACAGTGAGAACCAAGACCAGCACAAAACTGATTCCTGTGATGCAGCGGGCACGCATGGCTCCAACTTTGTGTAATGATGCTGATATCAGTTGTCTTCACAGCACTCTTTCTCTACTGGATTGGGTAATTCATTACAGTGGCCACACAGAACTAACAGACCATAGTTACAATGAAATGGTTAATTAGGTAAGGATGGGTACAGCTCAGGGTCAGGATCAACAGACTATAACTCAGCACCAGGATCAGGAAGCATCCTAGAAAAGGCCAAGAATGGAAGGTTCTCCCAGCCCTTCTCTCTGCTGTGCATACGCCCAGCAGCAGTGCAGGCCTCTCTCAGACCCCTCAGGGCAGGTCTCCTTGCAGCCCCGAGGACTGGTTTTCTCTCAGTCCCTTGAAGACAGGGCCCTCTTGGCTTCGTCTTCTTTCATTGTCAGCTCTGCCGCCAGGCCTCTTATTGGCTTCAGTGTTACAGCCCCTGATCCGTGTTACAGCTCGTTTAAGAGATTCCGTGCCTCCTCTCTCTGCTTCTCTCTTCGTTTTCCTTTCTTCTATGCTCTCTGCTCCTGGCATAAAACACTTCTGGAGGTGGCTGTGTATGTATACACACTCCTCATCAATTTTAGGGCATGGCCCTCTCACCAGGGCACAAACTGAACAATCCCCTCTCAGAAAACTACAGATACTTCATTCGCATAGTAGGCTATGGTAGATTCATTTACATATTCTATAGTCACCTCATTTGTATGGTATCAGGACCAATGTCTGCAACGTGCACATCAATCATAAGGTTGGGTGCAGCTCAGAACCAAACAAAAAGTATCAAATCAAATTGTTTACAGCTTAGCTGGGAAATGTCAACTCACTGGAACAAAAATAACAAGCCTTCTGCCTGGAAAACTAGGACTAGTTGTGAATTGGGCTGCAAGCTGCAAGGTCGGCACTTTGAAACCACCAGCTGCTCTTTAGGAGAAAGATGGGGTATTCTCAGAAACTCCCAGAGGCAGTTCTGTCCTGTGCTGTAGGGTCACTGTGAATTGACATCAGCTCCATGGCCTCTTGACGGACTGATCGGAAGTTGTAGGGAAAGCTAGACCTCAGGGTGTAGGAAGAACATCTCTTAAAGTGTCTTCCCAAAGAATCAAAACAAAAGGCCACATAAGGAACTCCTGGTACCATACCAGTAAAGGTTAGAAGGAGGTGAAAGTTGTGAATAAAGGAAAAAGGAAAGTAGAGGAGAAATAAAAGAACATGGAGAGGCAGGTGTTAAGGACTGAATTATGTTCCTCAAATATCTGTATTGTAATTCTAACCCCTACAGTTGGAGATGTGATCGACAAAGTTTGTTTGTTTTATATAGTGTATTTTTAATAAAGCACTAGAGAAGAGCCCCCTACAGAGATTGGAAGGCTCAAAAACACATGTCTTAGTCTGGGTTCTTGAGAGAAGCAGGGCCAGTAATACATATTCACAGAAGCTCCTATCAAGAAAATGGTTCACACAGTTGTAGAGGCAGGGAAGTTCCAAGTCTGTGGGTCAGATGTCAATCTGAAGGCTTCTCTTCACTCATGTAACTGCAGGGGCTGCTGGACCCAAGATCAGCAGGTTAGATGGCAGGAGATTGGCTACGGAAGTGAATGAGTTCTAGGTTGGCAGGTAAGATGGCAAACTGCTGATAACTCTCACAATAATCAGGCAGCACAGCAAGTCTCTGGCTCAAGTTCAAATGACCAGAGGTTATGTAAAGCAAGTGAGCTTTTCCACACCATTGACTTATATTGGAAATAGACCACATCTCTGAGGAGATCTCATCATAAGGAACTGTTAGACTAGACTGCCAAAGCACTGAGAATCCTAGCCCAGTCAGGTTGACACAAAATCTTAACTATCACTAGCCACAGCAATGGAGTCAAACATACCAATGATCATGCATCTGACTCAAGACCAGGCAATGTTTTATTGTGTTGTGTATAGGGCTGCCATGAGTTTTTGCTGACAACAGAAACTAATAATATTATTAGATTAGTGATGAGGTTGTCATCTCCTGTAAATATTTATAGCCTTGGAAAGCCAATAAGGTCTATATGAAACCCTATAAAGTCTATATGAATGGGAATCAACTTGATGGCAGTGGGTGGGTTGTGAACTGACTGCCTTTCAAGAACATAATTAGTCTAGAATAGACCATGAAAGAGAATCAAAAGGTTCCATCTAACCAAACAAAGAATGTTGACCACAGACCAGAACTAGGACAGGGCATTCCTTGTAGCCAGATGTTCTTAATGATGAAGAATTTGTTAGTAAACACCCCAACCACTTTGTGTCTATCTGGTGTACTATACAGCATAGGTTTTGCACCGTGAACATTTCAGATCATTCTAAATGGTTCTAAAGTATGGAGTCTGCTGTGCTTGAGGTGTTAAAGATCCGAACAAGATAAACAAAGCCAGCACTTAGTTACCACTGAGAGTCTGGGCCCCAAGCCCAAGATAATTAAGTGGTAACCTGTTTCCATCGAGCCATTTCTGGCTCATGTCCACCCCAGGTGCATCAGGGCAGAACTGTCCTCCATAGGGCTACTGGTAGCTGCTTTTTCAGAACTGAAACACCAGTCCTTTCTCTCCAGACAAGTCTGGGTAGACTTGAACCTCTGGGTGAGCAGCCAAGCATGCTAATTTGTTGCACCACCCCAGGGACTCTGGAATAAGCCAGTATGTCTTCCTTATAGATCGAGACCTTGTGGGTTGTTGGTGCTAGTTGCCATGAGTCCATTCTACCTCATGGAGATTTCAGGCATGCAGAGTAGAATTTCTCCATGGGTGGCTCAGGCCTTTAACCTATCAGAGACAGATCTACAGGCGGATCTAGACCAGCCTTTCTAGTAGGAGTCTGAGCCACACAAGTGATCTCACACAGTGAGATCCAAAAAGGAAGCTATTTGAGGTTGTCAAAGAGAAGGAGGAGGAGTTGGGGGTAGGAGGTTGGGGAGAGAAAGGAGGAAGAGGCAATGAGGAAGGAGAAAAGAAAAAAAGAGGGAAGGACGGAGGGAGGAGAAGGAGGGAAAGGAGGTAAGCAGGTTGAGCCACAGAAGGTGTTGAATTACCACCATTTGAAACTTCTGTGTGGCCCCAGGAAAACCTTTAAAATAAAGATAATGCCCGTAGGCAGATTGTCAACCTTCTGGATTTATTTAAAATATAACTTCCACACTCAAAACCAGATGAGTCGATTTTGCAGGGGGTGGGTTTTTATTGATCATTCTAAGGCAACATCCTCATAACTGGTCATTAGATGGTCAAAATAAAAATATCAACCAGCTCGAAAAGTCAATAACATCTCAATAATTTAAATCCTAATGACTCACATGAAAGGTGAGTTAAACCCATCTTTGTGCTATCTGTGAAGAAACAGATTGACCTGCAAATTAAATGTGCAGTAGGAGTTAGGTGGGTTATCTAACCTATCAAGAAAGCCAGGTCTAACAGCCTCATTTGCATATAATGCACTAATGACATATTAAGTATACATTAGAAATTGTGTTTATGCTTATTACTTTAAAATACAGCATCCAGGGATTCAGGCCACACTGCTCGTTTATTGCTGCTGTCTTCACTGGCAAACCTCCTATCTTTTAAAAGTGGGGTCTAGATTGAGCTAAAACCAAACTAGGGTGCACAGCTCGCCGACCACTTGACTGCTGAGTCATGGCGCCCCACATACTTCAGAAAAGAACTGCACTCCACTGAGTTTTCATGGTTCTAGTTGTACAAGGAGCCCTGGTGGCAAAGTTGGTTACTGAACAGAGCATACAAAGTGGAGTAACCATGGACAACGAAGTGGCCTTCAAGAATCAAGAAGGACACAACAACATGGCTGACAAGAAGGAAACCCAAACTGGCTGGAATCCAAGACTGTCGGACTAAACACTTGGGGTTGCACCCCTTATCAGATTGAACACCCACGACCACACCTAAGGTTATACCCACCCCACAAAAATTGTATAAGAATCCATCTAAGAGACCAGAGGGTAGAGCTTCTTGACCCTGCAATGGAACAAGAGGCTCACTCTCTCTTGTTCTTGCCGATATATGTGAATGCGTGTTGGAATAAACCGGTTAAAAGACTGTTTATTTGCTCATAGAGCATGTTACACTCATGAGAGAACCTGGCATAGGTGAGCCTGTGGGAGGCATGGAGACTGAAAGGTCGCTGCCCTGTCTTTGGAATGGTCTTAAAGAGCTCAACACAGCGACACATCAGGGTGCTCACCAAACCCACCGAGTCTGTGTGAGATAAAGGTAAGGATGTCTGTGCCCATCAAGATTTACAGCCTCAGAAAACCCCTGGGGCATTTGGATTTTGCCGTAAAGGGTCACTGTGAGTCATTGGAAATGGCTTGGTGAAACCTCAGTCTTTCCTCTGCCACCTCACTGGCGGATTCCAACTGCACTGCCAACCGGTCAGTTAGGAGCTGAACGCCTGATCATTTGTGTTATGCAGGGATCTAGATTCTGCTTTGATGCATGCAAAAGAAATCTAATTGTTTGACAATTTGATCTTCGTTTGCGATGAGGCACGACTCAAGGTAAAGAGAAGCTGCTGTAAACATCTAATGATCGGAAGTTGGAATGTGCAAAGTACGAATTTGGCAAATTGGGAGCTTAACAATACATGTCCTCAAGTTCTAGTATGCCTGCGGTCTCAGTGATTCAGGGTCTGGCTGCTAACTAAAAGGTTGCTGGTTTGGCAAACCTTTGGGATGGGTCTACTCTGTCCAGTACGGTGGCTATGACTCAGAATCAATAATAAGTTCGGAATATTTTGGTCCCCACCTTCATATAAATTATAGCTCTGTCTCCAGATTTCTTCTCAAGTTAAGCTGCCCCAGGAACGGTGCCTCTGTTCTCAAACACATCTGAGAACAATTCCTCAAAGGCTGTCATGTGGCAGCTGACTTCTGGTTCCCTGGCCATCTCAACCGGTTCTTAACCGGCTCTGCACATATTCCCACTAATAAATGACTCCTCCAGCAACACGGTGCTGCTGCAAATCATCAGTTTTACTGAGCGCAGACCAAATGCAGTCATTTGTTCTTGTCATAAATCTGCTGCGCCGTTTGGGCCGCTCTGTGAGATACTGGCTGGGACGTGTTAAAGCAAAAAAGTGTCCTTCCCCCTTGCTGATGCATGTGGGAACCCCACGCAGACAGCCGGGCCTGTTTGGGCTGTACTCCAGGTTCGTGGCTTACCTGTCCTCAGGGACTGACCAGTCCCTCTCAGACATCTTTCCTGCTAGCTCAAGCGGAGGAGGCCCACGGGAATGCGGGTGCCGGACAACAGAGAACGAAGAGAAGGGAGTGGTTGGGCTTTCATCTGACTTGTGGATTAAAGGAAGATGATGATGTATTCATCAGATTTGCTCCTGCAAGCCTGTGAAGGGATAATTAAGGTGAATTAACTTTTGGCAAAGCAGCCCAGGTGTCTCAGCGGTGAAGGGTAGGCCGTTTGAATCCATCACCCTGCAGCTCCATGGGATTGAAAGCCCACATGATCTGCTTCTGATGAGATTACAGCCAAGAAAATGGTGTTTCCACTCTTGTCACATGGGATCCCAATGAGTTTACCCAATAATGACGACCACAAATGCTAGAAGCGGGGTGCTGGTGGTTTGGTGGTAGAGCTCTCATCTCTGCTGCTTGGGATTGATCCCAGTCAAGGTACCTCCTGGGTATCCAGCACCCATCTGTCAGTGGGGCCTTGTTTGCTGCTATGATGTTGAATAGACTAGGAAGAAAGGCCTGGCAACCGACTCCAAACGTCCACCTACACACGCCCTATGGGTCTCTCCGGTCCATTCTGCAACATCATGAGGATGGAGCGGGGGCCTAGGGTTGGCATGACTCCGGGCTGAATTGGCCGCAGCTACAGTCCAAATCCTGAGACAAAAGGGAGAGTGTTGAGCTTTATCAGCTCCCCAAACTGAAAATACCCACTGGCAAGTGAGCCTCTTCTCAGATACATAAGAAATATGTCATCAACATAAAAACACAAGGAACGTGGCGCACCGGTTTAATGTCACTGCACGGTACCCGTGGAAATGCCTGAGACGGTAAATGCTTTGTTACTCAGTGAAACATTCAGAAGCCAAAATCTGAGTAAGGCAGAAGCCTGTCAGGGAAGGAAGCTCGAATATTTTCCATGAAAAGGAGCCTAAGAAAAGTGGTAAGACTGGATACCCAACGCCCATCGGTAGACAATTGGACCTCCCCTACCTGCTCTCCCACCCCCCAACACAGAAGGGTTAAAAGAAAGGGATGGTTCGACCAGGGTGAAGTATAGCACTGACGAAGCACATCATTCCTCTAGTTCTGGAATGCTTCCCCCGCCCCCCCACTACCATGACCCAGTTCTACCTTCCAAATCCAGCTAGACCAGAGTACACACATGACTATGGAATTCTCCACATGGAATTCAGGACAGGCAAACTCCTCAGTGGGAGTAGTAATATCATGAGGGTAGGAGAATGGTGGGGGTGGGGAAGGGGGAGAAAGGGGAAACCCATCACAAGGTTTGAAAAAGGAATGATTAGATATAAATCATAAATATATTATATAAACACATATTTAATGGCTAAACTAAGTATTTGTGTTCTGTTGGCATCGTGTCTTCCTTGATGTACATCGAAATCCTAAGCCTCGCATCTCTGGATATGGTTTTGTTGGGAAAGAAATATTTATTTTATTCTATTAATGAAGTCATGTTAATGCAGTGTGGGTCCTACATCTATTCACTTCTGAGTTGTGAGAAAGCAGAATAAACACAGAGATAGTGCAGGGCGAGAGTTTCCTGTGAGATCTGTCTGCAGACCGAGGAGGAACCCGGGGCTACAGACGAGGAAAGACTCAGCAGAGCCCAGAATGCTGAGATGAACTTTCTGCTCTTTAAAGCCACTCGTCTGTGGTCAGAGGTGCCTTCAGGGGTGTGGGGGTCTGGACTATGCTGGCACAGGGGTGCACCAAGATGACTGGGCATGAACTTTTTGTGTGGTGTGTTGGCAGAAAGTATGTTTTTAATAAAAACATCCCTGCAGTTAATTAGAACAAGGAAACCATTTTCTGTAAGCCCAGCTTGTGCGTAGTAATATAAATAGGGGGCTAAAATACCATGCTGAACCTCCTAATTCACTTCAGGCTGAGTTGTCTTTACCACTGAGTACAATGGACGCTTCACAGCATGGGATTTCACCTGAACCCACCGTCAATGTGAGCTGTGGTCTTCGTTGCTGCCAGAGTTGTTAGAGTCGCTGATTTTGTCACATCTTCTGGTGTTTCAGGCACGGTTTTGAAAATGATGTAGCAATTAAAGGAAAAGAAGGATAAAAGTAAGGGGCAAAAAGGCGTCTGTGCCGTTACTACTGTGCCTGTAACTAGTTATGTTGTAATTCACGGTAGGAAGACTTTTTACGAAATAATTCTGGTTGGGATCCTCTCACCGCCATTGAGTTGGTTCTGACTTGTGGTGACCTTAGAGGGCTGAGTCGGGCTGCCGCTGGGGGTACCAGGACTGTACCTCTTTACGGGAGTGGAAAGCCTCATCTTTCTCCCTTGGGGCAGCTAGTGGTTTCAAACTGCTGACCTTGTGGTTAGCAGCCCAACACGTAACCTACTACCCCACAGCATTCATATAATCTAAGCCATTTACAGCTATATATAACATAGGTAGGACATATAACATAGGCAGGAGGCTTCAAAAAATTGTGAGAAAGGGGAATGAAAAGGTAATGGCATTTCCCCCACATTGTGTATGATTTCCAATGATAATAGACATTACTAAAGGTTCTGCATGTCCATGGGGCGGGTGCATGTGTGCGATGTCATGAGTTACCCCATAGGCTGACATCTACCATAGTGGTGTCACTACTGGTGTTGCTTCTGCTATGGTGTACTTGGTAATGAAGACTGCCTCGTCAACCAGTCCTCTAACAAGGACAGTGGCCCAATGGAACACCTGGGTGTCTCCCAAGTGGCCTCTGAGATTCCTCCAAAGGGGTGTCAAGCCCAGTGCACCAAGCAGGGGGATGGTCCAATGCAGAGCATCTCATCACCGGTGCCAGCACCCACCAAGTACCAACACCCCACCACAGCATCAGGGTGTCCTGGGCCCAAGTTCAAGCTTGTGGGGTGAACGCCCTGGGCTGCTTGCCATGGTAACTGCTTCCTGGTGACAAGCGCCTGCTTCCATTCATGTTTTTCACTTCCAGTTAAACTGAACTCAGCTCTCCTCTTTTGATGTTCTAAAAATAATTATTACTTTTAAAAGCAACTGTCAGGAAAGGAAAAAAAGGACAACATTAAGCTAATAACTCTTGTCAAAGAAATCACCCATACCTTAAAAAGCTCCTTACTGGCATGAGTCAGAAAAGAAAAGCTTTCAACGCGATGATTCATTTATTTTATGCAGACAACTGCCATGTGTTACATAACACCTGCCCGGGACGTGTTCCACCTTGTTGGAAGAACGCATCGTCCTAATAGCCTGCTGCAGG
The DNA here is from genome assembly GCF_000313985.2 of Echinops telfairi. Classification (NCBI taxonomy): domain Eukaryota; kingdom Metazoa; phylum Chordata; class Mammalia; order Afrosoricida; family Tenrecidae; genus Echinops; species Echinops telfairi. The sequence continues at coordinate 4,027,511 of NW_022111339.1, forward strand.
AACATGGATGTGCTCTCCTCTCCCATTTCCACTGGCCACATGGATAGGGTTGTGTTGGAGATGAGCAGTCTTTAACATGTCGGGTTTGGTGCCCAAGAAACTAAGGGACTCGGAAAACTAGACATGTGTGTATTGGCATGACAGTAGGGTGCTAGGGTGATCCCCATTAAGGCGATTACTTCCGGTGAGTGATTATCACGGTCTCCTATTGGATGGTTTTTTGAGTTTTCACTAGAGGCCTCGGCAAAGCAGGATCATTTTTCCTCCGGCGATGCCCAGTACAACCCACCCTCGGCCTTCTGTCAACATCTAAATCAACATCCGCAGAGGGTTATTGCTTCCGTGCCCCAGGCCGCGGCTCTGGCAGGGTTTTGCTGCTTTGCAGAAGTGTAAATGGCCAGTACTTTTGAAAGCGAAGGCCGTCACAAACAATGCAATTTGCCTCTCCCGTTTCTTTTTTTCCTCATTACATAATTATTGTATCTTTGTTTTTTAAATCGTTTTATTAGGCGCTCATACAACTCTTATCACAATCCGTACATACATCCCTCTCCCATTTCTTTCAAACCACGCTTTTAATAACAGTGATGAGGAATGTAAATTTGAACACTGCTCTTAAATAAAAGATGTTTTTATTCACTCATCTTCATGGCCAGGCCTTACACACACACACACACACACACACACACACACACACACACACACACATGCATGTAGGAGTGGAAACAACTGAGAGGTCTGCTTCCAGCAATCTAGGGGCTGAGTTACTCTGAACAGTGCTCCCTCTGAAACAACCAAAAAGGTTGGGCATAGTTTTTAGGAATAATTTCAAATGCAGCACTGAGTTGGCAATAAAGACAGAAACCCACAAAGGCCAAACATGAAGTGGAAGCAGCACTGAATGTAAAGAAGTAAGCATGCTTGCAAGCTGGCTTCACCCTGGGAACAGAGGTCAAGGCCTGCTGACTTGGAACTTCTGCTTTGGCAGCTGTCTGGGGAGCAGGGACAAAGAGAGGCAGGCTCAGATCCACAGGAAGAGGAGGAATTCAGTAAGAGCCAGAGTCTTGGCACAAAGCTGGGGTACCAAAGGACTGCTGTTGTTTATATGGTGCACCAGAAACAAGCCCACCTCGCAAGGAGAGATTCCACTCTGTCTTTGTTATCTGGTGTTGCTGTGACAGCATTACCACCCCTTTTATATTGTCACAGTGCAGGAGGCCACAAGTCCAAATTCAGGGGACTGGCTCCTAAGAAAGCCTTCTCTCCCTGTTGTCCACCCCCAGGAATGATAATGATCTTATTGAAAAACAAAAGCTCGCAGCGCTTCTTTTTCCTGATTCGCAGGTGATTTCTACGTGGCTTGGCGTTTTTCTTCTCCCTTCTCTGCTTGCTTGCTTAATCTATTTTATAGCTCATAAAAGATTGATTCAAAATATGAGGGGGTACCCCCCAAATGAATGTTTTTCAAAGTTATGTATTGTTTTGTGTATACACACACACACACACACACACACACACACACACAAACACACGAGGGAGTACCCACCCAAAATGGAATTTTTTTTCCCAAAGCTATGTATTAAATTTTTTTTTACCAAAACAACCATATCACCTTCAGAGTACTCTCCATTACACTCAATACGTTTGTCAAATCTGTGATTCCATTCTTTAAAACATTTTTCAAACTCCTTTGTTTGGATGGCTGACAGCACCTCCCTTGTTTTTTGTTGTTGTTTTTTTCTTCACCTCTTTTGTGTCACCAAATTGCTGTTCTGTCACGTCCCTGTTCATGTTGCAGAGTGAGGTCATGCTGTGTTGAGCCAAAAACTAAAGTACTGAGATGGCTGTGTGCGCAGGTGCATTGTCATGGTGGCAAACCCAGTCCCCCATCTGCCACAAATCAGACCTTTTTTGTTGCACCCTATTGCACAACCTTTTCAGAACCTCTGTATAGAAAGCTTGATTGACCTGGTAGAACAAACTCCAAATGCACTACCCTTCTCACAAACAACAACAACAACAACAAAGGAGCATCATCTTGATCTTTGATTTCACTTGACAAGCCTTTTTTTGGCAAGGTGACAATGACGTCTTCCACTGGCTTTACCACATCTTTTATATTGTCACAGTGCAGGAGGCCACAAGTCCAAATTCAGGGGACTAGCTCCTGAGAAAGCCTTCTCTCCACTGCGTTGATTGATGTTTGCTTTTGGGGTCATAAGCATAGCACCGTGTTTCATCAGCAGTAATGACCGTGGGAAAAAAGCCTGGGTCGCTTCAGGGCTGTTCTTTCAAAGCACAGCATGCTTCCACTGGACGCTCTTTTCCCTGGCCCGTCAGACCCATGGCAAAAACGTTGCAGTGCCCCTTCTCCTTCCTAAATCCTCAGTTAAAATCCACTGAACTGAGCTTCAAGATAGTCCAGCTAACTTCCCCAATGGCCCATTGCCAGACAAGTGCATGAATTTTGTCAACATTTTCATCCATTCCAGAAAGTGAGGGATGTCCAGAGTGAAGTTTGTCATCAATTGACAATTCATCCCTTTTGAAATGAGAAAACCACTCATACAATTGAGTTTTTTCCGTAGTGCTATCCTTGTAAGCACTATTCTCCAACAATAGTTGCAGCAACCTATAAGGCAAATATTGAATGATACAAGAAGCATCAAGAGAAGATGGAAAGAATACACAGAGTCACTGTACCAGAACAAACTCGTCGACAGTCCACCACTTCAGGAGATAGCATATGAGCAAGAACCAATGGTGCTGCTCATTCAAACTGCACTGAATGCAGCAACCAAAAACAAGGCTCCAGGAAATGACACAATGCCCACTGAAATGTTTCAGAAAGGTGAAGAAGCACTAGAAGCATTCACTCATGTATGCCAAGAAATTGGAAGATAGCTACCTGGCCACAGGACTGGCAGAGATCCACATCTGTGCCAATTCCAAAGAAAAGTGACCCAAGAGCATGCCCAAACTATAGAAAGATATCACTGATATCACACACAAGTAAAATTTTGTTTAAATTTATCCAACAGTAGTTACAGCAACATTTTGACAAGAAACTGCCAGAAGTCCAGGCCAGATCCAGAAAAGGACACGAAGCAGGGGATATTGTTACTGATGTTATATGGATTTTCACTTAAAGCGGAGAACACCAGAAATACATTTACTTGTGTTTCATTGACTATGCAAAGGCATTCAATTGTGTGGACCATAAGGAACAGTAAGAAGAATGGGAATTCCAGAACCCTTCATTGGGCTCATTCGGAACTTGTTCATAGATCAAGAGGCACTTGTGCAAACAGAACAGGGGGAGATGGTTTAAAATCAAGAGCTGTGGGAGGCCAAGGAGAGTAGGAACAGCAGTAGTCCAATGGGGAAGCTCTGGATGGTGCAGGGATGCATCTACCGACAGCAACTGAGCAGTGCTCAATGAAGCTCTCTTATTACCCGCGAGATCATTGTGTGACTTTTCGTGCTATCAGAGCATAATTCAGTGGTAAGCCTCTTCTTAGCCCAAAGCACAGTGCTTTCTCAGGCTTCATCCTGCATCAGGTGGATTCGATGACCTACACTCACCTGTAAAGTGCTGCCAGTCTCAGAGGAACCACTGCCCGGCACTGTTCCCTAGCTCTGTTCTCCTTGGAGGTGTCTGTGGGGGGTGCCAGTTTCTTGCTCTAAGTTGGTTGGTCTCAGTCCTGCCGGCCCACTGAACTGACCAGGACACTTTAGAAATATACCAAAGTCCAGGATTCCTTCTAGACTTTCTGTCCTCAAAGGCCCGGGTGGAGCTTGACAACCGCATCTTTAAACATTCTACAAGGTTGAACCTCACAGATCTAAGGCCTGTGTTGGCCTTAATGGTGGGCTGTGCTTATCTCCTGGGGTTCTAACCCCTGACAGAGAACAGCAGCTTTCCCAATGTGAATGTGCATAGGACCCCCTAGGACCTTTTGATTTTCCTTCTTTTAAATTAATGGATTTGTTGGGACATACTTCATATATCCTAGAATTCGATAGTTCAATCATATTAGAAGAGTTGTTTAATCATGGCCACAATCCATTTTAGAACATTTTCCTCCTTTGTGTATCATTGCTATTGGCTGTTTTCCTCCAAGCTCCCCTGCCATACCCCCAAAAAACCTTTAATCCAGTTACCATCTCTAAAGATTTATTTGTGCTGGATTTCAAATACAGGAAAAAAAAAATCAAAGGAAAAAACTAACACTGATAAAGTAAAACACAGAAAAACCTCCATTAAAAAGAAAGAAAATATTAAAAACTAGAACACATTTAAAATGAATCCAAAGGGAGATCAAATGATAGTATTAAATTTCAACCAAGCCCGAGTCTGCGGTACTCCACTTTCCAATGCACTCTGCATGATAGCAAGACTAGCCACACATCTGGACTCTTGGTCCATGGTTGATTCTGAAGCAAAAGATCTGGGGTGGGCCCTGAGATCCAGCCTTACTAACACAGGCCCACGTGATGCTAATGCTGGTGATCCGTGGATCACGCTTCGACTAAGCAGCAGGCGCATACCGAGTAAGCGGAATGTGGTGGGTGGAATGGTGACCTCCAAAAACTATGTCCGTATCCTCAATGTCCTAAAGCCTGTGAGTAGAAACAGGTCTTTGCTGATGTGAATTCAGTTAGGGCTCTCTAAATGAGATCACTGTTTTAGTCTGGGTACATTAGAGAAACAAATCCACAGAAACTCATGTATAAGAAAGAGTTTTATATAAAGAGTAAGTGCACATCAAGAAAACATCCCAACCCAGTGCTGCCCAAGCCCATAAGTCCAACATTAACCCATATGTCCATCACCAATCCACAAAGTCCTCCTGCATCTCACAAAACAGATGCAATGATGCCGACTGCAGGAGGAAAGCCAAGTCAGTGAATGTGTAGGCATCTCAGTGCTGGCAGGGGTCTCCACACGGGTGCTCCAGCACCCAGTGCTGGATCGGGGTAGGTCCATGTGGCTTCTCCTCAGGGATGTCTTGCAGGAAGTGAGCCTTGCCAGCTAAAGCAGGGAACTAGCTAAGGCAGCTGCACCCTAGTCCAGCCATCAGAAAGCAAGAGACCTGAGAACTAGAAAGGCAAGGCTCACCAACCATTTATCCCTCCGCCCTTCAATTAACCCCACATGTGTTTATTGGCCATGTTGGCACAATAAACTAATCACCTCAATCACTGTGCGCGAGAGTGGGCTGGAAGTTCAATGGCTGTGCCTCTATCAGAGAGAGAGAAATGTGAGATACAGAAAAGGGGCTGTGTGACAAAGATCAGACAAGAGAGTGCAGTGATACAGCTGCAAGCCAAGGAGTTCCTGAAGTCACCAACTCTAGAAGAAATGGGAGGCTTCCACGCAGCACCTTCATTTTGGATGTCTAACTTCCAGAACTATGAGTGAATAAATTGCTCTTATTTTAAGCCAGCAAGCTTGTAGCAGTTTGTCACCGCAGCCACAGCAAACCAATACACCGAAATGGTGGCTCACAGCCCAGCCTTTGCACCAAAATTACACGGGGAGCCTTAGGAGATCATAATGCCTGGGTCTCATCTTTAAGACACTTGATTAATTGCATTGGGGTGCATTACGAGCACTGCATTTTGTTTATTTATTTATTTTTGGTGGTGGTGTTTTGTTTTGTTGTAATCAGTGGTTTAAACCCACCAGTGGCTCCGTGGGAGAAAAGGCCTGGTCACTTGGTCCCCTAAAGATGACAGGCTAGCAAACCGCTAGGGCAGTTCCACGCTGGTACAGAGTTGCTGATTCGGGATCGACTCAGAAGCAGGCAGCAGCTACCAAGGCCGAGACTCAGCCCTTCCGTTGTGCCCCGTCCTCTCTCAACCACCTGCAACTGGGGAGTTTTTATTCTGGGTGCTTGTCTCGCCACCTTGTTCTCACTGTGAGAAACCTTGCCGCGATGGTCTCTCTCTCACACTCACTGGGGGTTTTTTCCTCTCACGAGAGACTTTGCGATTTCTCCTTCCCTACCTGCTCTCATCTAGGAGGCAGGCCTGGCAGGGGTGTCATTACTCACTCATCAGCCCTTACCTGCCTCAGCCCAAAGACCCTCAAGGCACGTAATGATTTGGGAGGAAGGGAAGGCCAGGGCATCTCTACTCTCAGCTTGCCCAAATAGCACATGGAAGTCTTCCTTTGACTTCTCCGTGCCTTCTCAGACTTGCCCTTGTCCCAGCTGTCTTGACATTTCCTCCAAGCCTCGCCTCTCTCCTTTCTCAGAGACAGGGTTCCTTATCACAGTGAACATTGCAATATCTATTTTGTCTTACAACTTCAAAGGAACCTTTAAGAAAGGCAAGGAAATGGGAACCAGGGCCCAGCCAATGTGTAGAACTTAGCCAAGGCCAGTGAGCGAGGAGGTGATGAGCTGACTGCTGTGGGCATTTCGTGTGGTTCCACAGCTCACGGTCTTTCTCGTCACATCTCATGTCCTCACACCAGCCTCCAGCACATCACCGCGGCCAACGTCCCCTGAACTAACGTCGGGGCCTTCAGACCCCCCAGACTGTCCACACAGAGTCAGGAGCTTCCGGAAGTAATGGCTGGAGAAGCAAACAGACTTGGTGTTCAGAGAAAAGAGAAAGGCCTCTCTTCCTCTCTTTTGGGGGGAATAAAAGGCATTTCTCCCCAGAATCATCCAGTCAATCAGACAATGAACGAAAACTAGACCCTTAAACATAATTTGCTTTAAAAGTTATGAGTTCGTTTTGGCCTCGAAAACAAAACAAAAACATCTTCAGTTTTAGAAACAGAACCTCTGTCAAAACCTGATTTCTGATAGTAAATGACCTGGAAGCTATAGTGCTATATTATATAAATAGGACCGCAAAATGTGGATGTATTAACTAATTATTAGAGGGGAGATAAAGTCTTGCGGTCACATGAGAAATAACGACTTAGCATTAGAGATTCTTATTCCTTTTGCACTCGTATTAGATTGTCACGCTCTGTGCAGCAGTGATGCGAAGTCAGGCTGGGAAGCAAAGATTTTTTTTTTTTTTCTACTCATAACATTCTTTTACTCCTGATGGTTTAAATACTTTTAAATCTCCTATTTACAAGACATTTGCTCAAAGATCAGTTGTTTCTAATGAAAATTATCCCTGTAATTATTAGTCATTATAGAGCGTGACATTTTGACATTAGCTTTCATTCATGCTAATATTCTTTTTT
>NW_022111339.1:4036444-4049617 GCF_000313985.2 Echinops telfairi
TACAGACATGTACATATGTAAATATATTTAAGATTAAGGGGGGAACAGACCTAGGTGCAATAAGTATTGGTTTGGTAGTGGGGCGGCAAGTGGACATTGAGCCTCCTCATGCGCACTCCCCCAATACAAGAACACCTTGCCCAACTAAACGGTCATTTTATATCTACCTTCCCGACATGATCGCAAAGATATTTTTACAATTTGTGTTTGTACGTCGTATCCTCTGACTTACTCGATGTTGGGTAATTCCAGCTGTGCCCACCCAAGGAAAGTGTTTCAGGTTCGACAATACAGTATGGCTGAGAAGGAGTATGCTCTTTTCTTTCCATAGTCCATGGATCCTGAATACAAGGAAAGATACACTATGAAAATATTTTGAAACAGTTAACATTCACGTCTTAGTGAAATCTCTCAGGAGTCACACTCTAGTAAAAACAGCAGTTCTGGATCAAATCTTCTGTAGAAATGAAGACATTTGTTGCAGGAAATTCTGTTGTCCTTCTTCCTGCCTTTCTTACCCCAAAGCTCTGGGAAGGTAAGAGGAATAGATAGAAACAGTGTGAAAATGAATCTCTTGATTGTAGCCAGGGCCCAAGAAGCCCTCCAGGCCAACTTCGTTATCAGCAGAGACATGATTGTCTGTCAGGATGTCAGAGGCATCATTTGGTTGTAAGTCTCTCCTTAGAAACCACAGTGTTTTCTTATGGTTCATTCTGAATATGTATCTTTTACCCCAATGGTCATAATAGTCTATGTCTCCAATGTGCTGGGGTCTTTATCTTTTCAGTAGCTATGATTTCAGATAATCATATTTGTCACAGAATTATGATCAGGAGATGATGAAAAGGGGTGATGGTAGATCAGTGGTAGGATTCTCTACTCCCATGCAGGAGACACAAGTTTGATTCCCAGCCAATGCGTCCCATGGGCAGCGACCACTCATTAGTGGAGACTTGAGTGAGTGTTGGTAGAATGCTGAGCAGGTTCCAGCAGCGCTTCCAGAGTGAGACCGACTAGGAAGAAAAGTCCAGTGACCTTACTTCCAAAGACCAGCTAATGAAAACCCCGTGGATCACAATGGCTCAATCCCTTGTCCCTGTGTGTGGGGCCACCCTAAAAACAAAGAACGGAAACATTTGTATGCTCATGAACCATTTTAGAGATGCAAAGGATGCTTCTTATCTCTTCACATGGTCCTTTAAAAAAAAAAAGATGTGTCTCCTGCATTAGATGTTTTCTTATTAGGAATTAAAGAACAATGTGAAATGGAAAAATCAATGCATTAACATGACAATGAGTTAGTACTTGAATGCTTCTGCTGAATTTGGGCTCAAAATGTGACCCAGGAGTTGGGGAATTGGGACAGTAGGAGATAATAAAATGCCTGCATACGAGGAGGATTCAAAAGCTCATGGAATAATGGAATGTAATGATAATGAAATTTTTGCACAAACATTTTGAAGCCCTCTCGTACCAGTAGATTTTCCACATGACTCTTCTTTCTCCCTCCATTCCCATAACTGGGAGGAAATGGGGCTAATTGATATTTTACTAGGTGAATCTTCCCTAGGCTCTATTTTGAGGAAAATAAATTACTTATAATCAGATTCTTCTGATGTCCAATATACCCCATGTTATATACTGAATTGTGCTGAGATCCTAACCCCTAGACCTATGGATGTGATCCCCTTTGAGAATAGCGTTCTTGTTATGTCTATATGGCCATGTCAGTATAAAAACCCACTGCCCTTCAGTCATTCCAACTCATAGCAACTCTATAAGACAAAGTAGAGCTGCTTCATAAGGATTCAGAGACTATAGAGTTTTACAAGATCAGGCAGCATCTTCTTTTTCTCTTGAAGCAGCTGGAGGCTTTGAACCAGCAACCTTGTGGTTAACAGCCCAATGCTGAATCAGAAACTCTATTTTAACAAGATCCTCAGGTGTACATTGGGAGTGACTAGGCAAATTCTCAGTAGCGAGGTTGCTTGGAATGCCTGGTTTGAAATAAACGAAGGAACAGATTTTGACAATGGAAAGACGGGAATGCTGTCGTGTAGCTCTCTCCCTTTGGATGGTTTTACTGCAGGTAAAGAATGGTTACCTCAACTCAAAGTGGTTTGGGTTGGTTGACCCTGCGGTTTCAGATCATTGAGGCCTCAGGGTAGATGTCAAGTGTAGCATAGCTTCCTTGAGGATATAAGACTCATTTTGAAGACAGAATGTTGAAAGAAAGGGATGGGCTTGGAGGAGAAGAGATTCCCTGCTCATGTTTGAAGACAGAGAGTTGACAGAAAGGGAAGAGATTGGAGGAAAGGGGAGAAAGAAACCCTTCCTTTTGGCCTGATTGGGCCTCATAAGACACATGCCAACCCTCAAGTACAGACATGGGGTTTCTGGAGCAAACACTAACCAACAGAGTGGTCTTTCCAAGCCTGATTTCATTTGATTCGTTTACCCTGAAGTTGAGCTCAATTCCCCAAACCTCATTGGCCTCCTACAATGAATAAGGGATTGGATGGAGTTTTGGAATCAACCATAGTGTCTCCATAGGAGAGGGGGAGTCTCCAGTCGAGATTTAGAGTTATCATTCATTCCCAAATAAAGTGATACTTGTTGTCTACACCAAATCTCTACCCAACAAGTACACAATGCTATACAAATGATTGAGGGTGGGGTGGGCCAAGGCTATGGCTGAACTTTTGTTACAATGTAATTATGGCTGGGCTCCCTAAACAGCCTGCATCCTGTCCTGAAACTACAAAGTGAGACGCAGGGTTCCACTCTATGAGTAGAGGCAGACATGCCCAAACCCAAGACAAGACTCCGCCTGCACCCACCCACTTCCCAGCTCTAGATTTTAAATCGTGAGCTATGCCCACTCAGATGAAAAGATGGGGGAGCAAGTTTAAGAGATTAAGTCAGGTCTATCGAAAACAAAAAACTGATAGCCACATGCAAGGAGAAAATAGAGAATAAATGGAGTGAGAAGGAGCTAGGCTGCACTTGTCCCTACGTAGGCACAGTTTGGGCACATGCCCTTGGGCCATTGATAAAACACTGCTCTATGAAATCCCAAGAGACAACCAATATGGACCATTTCTCTTCCTCTGTGGGGTGGTAAAATGAAATCCTGGCATTTGATTTTATAAGTAAACTAATAATTACAAGGATTGTTATGGTTTGCATTCAAAACCACATTTATTCTTTGTGCAGTGACTATTAATACCTGTTTTACAGGTGAAGAGACCGAGAGGCAGGCCTAAGTCAGCTTTTAGATTGCATAACATGTTGCTCTGATGTTTCTGGGTTGGTTTGTTTAGAAGCTCACTGCTCAAAAGGATGACCCATGGCCCACTAGCACCAGCATAACTTGGGACCGTGTTGGAAAGGTAGGATTTTAGTCTCTCCTTGAGGCCTATGGAGCCCTGGTGTTGTAGTGGGTTCCACGGTGGGCTGTTAATTTCAAAGTCAGCAGAGCAACTCCACTTGTTATACGAGAAAGATGAACCTCCCATAAAGACTTACAGCTTTAGAAACCCATAGAGGCAGTTCTACTTTGGCCTATAGGGTCGCTATGAGTTAGAATCAACTTTGTAGGGACCCTAGACCTGCTCATTCGGAACCATAACTTTAACAAGTTGTTCAGATGATGTAAAAGCACGCCGAAGTATGAGATGTACTGGTCCAGAAGATATGGCACCGTGTCTCAGACCTCAAGAAGCACGTGATCCAAAAAGACAGGGTGAACAGCAAGGAAGGACAATATGTGGGCAAACTTGGGGGCTAGCAGGTGCAGGGTGCTTTCTGGGAATTCAGTTATGGGCAATAGAGAGAATCACAGCATAGACGAAGGTCTCCTATGTTAGCATTGGGATCTCTGTGTTCAGGAACTTTTAATTAGCCTAGACTAATAAAGCTCTCCGGGGAAGATGATTCTTGACATGTTTTTGCTGGCAGGTCAATTATTCAGCTCCACTCCAGTCTGCACCTTTGCTCATGCAGTCTGTTAGCATGATTGGAAGAAAAAGAAGGGGAAAAAAACCTTGCAAACTCTTGGCTAAATTCCAGGTAACAGTGGAGATTTTTATACTTCAGTGCAAGGGGAGGCAGGAGTGCTTCCTCCCACAGAAGTGGTAAAATCAAGACGTTGCTTCACTAATTCCCACAGCCAAGACTGGTACACTTAGCGTTTTTCTTCAAGAAAATAAAAGTCACCCAAAGTAGTCCACAGCTTCTAGAGTGTGGCAAAGACAATAATATGTATCTGATGCTCGTTACAGCCCTGTTCACAATAGCCCAAAGCTGGAAAGAACCCAAAAATCCACCAACAAATGAAAGGATCAACAAAAGATGGTGCACCCATATGATAAAGTTTTATTCATCCCTAAAGAGAAACGAAGTCCTGAGACATGCTACGACATGGATGAAACTTGAAAATATTATGCTGAGTGAAAGAAACCAGACACAAGTGATAAATATGTGTCGGATGATTCTATTTCTAATAATAACCAGACAAGGCAATTGCATAAAGACTAAAGGGTATTGATGGTTACCTGGGGTCGTTGGAAGGAGAAACTAGTGTCTTGCTTAAACAGTACGGTTTTTGTTGAGGATGATGAAAAAAATCTAGAAAGGGATTTTGTTGCACAAAATGGTGAATTTAGTGAATGGTTTGTAGACCTAAAGTTATTGAAATGCTTTGTTACAAATACTTCATCATATATATATGTATATATATTTATATATATATATATATATATTTTTTTTTTTTAAGAGACAATGATATCCGTAGAAATCGAGTCTTCCAGGAAGACTGGATTGTGATCATCATTCTGGAATGGCATAGCCATCAGAGGTCAGGAAGACCCACAATCTACCACAGGATCCAAAGCTAAAGCGAATCATCATTTTGTTCAACTGCCTCTTGTGAGTTCACACAAGGGACTGAGTTTATGTTTCATACTCCATGAAAACTCCGCAGGACAGACATTCCTAAAACAACAAATTACTATCCCAATCCATACACCGAGATCCCTCTTTACGTAAATAAGGCTTTTATTTCCTCTTTTACAATACCCTTCACCCTTCTGTGCTTGGTCCTGAAAGCAAGACTTGGCTCCTTTGAGGAGGGGCTCACATTTTCCTTAGAAAAGTCAGTGATGACTCCATTCTGTTCTATCACATGACACAGAGTCTTTATTTTTCTATGGAAGTACAGGGTTTGGACCTTTCCTAATAAAACTGGGTGCTGTTGCAGAGCAAAGCCTAACAAAGGAATTAAATCAAGGGTCATTATAAAAAACACAGCATAAAAAGATAATGGGGGCAAAGAATAGACAAAATCAGTGAAAGTTTTAGTTGTGGACTTGACGTTAAAGAAATACAACCTTACAAAGTCCACATCAATGCTAAGCCAGGATAATCAAGTGGTCTCTGCTAAGTGTCTTTGAGGATTTCCTTTAGAGAATACAGAAGGATAAAAACTAATTAGCATAGATCACTGGCTAATTAATATCCACCAAGACAAAACAAAACAACTGCCATCGAGCCAATTTCAATGCATGGTGACCGCATGTGTGTTGGAGTAGAACTGTCCTCTCTAGCTTTCAGTGATCTTTGGAAAGTAAGCCAGAGGCATCTCTGAGGAGATTTGAACCAAGAGCATGAACCATTTACAACATCCAAGACATCCATAGCCACCAATACCACTATTGTTGCTGCTGTTTAATTCACAACAATCCTATATCTATAGGAACATAGTTTGCAAGTTTCTTCACTTAAGTAACTTTAAATGTCTCAATATTTTTACACATTTAATTTGCTTAATAAACTGTGGTTCCAGTATGATCCCTTCATTGTTAGGGTTATACCTTATTCAAGTATAAGGTCTGTAAGGTAAATGACCTTTAGCTCAGATTCAATGATTCCCTTCAGTCAATGGGGGGTTAGTGTAGAGAAAACAGATCAAAAGACAAACTAGTTGGAAACAATTCATTTGTCCTCTTTGATCTAATTTCTTTTTTCATTTAGGACTGGTACATCCTTCAAGAGATTATATTAGGATGAAGGAGATTTTAAGCATCAAATGTGCTCTTTAATCAGAAGAATGCTGGAAATGTTGGCCATTATTATTATTTCAAATCCTAGACCCATGAAGCCCAAGTTAATGAGGTGGGGGGTTGTTTGTTTCATGTATGAAAAGAACTTATTCAGTCAGATTCCCCCCATTATAAATCACTCTCTTTGAGTAATAAAGATGATTGACAGATTTCCCACTTCCCCCCAAGCCTCTAGAATACTGCCCTGCTTGCAAAATATTGCCTACAGGGTTTAGAAAAACAAACTCACTTCTCCGCTGTGACCCAAATGATCGTTTTCCACAAGAAGTCTGCTGCGATACTTCATTTCAGATATTTCCATTCCTCCTCTTGACTGACTACAGCCTGTGATTAAATTTGTTTCAGCAATTACTGAGAACCCTCCCTGGTCATGATATTGTACTGGGTGTTAGATGAGAGATGACAAGTGAGGCCCAGGGTAGAGAGATGGCCCCCAAACAAATGAAGCCATGAGCCTGCCCAGTTCTCAGAAAGACCCCCATGATACTCAGATACTACAAGACACAGAGTAGTAAATTCAAAATAGAGCTATAGAGCATTACTTGTAGACATGGCTAAGCTTCAAAGAGCAGAGCTCTGTGAAAATCAGCTGTATGCAATAATGGAGGATGACCACATCGGGTTAGAAAATAGAGGAGGATGACATCATTATTTAACTGCCGCATTAGATCCTTACCAAAAGCGAGCCCTTAATTTCACCCCAGCGCTGGTGACGGTCCAGCCTCTTGGGCCCCAACATGGTGCCATTTTCCTCTCAGCCTCTTCCTTGACCTGAAAGGCAGGCACTCCCAGGCCTCTGAGGCCTTCTGACTAGGGGAAGTTACTCCCTCCCCTCGCGTGCTACCTTCAAATGAGAGCAGTCCCTCCAACTCCCTCCTCCCCTCAGGGACCCCTAGCATAGTAAATAACACCATGACCCTCGGCTTTTACGAAGGGCAGCGGTACTATTGACTGCACACAGTCACTGTTCTGAACATGGAAAGAAATCGTAAAGCGCAGCTCTCTGCTTGAGGCAGGGGCTGAAGTGGAAATGCAGAGAACAGACGTGAGAACATTAGAGAGGAGTAAGGGGGTGGGGGTGGGGATGGGGATCTTCCACGTGTCTTCGTGTTTTTCTCACGTGGCTGTACCATGCCGCTATTTAACTCTGCATTTGGTTCATTTTTTTCTAACTCTTTTATAACCTGTGGTACATATAAGGGTCACTTACACTTTCCATCTCCGGGTTTCTCAGGAGGCTTTCCCCCCACATATTGTATGTATTGGCGTCAGGCAGGAATTTGCACAACTACATAAAACAAGGAGCTTGTTGTAGACATACTGCTGTGTTGAGAAGTGATTGCATAGGCTGGTGCATCCTAGAGGAGTAACTGAGTAAAACGTGGCTGATGACCTTGGATCACATCATGGAGGATGATTATATCATTATGTAACTGCAAAGCCACTGAGAATCATGGCCCAGCCAAGTTGACACATTTTAGACAGAGGGACTTGGGGGTGGTGGGTGTTGCATAGTCCAATCCATGACATTCAGTACCACAGGGCCTACACCACGAAGTTGATAAGACCACACTCACCGGATGTTCTAAGGGAAAATCCGTTCCTAGCCTCTTCCAGCATCTGGTGACTGCCAGTATTCTTTGGCTTGTGGCCCCATCACTCACAGTTGTCAAAGCAAGTATCTTCAACTGTCTTCATGTTTTCCTTTGTGTCAAATTTCCCTCTGCATCCTTTTTATAAGGCTCCTTGAGATTGCATGTAACCCCTTGTCTCAAGAATCGAGGCTAACCTCCCAGTCTCAAAACTTTTGTTTAAACCCTCCCCCGAACACACACCTTGTCCCCTACCCCCTCTTTACTCTATAAGGCAATAACCACAGGTTCCAGAAATTAGGATACTGTAGGAATGTTAGTAGTTGATAATGTTATTACTAACATTAGGTGCCATTTAAATGGTCATTATTTATGTGAAAGTGTTCCAGTGTGTACAGGCGGTGTAGTGGTTACACATTGGGCTGCCACCAGCAAGGTCAGCAGTTCGAAACCACCAGCTGCTCTGTGAGAGAAAGATGAGGCTGTCTAGTCCTGTCAAGAGTTACAGTTTCAGAAACCCATAGGGGAAGGTCTACTTGTTCCTGTAGGGTCACTATGAGTTGAAATTGACTTATTGGCAGTGATTTGGGGGTTTTGGTCTCTCACTGGAGCTTTTGCTTTTCATCCCCATTTGTTCTCTGACCTTCTTTCTTATTTCTTTATTTTGGCCATATCACCTTAGAAGTGTGGAGATAAGAGTTTGAGAAGTCAATTCAACAATTTCTAGCTCTGGCAAGAAGTTGATGAAGATGTTTAATTAATTGACTAAAATGAAAATAATCCTACATGGGATTTGCTTATTATTTACCCGATTTAACACAAATGATCAAGCATCAATAACATACATAGAGAGCCCAGAGGTATATCCAATGAATCTTTCATTTTCTTTTAGCATTTTCCTAGGCATTTATGTTACTAATTTAGCGAATTGCAAAATAATGAGCTGTGGAAAACTAGATTGTAAAATACTGACCCGAGGGCCAGGAGCTTGGTTCTGTTTCTGACTGTTTACTCTAAATTGGTTCCCACCAGTTACTTTATTTCACTGGGAGAGGTCTGAGAAAATCAAAAGAATCATTTTATTGGTGTTCTTGGTATTGCACTGGTGTTGTTGTTATTGTTGTTGTTGCCTGCTGTGGAGCCAGCCCCCGACTCATGGTGATCACAGGCACAGCAAGATGGAGCCACTGTGCGCCATGAAGTTTTCATTGGCTGCTTTTCAGAATTTGATCACCAGACCTTTCTTCCTGGTCTGTCTTAGTCCGGATGCTCTGCTGAAGCTTGTCCAGCATGGGGGCATCGTGAAGGGTTCTTCACTGGCAGATGGGTAGTGTCTGTGTGTGGGAGCAAGGCCAAAGGATTGAACTAGGAAAGCGATGGAAAGTGATAGTTCTGTCAGTGAACCAGCCTCTGTACAGGGAACCCTCGCCACTTCGCGCTTCGACTTCCGCGGCTTCACTCTATCGCGGTTTTTGCGTAACAGCGCATGCTCTGTCATTACTGCCACTGATTGGCTCGTACTGTACACGCTTGATGCCATAAATAATATAATAAATAATAAATGATAATTGTAACGTCCAAAATGTTTTACTGTATTTTCCCTTTTTCGTTTAATAAATTGGGTAATACGCGTGTAATGGTGACTAAAGGGTGTTTTTTCATGTCCTCTATGCTCTAACTACGAAAATATTTGATTTACAAATAAGGAATCCTACTTCACGGAATTTCATTTATCACGGTAGGGTCTAGAACCGATTAACCGCGATAAATGGGGGTTCACTGTATATTGCTCTTTTGTTACTGTTAGACCCTGTGGAGTCAGTTCTGGCTCACACCTACCTTGTATATAACAGGCCGAAACACCACTGGGCCCTGCACCATCCTCAGAAATGTTGTTGTGTATTTTACACTAGGATTCTTTAAAGATAAAGGATCTAATGGGTTCAGCTTCTTTGAAGACACAAGCTCTGGAAATTAAAGTACACGTGTTTTTATGTTTCTAATGACAATGGAATATGGTGGGCTTGTGTATTTCTAAACTCATTCCCTCCTTTGTCTGCCCTCTCTTGGAGCGAGCGTGAAGCAGCTGCTGTTCTGGTTGCTGGGGTACTTCAAAGCCAGTGTTTGCCTCGTGGTGCTCTTAAAGCACAGCTGAAACACTGGGAGAGAATCGTTTAATTAGCATAGGTTTCCTTGCCCGTCTAAGAAGAAGAGCATTCGAGAAGTCTGAGTCAATATTGGCCGTCACTGTTCCTTTGGTCCAGGGCAGCATGAATGAGGCTGTGCTGCGGGGACAGTGTTGGAGGAACAACCTCATGCTCCCGGCTCCATCAGATCACAGCTCTGAGACTGCTGTAGTCTACCCAGCCATGGCAGGAAGAGAGAAAGGGACTTCTTTGGAGGCTTTACATTTAGGTTTCCACAGCCGTATGTGAAATAACAACCTCGGGTTTGCCGGTGCCGTCCTATGGTGGCTCCCATGCTGCTGTGCTGTTGGCTGCTAGGCCATTTTGAATACCAGCAGGGGCACCCACGGTGGACAGGTTTCAGCTGAGCTTCCAGACTAAGACAGATTTGCAAGAGGGCCTGGTGATCTACTTTGGAAGATTAGCCAGTGTAACCCTATAGATCATCAAATTGATGATCCGGTTGATGCCGACTCATCCGTAGGGAACCTGTAGGATGAGGGTAGAACCGTCCCTGTGAGTTTCTGAGATTGTAACTGTTAACAGGAAGAGAAAGCCCCATCTTTCCCAAATTTACATGGCCTACCATCTTTTCTGAACAAAACAACAAAAGAAACTCAGCACCCCTTTGGAAGTTTAAAACATTTGTACATAGCCTATAAACCAGGTTAAAGTGTAGGTATCTGCACTTTTCAGCCCCCTTGGATTGTTCCAGTGCCCCCTAGAGGGTGGTATTGCCCACTTTGGGAAATATTGCAGAGAGCAGGGCAGAATGCTGCCTCAAACAATGCTGGGAGATGAGTCTCCAAGACTGACAGACACCCCAGAGACCCAGTGGCTGTAACAATGGAGTCACGCATAACACTGACCATGAAAATGGCACACCACTGAGCCACAATTTGGACCTTTGTCTGTGGGGTCACCAAGAATCAGACCCGAATGGAAGGCTGCCAACAACAGTTGCATGAAATCAAGAACTGGTCGGTTCATCTATTCATTGAGACAGTTCAAATCACCATTCAAAATTCATTCTAATTCTGGAAAGGAGGTTTTTTGGTTTTGCTTTTTAATCTAAAAAGTTCATTTTACCAATCCAACTCATCCATTAAGCAAATGTGGTCATTATCAAATAATTCCTTTGGATGCCTATGAGGTTTAATGTTACATAGATCTAAGCTCAAATGTTACCTAAAGATAGGCTCCCCCTCCCTAAACCTCCATCAAGACCCCATTGTGTAGGATCATTCTGTTTACAGAGACTATGGATGACAGTGGAAGTCCAAAATCTCTCTGTAACTTGCTTACACAAATTAAGCATGTAATCTCCTGTGAGCAGAGTTCAGGGCTGTGTCCGGCCTCGCTGTCAGTGGGTTATGGCAGATGCAGTTAGGTTAAAACATTAACACCTTATCGTTGGATTTGCCTTTTGACACATTTTAAAGTTTCTGTTTTGTCTAATCATTGTTTTAGGGTTGTTCTTTTTTGTTTTGTTTCGGGTTTGTTTGTTTGTTTGCTTCCTACTTGTGTTTTGCATAAGAAATCCAGGATAGATAAATCTATAACTACAGGAACCTGATTAATAATTACCAAGGTTTGTGCAATCACCATGGTGAGGGACTGGCAGGGGGGTTGGGAGTGGGGGGGGGATGGACCAGGGAGCTAACAATGAGTAAAGTAAGCAAATGTTCTGAAATTGATTGTGGTAGTGATTGCATTAATCTTTATATCATTGCATGACTAAATTATATGACATGTGAAGGCTAGATCAAAAGAACTATTTAAAAGAAAAAACGACCCCACTTTGGTAGGCTCATAGCTTTTATTATTATAAATTACATTTTATTGTTTGATAGGATGGCACATTTCAGATAGCTGTCTTTTTCAATTACTTTGGTAGTTGCCCCAACGAAGAAGTAAGTGCATGTCACCAAAACAATAGTGATGAGCCAGGAGAAGAGGGCAGGGAGGGAAATGACAGCTCACCATCCCAGTGTTGAAAATGTGGGACCCAGTGTGATAGGTAGGTTTGTTGTGCCAACAGGCCAATGAACACGTGTGAGATTAGTTGAAGGGAAAAGTAATAAACGGCTCGGTGAGCATTGCCTCTCTCTCTCTCTCTCTCTCTTGCTCTTTGATCATCAGACCAGTGTGCGCTGCCTTGCTTGTTCTGTGCCTCCATTTGAAAGCTACACTACCTGGGGACACCTAACGCGTGGACTGTGTCACTGTCACTTGAGGCCCCTTGCTTCACCATGCTACTGGAAGGTACATCTCTTGAGCTGGGGACTGTCGGACCCTGTCATATGGCTGACTGTTGGTGACCTGCTTGCTGCCTGTGGCCAGATAGCGTGAATTGCTCCACGGAGAACTACCCAGAAGCCCTCAAGACTTGAGGGACTGCTGGTGTACTAGCTACCTCACAGAAGTGAGTTGCATTGAACCATTTGTACTTTATAGATTAATGAACTGTTTATTTCTTATGTTATCTATCTATCTATATAAATATCTATAAAATTATTAGTGCCCTGGTTTTGTTTCTCTGGAGAATCCTAACACACCCAGAAAACAGAAATTCTCTCTTCTGAAGAGAACAGAGTTCCTTAATTAAATTACATGCTTATATGTAGTAGATATAAGTATATATGTTTCTAACAACTCACTGCCGTTGCGTCAATTCCGACTCATAACGACTCTATAGGACAGGGTAGAACTGCCTCTCTGGGTTTCTATGACTACAACTTTACTGGAGTAGAAAACCAGTCTTCTCCCTTGGAGCAGCTGGTGGTTTCGAACTGCTCACTTTGCAGTTAGCAACCCAAGATGTAACTATTATGTCACCACCAAGGCTCCTTTATGTATATATTTATACAAAGATGAAACCCCTGCACTCATGAATATTTACAGCTTTGAAAGCCTTTCATATTTTTTCACTGAATGGAACTGTTTACATTTCAGATATAAAGAATGTATGTGTATATCACATATGTGTGAATTACAGAGCATAGCGGTTACATGTTGAGCTGCTAAACTCAAGGTCAGTAGTTTGAAATGAGAAGCCACTCCACGGGAGAAAGATGGGGCTTTCTTCTACCATACAGTTAGTCTCAGAAACCAACAGGGGCAATGCTACCCTGTCCTCAGGGTCGCTGTGAGTTGCCATTGATTTCATGGCAGTGAGTTTGGTTTATTTTATATGAATCACGCCCACAGCCATCAAGTTGATTTCAACTCATAGTGACCGAGACAAGATTTTTGAGGCTGTAAATCTTCATG
>NW_022111339.1:4050718-4052741 GCF_000313985.2 Echinops telfairi
ACATATGGTCTAATATCAGACTTATAGACTTGATCTGGACTGGGCTGGAATGTTTTCTTAACATACAATTACTCTTTATATAAAGCTCTTTCTTACATTTATATGACTGTCAATGAATTTGTTTCTCTAGTCTACCCAGACTAGCACAATCACCATGACATTTGCACAAATCAAGCCTATGATCTACTTTTTAACCAAAAAGTTTACATAATCAAAAGTGGTCATTGGGTTTTGCTTCTTAGACCTATTTGGCCACATGGAGCTAGAATAATAACAACTATAACAAATAAACTCGAATTGTTAAAAAAAAGGATGCATATACGTACAAGTAAGTATTGATATGCACTTGTCAGTTTCAAGAAACCCGGAGGCATGGAGGTCAAGGGCTTGGCTGCTCATCTAAAAGTAGATGGATAGAACCTACCAGTCACCCCTAGAGAGTAAGATGCGGCCATCTGCTTCCATAAAGATCTGAGCCTCAGAGAGCCAGTGGGGCAGAGCTACTCTGTCCTAAAGGGTCACTATGGATCTAAATCATCTCAGTGGGCTTTGGGTTTGGCCATTATGGGTTTCTAGCCTCAGAATGAATGTCTTCCTTTCCTTTTCCTGAGTATTTCTTTCTGTGAATGATTGATCAGGGGTCAGTTTAGTTAGCTCCGACACATTGGATCTAGGTCATTCAGATGACCTAGGAGGGCAGGGAAAGTTTGCACCCAGGATTGCTGTGGCCAGGTGTGGTGGTCAGGGAGCCAGGATTCTGCTTTGACAAAGCCAAATAGAAACTCTGCCTTCACTCACTCGGTAACCAGAGTCAAGTGATTTCTAGTCTTTGAACTGGTTTCTCAACTGAAAAGTGCAGCTAGTGGTAAGTCCTATGACCCCTGAGGTAATGCAGGGGATGGAGGAATTATTTATGCACTATGCCTCGGCACAGTGAATACTGGTCCAGTCTCTCATCCTGTTCCTTCAGTCCTTTCCAAACCTCAGTGCCTTCCTTTATTGTTGTCAATGGACAACTCCTGCTTGACCTTAGGCACAATGGGATGGAACCAATGTGATCCATAGAGTTTTGGAGGTTGACATTCATCATGCCTTTCTTCCTAGTCCATCTTAGACCAGAAAAATCGAAGCATCCTAGCAACGTGCAAGCTACCACTGACAGGTGGGCAGTGGCTGCTCTTGAGATGACTTACAACCGAGCCCAGGACTCCTGCAAGAAAGGCGAAAATTCTCCTACTACATCACCCCTGCCCTAACAGAGCTTACATTCCCACTACCCCCAAAAACACATCCATGGCCTAGTCCAATTCATAGTCACATAGAGCTTCCTGGGTTCTAAATCTTCATCTGAGTAGACAGCCTCATCTTTCTCCCATGGGTCTGGTAAGAAGGTGGGAGAAGATACTCGTAGGAGTCACCTGTGAGTAATGGTGAATAGAATTCCCTGGAGTGCCATCCTTCTCCGTATAAAATGAGCCCTCTGGGAAACAGGAGGAGAGATCTCATTAAGAGCCAGGAGTGGAGTGCATCCCCTGGACCCACTGTCTGTGCAGTGAAGCATCTGGATACAAAAGACAGCTCTACCATCAGAGGAGCAGCAGCAGAACCAGGAGTCAAAGCAGGGAGCAGAGTGACAGACTTCCCAACCAAGGAGCAAGTAAAGATGAATGCTTTTTTGTATGAGGCAGGCTTGCAGAGTGGGGTGCCTCTGGGCACTTAATTAGGGAAGTTGGGCTTGCTGACCCACAGAAGTGGAGTGAGTGACTTTGGGCTGGGGCATACTGGAGTGGGGTGCCTCCAGGCCCTTCATTCAGGAAGTTGGGTCTGCTGACCCACAGAGTTTAAGTGGAATGCCTTCAGGTTGAGGCTTATAGCAGAATGGTATGACCTTTGGACATTTATTCACAGACTGACAGGATATCCTGATAAACAACTCAACCCTGAGCATTTCTCTCTGGCATTACAACTTGTTAACTTCCTTAATAACCCTTTAATCGTGAACTTCATCTGTGAGTTCTGTGTA
>NW_022111339.1:4054013-4055520 GCF_000313985.2 Echinops telfairi
TTGATATACAGGTGGCATAGCTTCCAACATCTCAACAACATGCAAACCACCACAATAGGACACAGACCGTTATGTGGCGATGTGCCCAGTAAACCACCCTTTGAGTGGACAAATAATTATATTATAATATCAATGTTGTTTTGTTCTGCTTGTATGCAGCACAATATGGTGATAGCCTAAAACTACACACAGTGTTTGCTCTACGGCCTCTTCATTTGAGCTGGAATGGTCTAATTTACACTGGCTGCTGTTACAGCTTGATGTTGAGCCACTTACAAACTTGGCCAATACAAGCTCAGAAGTTTGGAGCCAGGCCAGGCTTCTTATTTCCAGTACATGTGCTCTTTCGTGGTTTAGTGTGGGGGTGTCCGTTTGAATACTTCAGTACCTGGAACCTAAAAATCTCCAAGAAATGGTGGCTTCCTAGGTCTTATCTGGTAAAGTGCTAAAAGCCAAATGAGATGATGTCTGTAAGCTGATTTGAGTTCTCTGGTGGAAAACACATTATAAACAGTGTGCCTTCTTATTATACATAATAACTTGTTGCAGATATAGAGCTCAAAATTACTTCATAAGGGATATGATTCAGAAATGTGTCCATCTTCTCTGTGGGTCTCTTTGGAAATGGCACATTTTCTAAAATAAGACATCAGCATTTCCAGGGGCAAGTGTAAGCTATGGGGTTACAGTTCTCCTTTATGTAAAAGAAGGAGTCATAGAAGGTCAGAAATTCAAAATCACCAGTCACTCTGCAGGCAACAGATAAGGCTGTCTGCCTCCATAAAGACTTAACATCTTGCAAACCCAACAGGGTACGTCAAATCTGTTGTATAGGGTTCGATATGGTCAGAATTGACTTGATGGCAGTGGATGGGTTATTTAAAATTACTGTCATAATCATTCACTTAGATGGGTTAATGGAAAACATGACCAGCACTTTTTTTTCACTCACATACATTTGTCTTCGCAAGGAAAGGTCCTCCGTTTGCACGGGCAGTCAGTGCTTGATTGCTAACTCGAACATTGATGGTTCAAACTCACCCAGCTGTTCTATGGAAGACAAGTCTGGTGAATTGCTTCCATAAGGATTATAACTAAGGATGGCACATGGGGTCACCATGAATCAGAATCAACGTGACAGCAATAGCATTAGTGTTTATTTGTCTTTTTAAAAGTATTATTATTCCCAGAGATACAGAGACAAGCGTCCCTCAGTGGGACAGGTATTTGTGGTACGCTGATCCGAATGGAAATTCTCCTGGCTGGTCTATAAACAAAGCAATTCATTTACCACTGTTGGCCAAAGGTCTAACTGTGAGTCTAGGGGTAGAGAGGAGCTCAATATGATTTCAGAGTAGTGTAGGACTTGGGGGTAACTCTGGCTTAATAATTACCTTTTCTAAAGAGAGTTGCCCATTTCATAATGCAACCTTGGACCCGAGGGTCTTGGTGGAGATTACCCTGAAGAAGATTGCATTTTTCCTACTTGTGGGAAAAGGTGGATTCT
>NW_022111339.1:4055957-4057913 GCF_000313985.2 Echinops telfairi
ATTTGAAGTAACTTTTAGAGTTGTGTTGTCCTAACATATAGAAGAAGGCAATAAATACACCAAACTTTAATACGCTTTGTTGTTTTTAGCGGCCCTTGAGTAAGTTCTGAGTTAGTACATTACAAGGAAATGATGCCCCAAGACCAGTGAAGGATGACTGTAGGATAGTTATTGGTTAATTTTTGGAAGCAGATTGCCAAGATGTTCCTCCTAGTCACCTGAGTCTGAAAGTGCTGCTGATATCTGTTCTGCATCAAGGTGAGAGGAAGTCTCCCCCGGCAGGTGGGTGCTGTTTGTGCAGGAGGTGAATTGTCTGGAGTGGAATCCAGGTTTCCCCCATGGGAAATGATAGTTCTGCCATTGAACCACGAGTTCCCCTTTCAAGACCCTTTAGGTAACTTTTCTTAGGATCCCGTCAAGTTTAAAGGTGTGGGAAAAGAAGGAGAATGATGTTTATTTTTCTCAGGAGGTTAGTTAGCAATGTGGCTGAGAGCTGCCCACTCCTAGTAGTAAGCCGAAGAATAGATTATGTGTTTCAGCTGAATTCAGGCAAATGGCTATTATGACCACTCTCCTCTTGAACTTCAGGATTCACTGGCAAAACAATAGCCGAGAGGGTTAACGCATCACATCAGAGTTACAAAATAAAATTGTGACAACCTCCCACTTGGAGCTCTGCTAGCAATTGTCAGCAGTTACAATAAAACAGCCCCCACAAGGGGCCTGAGGCCATTCCACCTGTTGTGAGGAACATTTTAAAGGATTCTGGAGCTCAGTCCACAGCTTTAACTCTCTTCCAGCTGTGTGCTTTCGACATGGAAAGGACATCTCTCTGTGGCTATCAAAGATAAGGTGACCAGACGTCCCGATTTGGCGGGACAGTCCCGATTTTTAACAATCTTTCCTGCATCCCGCGGCGTTTTTAAAAAGTCCCAATTTTTGGAAAGAATTCACGACAGGCTAGGGTATACAGTTTTTGGCTGCCATGTGGCTATTTCACCAGGATATGAGTTTTATCAATGGTGTCCCGCTTTACCAATGTTAAAATCTGGTCACCTTAATCAGAGATCACCTGCACACCAAGTTCTCATGTCAGAAAAAGTACGAGTATACGCTGACAGGGTAATACTAAACACACACACACACACACACACACACATACTCACACACTCACACACTAACCAGGAGATCCATCCATAGGATTTTCCAGGAGTACAGCTAGCTGGGCAGGTTTTACCAGCCCACTTTCAGGGGAGGAGTCCCATCACATTGAGAAGAATAAGCCACTCCATAGTAGCAGGTACTGAGGTTACCAACAAAAGTATGGCTGACACACATTGGATAGGACAACATGTTACTCACTGAGGTAGTTAGTTTATTGTGCCATCCTGGCTGATAAACACATGTGGGGCTAATTGAAGGGTGGAGGGATAAATGGCTTGGTGAGCCTCACCTTTCTAGTTCTCGGGTCTCTTGCTTTGTGATGGTTGGACCAGGGTGCAGCTGCCTTAGCAGTTTCCTGCTTCAGCTGGCAAGGCTCACTTCCTGCAAGACATCCCCAAGGAGAAGCCACATGGACCTACGCCGATGCAGCCCTGGGTGCTGGAGCAGCCATGTGGAGATCCCTGCCAGTGCTGAGATGGTTACACATTCACTGACTCAGCTTTCCTCCTGCAGTCGGCATCATAGTGTGTGCTTTGTGAGGTGGAGGGACACTTTGTGGATTGGTGTTGGACATATGGGTAATGGGTTAATGTTGGACTTGTGGGCTTGGGCGGCACTAGATTGGGATGTTTTCTTGATGTGCACTTAACCTTTATATAAAACTCTCTCTTATACATGAGTTTCTGTGGATTTGTTTCTTTAAAGTACCCAGACTAACACACTCACATACAGAAGAGAGAGCACAAAGTTACTTTCAATAATGGCTGTCAGCTCCTCCTGGCCCACAGGTCT
>NW_022111339.1:4058187-4059730 GCF_000313985.2 Echinops telfairi
CATCAGCTTTGCTCCAAAGCCCCGGAGATATATGCCTGTACAACAGAGATTTCCCACCAGCGATACTTCAGCATAAACCGGTCGTCAACTGACAGTGCCCCCCTACCCCTCAGCCTGGTCCCCATACCAGTAAATGGACAGCTGCCATGTTGAGCTCCCCAAAGCCACAGATGACCACCACATAGCAGCTGATCACTGTGCAGGGCCCCTCAGGGGGAGCTGCTCCCTTCTCCCATGGTCCCCCTCTCTCCACAAGATGTCAATTCTGCTACCAAGTCTTGGTCCCCCCAGCAGCCACCCAGGGCCCCAGGGCCTGACCTGAAGTAAGTTTGATTACCTGTGGCTGTGTGGACTACATGCACCAGTACTCAGGACACCTCAGCTGCTGGGTCATCAGGGCACAGCGTCCGACACTTCCAGGGCACTTTGGCTTGCACCCACCACTTCCTACCTGATAGTTCCCCAGCAGCGGAGCTCCTAGCTGGGCCTGCCCCTCCCGGCCTCCACAGTCAGGTGTGCCACTCCAGCCAGCAGCACAGATTCACCATGCCTAGGCACCAACCACCCTGCAGATTGCACCACATCAAAAGCCATTTCTCGAGCAGCAGAGATAGTAACGTCATGGGCCCAACCTGGCCCATGAGGCATGTGTTACTTACCTCAGCAGCACATATCATCCCTGCCTGGGCACCAACTGCCCTGCAAGCTGCACCATGGCACAAGCCACTTCTCCAGCAGCAGAGATAGTAGCTGCCCGGTCCCCACCTGGCCTGCACTAGCGGAACAGTAGAGAGTACATCCCTGGTCCAGAGGGCATCCTTCCCCCAAATCTAGTCTATCTCCAGAACCAGGGCATCAGCGATCCAGCTCGGGGAGCCCCCTGGCCCACACCAGACATACCACATTAGACTACAACAAGTCCACCATGAGACCATTGGTCCCAAACAGCTCTAGTGTTGTAGCTGGAGCTATTCAGCAGTCATACTGAGTTCTTCACAGCTGCCCCACCAGTGCCTGCAACCTCCACCCAGTGGCAGCTCTCCCCTGGGACCTGCACCAGTGGCTGTGGGGTTGCTGCGGCCTTTGCTCAACACCCCCTCCTGTGGCAGTGAGACTTCCCCAACCATTGTCCTCTATTAGGGGCCTATAAATAATTCAAAATAACAATAATACTAATAATAAAGGCTGCAAATCAGGCCCTAACAGCCCAGACCAAATCAGCCCAGGGGCATACATACAGCCACCAGGCCCACTCTAGTCTCTGAGGCACCCATCACCATTGGCCATTGATTAGCTGCAGCTCCTGCCTATACATCAGTCTGACCCACCACCACAGTAAGCCACAGGCAACCCTTGAAAACACAGTTGCCAGTCACACAGAGAAAGAGCCCTGGGCCCCTTGGTCTCCCAAAGATATGGCACCCAGTTCTACAAGATCGTCATGTAAACAACAGCATACCACATCACTCCCAACAAGAAAGCAAGAAAGACAAATCACAACAGCAGAACTAA
Organism: Echinops telfairi; assembly: GCF_000313985.2. Taxonomy (NCBI): domain Eukaryota; kingdom Metazoa; phylum Chordata; class Mammalia; order Afrosoricida; family Tenrecidae; genus Echinops; species Echinops telfairi. Next base: position 4,059,700 of record NW_022111339.1, read on the forward strand.
TGACGCTCATAGACGAATCAGACGTGGATCT
>NW_022111339.1:4059960-4065450 GCF_000313985.2 Echinops telfairi
GGATCTCACGAACAGACTAGAGGAGACTGAGAATTGTATCAGTGATCTCAATGACAATCAAACAGACCTCAGCAAACAAGAAAGGCAATAAACAAGATAATAAAAGAGGCGGAGGAAAACCTGAGATCAATGACAGATGCTATGAAGAGGAATACCATCTGAATTATTGGCCTACCAGAACAAGACACAGAGAAGTCAACAGCTAAACTAACGAAGAAAACTTCCCCAGCTTAATGAATGAGAATCAGTCACTCACACAGGAAGCAGAGAGGATGCCAATTAGACTAGACCCTAGGAAGAACTCACCAAGGCATATAATTAAACTATCCAACTTTGAAAAAGAAAATTATAAGAGCAACAAGAGAAAGGGAGACAGTCACAAACAATGGTTCTCAGGTATGAATATGCTCAGACGTATCAGCAGAAACCATGAAGAGGAGGAGAGAGTGGAGTAAGATCTTCCAAAAGCTGAGGAAAAAAAAGCCTCCCCAAGAATCCTCTACCCTGCCAAACTACCTATTAAGATAGAAGGAGAGATACGGGTCTTCCAGGATAAAGAAAAACTCAAAGAATACGCCATAAGACACCCAACCCTGCAGAAGACCCTTGCCGACTCACTATGGCTAGAAGACCAACAACAACCAAACACAAGCAGAACACCATATAGCTCAACTCCAACCAGAAGCCAACAAGCCAATAACAATCACTCAGATAACATGGTCTCAAAGGGAAAAGAAGGCATAAGGAAATCCCCTGCAAAGACACAGCATAATGATATGAAGGGAGATAGGAAAACACCCCAAACAAAAGGCATGAGATGACAGCAATGAATCCACAGATCATGATAACAATTCTAAATGCCAACAGTCTCAATTTCCTACACTAAAGTAAAAAGGCTTGCAGACTGGCTTGGAAAACAGCCCATCAATCTGTTGCCTGCAAGAGACCCATCTTAAGCCCTCAGATGGAAAAAAACTAAGAACAAAAGGCTGGAGGAAGATATACCAGGCAAACGGACCAAAAAAAGGGCAGGAATCGCAATGCTAATCTCAGATAAAATTGACCTCAAGGTTCAAACCATAAAAAGAGATAAGGGGGAACACTATATAATGCTCAATGGATCAGTTAACCAGGAGTCAGTGAGAATAATAAATATATATGTGCCTAATGAGAGACTCACGAAATTTGTCAAGCAAACTATTCAAATCATGAAAAAAGATATCACAGATTCAACAATTATAATAGGTGACTTTAAAACAGCATATTCAGAGAAAGATAGATCATTGGGAAGGAAGCTCATCAAAGAAGCTATAGAGGTAAACTCTACAATTAGGCAACTGGATGTGATAGACATATATAGGGCTTTCCATCAAAGGCAAAAAAAAATCACTTTTCAAGCACGCATGGCTCATTCTCAGAGATAGATCACATGCTGGGTCACGAGTTGAGCTTGAGTAAATGCAAGCACATAGAGATTACTCAGATGTCCTTCTTGGATCACCATGCCATAAAGCTGGAGATCGATAAAAGAACGACCAGAATAGCAAGGGGGAAACACTTGGAGGATGAATAATGGACTCTTGTGACATGAGTGGGTACTGGCCCAGATTAGAGAGGAGTTGAGAAAGTTTCTAGAAACTAATGAAAATGAAAATACAGCCTACCAAAACTTTTGAGATACGGCAAAAGCAGTTACTAGAGGTAGTTTGGTAGCAATAAGTGCATATATGAAAGAGAGACTTATGACTGATGCACTCTCACAAAACCTCCAGCAGCTAGAATAGAGTCAATAGAACAATGCCTCCAATAACAAAAGAAAAGAAATAATAAAAATCAGGGCAGAATTGGACCAGTGGGAAGACAAAAGAAAGATGCAAAAGATTAATGCAGCAAAAAGCTGGTTCTTTGAAAGGATCGACAAAAATGACAGACCGCTGGCAAACCTAACCAAAGAAAGTAACGAGCAAACAGCAATATCCAGGATGAGGGATGAAACAGGGAGAATCACATCAAACCCCAATGAGATTAAAAGGATAATCACAAAGTAATATGAAAGTCTTTGCTCTAATGAATTAAACAATGTGGAAGATATGGACAAATACTTGGAAAAACAATCCTTCCCTAAACTATCCCAGATAGAGCTCAAGAACCTAAACAAACCCATAGCAGCAGAAGAAATAGTTATGGTTATCAAGAAACTACCAACAGAAAAAGCTCCCAGACCAGATGGCTATACAGGAGAATCAACCAAACATTCAGGGAAGAGCTGACACCAATCCTCCACAAAGTATTCCAGAGCATAGAAAAGAATGACAAACTCCCTAACTCGTTTTACAAAGCCAATATAACTGATTGTATTGGTCATAAGTTTATTTTCCTTTTTCATACATGTACTTATTGAGCACATTGTATTTTCATTAGTTTCTAGAAACTTTCTCAACTCCTCTCTAATCTGGGCAAGTACCAAAGATATACTGGCTAAGGTGAACCCAAACAGGTTAAGGATACCACAGGAATGGAGAACTACAGACCAATATCTCTAGTGAACATAGATACAAAAATCCTTAACAAGATATTGGCCAATAGAATACAGTATAAAAGTATATAAAGTGTATCATCTACCATGAGCAGGTAAGATTCTTCCCAGGGGTTCAGGGATGGTTCAACATCTCCATCAATATTATACACCACATTGATAAGAAAAAGTATAAGAATCACATGATGATATCAATATATGCAGAAAAAGCATTTGACAACATCTAACACCCATTCCTAATTAAGACATTTAAGAAGATAGAAATGGTTAGACAATTCCTCAAATGAATACAAGCTATATATGAAAAGCCAACAGCCAAAATCATAGTGAATGGAGAAAAGATAAATCAATCGCACTAAAAAAGGGGACCAGACAAGGATGTCCCTTGTCCTCACTTTTATTTAATATCATACTGGAGGTCCTAGCTAACAACATAAGGCAGTGGAAGGACATTAGAGGTATACAACTGGGAGAGGAGGAGGAGGTGAAATTATCACTATTTGCTGATGACATGATTCTGTACATTGAAAATTCTAAAAGTTCCACAATGGGAGTACTGACAGCGATAGAGGAATATGGAAGAGTGGCAATACACAAGATCAACAAAGAAAAGTCAATTGGTTTGTTATATACATTGGACAAGATCATAGAAGAGGAGCTCAAGAAGGCAGTACCATTCAAGTAGCCAAGAACAAATAGAATTATCCAGGGATTTATTTGACCAAAACAACAGAAGACCTATACAAGAAAAACTACAAGACCCTACTGCAGGAAACCAAAAACGACCTCCACAAATGGAAGAATATCCCATGCTCATGGATTGGAAAACTCAATAGAGTAAACATGTCACTTTTACCCAAGGCACTTTATAAATTTAATGCTATCCTGATTCAAATACCAACAACTTTCTTCAAAGAATTGGAAAAACTGGCCATCAGTTTTATATGGAGAGGGAAGTCCAGAATTAGCAGGGAATTCCTCAAGAAGAAGGACAAAGTCGGAGGGCTCATTTACCTGACTTTTACACTTACTACACAGCCACAGTGGTCAAAACAGCATGATACTGGCATAATGACAGATACACAGATCAATGGAAAAGAACAGAAAACCCAGAAATAAAACAATCAGCATATAGACAACTGATCTTCGACAAGGGCCCCCAAAACATCAAGTGGGAGGCGGATGCCCTACTTAACAAGTGGTGCTGGAAACAAGGGATATCCACATGTAGAAAAATGAAACAAGATATCTACCTCACCCCATGACCAAGAACAAACTCAAGGTGCATCACTGACCTAAAAGTAAAACCCCAAACCATCAGAAACATTAGTGAAGGAAATGGGACAAACCTAAGAACCATGGCCCAGGGAATAAAAAGGCTAACTGCAATAGGGAAGGGGACACACACAGGTGAACATGAAATTGACAAGTAGGATTTATTAAGGATCAAACACCTGTGTACGTTAAAAGACTTCCACAAGAGGGTAACACGGCAATCCAGAGACTGGGAGAGGATTTTTAGCAATGACACAACAAACAAGGGGCTTATTACTAAAATCTACAATACCTTCATTGCCTACAAAAAGAGGAAAACAATTAACCCCTTGAAGAAGTGGGCAAAAGAACTGAAAAGAAGTTTCACTCAGGAGGAGACCCATTTGGCCAATAAGCATATGAGAAAATGCTCCTGATCACTAGCTATCAGAGAGCTGCAAATCAAAACAACCATGAGATACCACCTAACACCCTTGAGGTTAGCCCAAATCAGAAAACCAGAGAGCAACAAATGCTGGAGGGGATGTGGCAAGATAGGAACTCTCCTCCACTGCTGGTGGTCCTGTAGATATGTACAGCCTTTATGGAAAGCAATTTGGCGATATTTAAAGAGAATGGAAATTGAACTACCTTATGACCTCGCTTTCCCTCTACAGGGCATATACCCAGAAGAGGTAAGAAAAAAAACACGACCAGTCATCTGCACTCCAATGTTTATTGTGGTGTAATTCACCATCGCAAAAAGTTGGAAACAACCCAAATTTCCATCAGTAGACAAATGGATCAGTAAACTCTGGCATATACACACAATGGAGTACTATGCATCATTAAAAAGCACTGATGATCACATGAAACACATCCTTTCATGGGGAGAGTTGGAGGAAATTATGCTAAGCAAGGTCAGCCAATCACAAAAGAAGTACAGCATGGGTCCCCTGAGGTAAGTGTCATCAGCACACTATGTATAGAAGAGAAGCCACCTATCTCACAATATTCGGGTCGAGGTACAGGGGAGCGGGAGGAGGTTAGACCAAACCCAAGGCGGTACATGTAGTTCCAACGCAAAGAAGTGGAATGGTAGGAGGGGGGAGGGAGAAAACGGGGGGGCCAAAGGGAGATGATGACATGGGGGTGCATGCAGAGAACTAACCCACCCAGGGGGAGAAAATTGGGAGTGGGCATGCAGACCCTTCCACAGTGCACCAAACCATGAGGGGAACGTGTTTGCGTGGAGGAATGCAGGAAAAGAGGCGGTGGTAGGGATGGCCCCAAACAGAGCCAATCTGACCCCATTCCTAGAAATACGGGTGACAGAGAATATCACTCAACCTACAGGTTGGGGGTAGGGGCCAGTGTGCCATGCCTACACAGACGCAGACCAGGAAGGAAGAAGAGAAAGGGACAGCTAGTCTAGACCCCATGCTGGCACACCAGGCCCGGAGGACAACGTCCCTGAGGGGAGCTGCTGAGACACAGAGGGGACAGTGGGGCCGACATCAGCTTGTGCTATATTATCCGCTTACTGGAGCAGACTGTGACAGAGGACAATTCTGGGGTCACATGGCAGGGAGCTAGTGCAGTCTGAACCCCCAACAATGGGGGGTTCATAACAAGGTTCATACAAGGATCATAGCAAATCAGCAACTGAAGCAAAGCAAAGGTACGAAGCCCCTGCAGAG
>NW_022111339.1:4065838-4074399 GCF_000313985.2 Echinops telfairi
GAGCAACAGCAAACTCGCTAAGGGGACATTCTAAGAGGCAGCAGTAGGGGGAAAGTGATGGTGGGGCGGGAGGAAGGTACTAGGAAACAGAGAAGGACCTAGGAAGCAAAGCAATGGACAGAGGTACACGCATAGGTGTGTGCCTATGTAAATGCATTAATCCACAAAAATAGAGGTATTGGCCTATGTACGTATATTTATACAGCAATACACTGTGGTAGTGGATGGACTTTAGGCCTCTGCTCATACCCTCCCTCAATACAAGAACACTTTGTTCTAACAAATTGGCATTCTGAGATGCTCACCTTCCCGACACAATCACTGAAGACAAAACAGATGGATAAACAAATGTGGTGGAGGATGTGGATTGTGCTGGGCTATTAAAAGATATAGCATCTGGGGTCTTAAAGACTTAAAGTTAAACAAGTGGCCATTCAGCAGAGAATCAAGCCCACATGGAAGAAGCACACCGTTGGTGTGATCACGAGGAGTCATTGGGACCAGGAAATAGGCATCAGAAGACACATAACAAACAAACAAAAACATATTGTTAAGAATGAGGGGGTGCGGAACAGAGATCCAAAGTCCATCTGTAGACAATGGAACAACCCCTTCACCCCAACCAGAGGGGCCACAGGGAAGGGATGAGTCAACCAGGTGCAGTAAAGCATCCATGAAATACACAGCATTCCTCTGGTTCCTTGAGGCTTCCTCACCCCCAACTATCATGACCCCAGTACTGCTTCTCAATTCAGACTAGACAGGAACATGTACACAGGTATAGAAAAGAGATGGGGCTCACCACACATGGAATCCAGGAACGGGATTTGGAATAGAGATTCCAGAAGGGTAGAGATAAAGTAGGGGAGAGGAATGGAGAAAGGGGGAACCAGTTGCAATGATCTACACATCGCCATACACCCCTCTCCAGGGGGAAGAACAACAGAAAACATGGGGGAAGGGAGACAGTAGTCAGTGTAAGATATGAAAATAATAATAATTTATAATCTATCAAGGGGGCATGAGTTGGGGGCGGAGGTGGAAAAATGAGGAGCTGATACCAAGGGCTCAATAGAAAATAAATGTCTAGAAATGAATGAAGGCAACATATGTACAAACAGCCTGATGCAATCAATGTATGGATTGTTACAAGAGTCGTAAGAGTTCCCAATAAAATGATTTTTTTAAAAGGAAGAAGAAGTGCAGAATTGGCCAGGTGCTGCATACTGCATACCCATACTAAGCAGTTTCTGAGAGTGATGACATGTGCTCCAAGCAAGAGGGGAGAGATGTGTTGATAGTCCACTAGCTGCAATTGGGTTGTGTTCAATCAACACACCCCAGCTAAGAGAGTCAGCCCTACTCCCATCCTGTCCAAGGAGACAAGGTACTCATTTGGTACTGAACATGACATTTATTTGTGGGTCACAAATAAATGGTGGCAAGCTGAGCTTGAACTTCCCATTTCCTCAAAGGCTATCTCTGCCCCAGATGGATTGTGGCCTGTTCTCTTGATCATCCTCAGATATAGAGGTATCTCATTGCAAGTCAGCCTCACACTGCTTCCAGAGACCCTTGGATAACCAACCCCAACCCCAACAAAACTGCCCTCTGCAAATATCAGATGTCATCTAAAACCACAGAAGGTCTAAAGGGAACCAATTCCATGGCAGCTTAGCCTAAGAGGTCAACAGGTTTTACCTTGTAGCACGGCCGTGTGACTGGATTAAAACCACAACAGAAGAACCAAGTTCAGAAACAGATTGTGTTAGTCTGGGTACTTTAGAGAAACAAATCCACAGGAACTCATGTATAAAAAATAGAGTTTTATATAAAGGTTAAGTGTGCATCAAAAAAGCATCTCAACCCAGTGCTGCCCAAGCCCACAAGTCCAACATTAACCCATTAACCCATATGTCCAACATCAATCCACAAAGTTCTCCTCCATCTCACAAAATAGATGCAATGATGCCGACTACAGGAGGAAAGCCGAGTCAGTGAATGTGTAAGCATCTCAGTGCTGGCAGGAGTCTCCACACAGGTGCTCCAGCACCCAGGGCTGTATCGGGGTAGGTCCATGTGGCTTCTCCTCAGGGATGTCTTGCAGGAAGTGAGCCTTGCCAGCTAAAGCAAGGAACTGGCTAAGGCAGCTGCACCCTGATCCGACCATCAGAAAACAAGAGACCTGAGAACTGGAAAGGTGAAGCTCTCGGAGCCATTTATCCCTCCGCCCCTCAATTAACCCACATGTGTTTATTGGCCAGGTTGGCACAATAAACTAACTACCTCCTAGATCATACAGTCTCAGGACGATTATCAAGAACTGGAAGATCACCAGACTAAGTCTGATTGTTGGGTAGATAAGCCTTTTTCTTGCTTGTGACTGTGGTCTCTACTTCCCCTTTCTCATCTTGTCCACTTCTCTCCATGCCTCTTAGAATGATAGTGAAAAATTGGAAGCCTTTGGAAAGAGATCATTATAGCTTCATGACTAGATGGAAAGTGTGTGGATTTATACATCCATGGGGGCAGAAGAAGGATGAGGGAACCCAACCAACCCTCCCAAATCCATTGCCAATGAGTTCATTTTTACTCATGGTCACCCCAAGTGTTAAATAATTGACCTAGTCTATAGGGTTTTCTGGGCTACTGCCAAAATCTTTCTCATATGTAGCCCAGGGTTGAGTCTGTTAGGTTAATAGTGGACCACAAACTATTTGCGTTACTAAACCTGCTGATGAGCTACCTAAACCCATTGCCGTCGCATCCACTTACAGCGACACGATAGAACAGAGTAGAACTGCCCCTGTGGATCTCTGAGACGGTGAATCTTTATGGGGGCAGACGGCCTCATCGTTCTCCCTCGGAGCGACTGGTGGTTTCCAACTGCTGACCTGGTTCATGGTTCGCAGCCCAAAGTGTTACCCACTGTACCACTCGGGTTCCCATCTTGTTCTAGCACCTCTATAATCAAAATAACTTGAAAAAGCATGCCATGAATTCTAAAGGTTTAAAACTCTGTCTCCTGGGGTGGTCCACAAAGCTCTTTCCAGAGGTTGTTCTCAAAAGTAACACTTGTAAAAGCAGCGTGTGAAGAATTGAGACCATGAAGGGTGATTAAAAAAATTAAAAGTCAATAGTGATGCTGGCTGCACATGATGAATGTAATTAACATCACTGAATTGTGCACATAAAAGATGTTTAAACCGCAAATGCACTTAAAAAAAATAATTTTATTGAGGGCTTGTACAACTCTTATCACAATCCACACATACATCCATTGTGTCAAGCACATCTGTACATTTGTAGCCATCATCATTCTCAAAACATGTTTTTTACTTCAGCCCTTGATATCAGCTCCTCATTTCCCCCCCTCCTCCCCTGCTCCCCCCTCCCTCATGAACCCTTGATAATTTATAAATTATTATTTTGTCATATTTTGTACCGTCCGACGTCTACCCTCACCCACTTTTCTGTTGTCCATCCCTCAGGGAGGTGGTTATATGTAGATCCTTGTCATCGGTTCCCCCTTTCTACCTCACCTTCCCTCCAAATGCACTTTTATATCTGTTTTACCACATTTTTAAAATGAAGTCATGACTTGGGTCCCAGCTGGAGACTGCCCTCAGTACCCCATTTCTTCCTGCATGCGGATTTTTTTTTTTAAGAAAAGGAAACGTTCACTAGGAAACACGCGAGAGTGTTTGCTAACATAGATCCTTGGAGGACCTTGAAAACTTGTTTCAGATCTTCTTGAATCCCACACATGAAAGTGTCCACCGAAGTGACCTGAGAGTTGCAGCAGCTACTGTTAGCTTCCCGTCGTTTTCTTGTTAGCGCTTCTCGCCTACGTGGTGGTTGTGTTGCATTACAAATGGGAAGAAAGGTGAAGCCAGGTATGCTGTGGGGTCTCTAGCAGCAACAGCGAGGCAACAGGAAAAACAATGGCAGCATGAGGGCAACGGGCAAAGCCATCTCTTTATCAGAGTTCATTCAATCAGGGATTGAACAGTTTGTTGTTCAGTTGGCTCAAGCTCATGGTGACAGGGACTTCATGCACTACGGAGTGAATGCTGCCTTACCCTGCACCACCCCCGTGGTGAGTTGCAGATCATGAACTATCGTGGTCCAAAGGGTTTCCAGAATCAGATCTCCAGGCCTTTATTACGAGTTTATCTTGGCTTGAAAGCCTGCTAAAATATGTTTGGCATCATCACAGAATACAAGCCACCATTGACAGGTGGGTGGTATCTGGGTCTGACATTTACTGCCTAGGAATCTAGCTCGATTTTGCTGCATGGGATGTGAGATTGCTACCATCATTCTACTGATGCCTCAGTGATTGCTTACAGATTCCTTCTGTGAACTAGGCCCGGGCCCAGTGCCATACCCATAAAGCTTAGTAGGGTGAAATAAAGTATAATTAAATACTATGTAATACGTGAATTAAGGGAGTTGTATAAGATATAAATAATACAGAAAAAGAGAAGTGCTTAACTCTGGGAGAAGTTACTCAGGGGTGATCTCTGTGTGCTTCTGATGGTCTGGAAAAGATGACAGTGTTTTTTTTTCCAGTGGGTGTTTGAGCAAAAGGAAGAATGAGATTCTAGGGAAGGGCACGCTCAAGTCCAAGAGACAGGACTCACTGTGGCGTCTATGAAACTTCAGCTATCCCTGAAGCAAGCACAGTTTGCAAGGAGAGAGAGAGAGAGCTGCCATAGCCGATGTGGCTGAAAAGTTAGTTAATATCTGATTATAATATAAAGCAATTGGCAGGTATTAAGTAGGGCATGCTCTGCTTGGATTTCCATGTCTCTGGATAAGGTGGAGGTGGGTTAAAATGGGAAGGAGCAAAGGGGCTGGGTCCAGCCTGGCCTGAGTAGGAACATCTTTATGTCTTAGAGCTGCCGTAAAGAACATCACAAAGTACCTCGCTTGAAATAGCTGAAATTTATCATGTCACCATTCTGGAGGCTAGACATCTGAAATCAAAGGGTCGGCAAGAACTGTTATTGGCTCCACTTGCCTCCGACAGCAGCTGGTAGCCCTGAGCATTCCTTGGCTTGCAGCTGTATCCTAACATGCTGGTTCAGACACGAGGACTTCATCCTATCTTTTAAGGGACACAATTCAATCCCTAGGAGCAAGTGTATACATTCAATGGATATTCAGGATGTAGGACTGACAGGCTCTCTACCAGTAGGTGGTTAATGCAGTTACCAAGGCAGGAAGGCAGCATGGTTACAGCAATTTCAGTCGGCAGTGTATATTAATTATGAAAGGCTGCACTAGTGCTTCTCACACAGTTGTAGTGAAGAACCAGTCTTCTCTTTTTATTCTAGTATGTGACCAAAAAGAATCTACCTACAGTGGTCGTACTGACTGCACATGACTCATGTGTGACCTTGTGCCATTTGCAACTCACCCTATGAGTCTGTTAGTACTCAAACGCATCTATATGCTATCCAAGGATATATTCACACCCTTCGATGTCATGAGAATTTCCAGTTGCTCTGACAGTGTCTTACTGCTTATTCTCAATTTTCAATATCTTATGGTCTGAGCTTAGTGAGTTATTAGTTGGGCTACTGAGAGGTCAGCAGTTCAAAATTACCAGCTGCTCCACTTTCTGTTCTAGTAAAATGTGTAGCCTGGGAAACCCTCAGGGCTGTTCTACTCTGTCCTCTAGGGCTACTCTGAGTTGGAATGTACTCAGTGGCAGTGAGGGAGTGAGTGAGGGAGTGAGGGAGTAAGAATGTGAGCTTATGGACTAATAAAAAGTTGTTTCTGGATTAGCACCAGTTTGTGAACTACACTTTGAGTAACTAGGTTAAGAAGAAACTATAAAATAAGTGCCCAAGTCTCAGGGGATTAACACCATAAAATTCATTCCTCATTCACTTTACATGCTGAGAAAAAAGGCTCCTGGTAGATATGTGGTTCTCTGCATATAATGGTGCAGGGACTCAGGATTTTTTTTTTTCTTCCCATATTGTGTAGGGCCTGCTCTTGGGCTAGATCTGGCTGGCAACCAGGAAATAGCATGGAGGGGAAAGACTCACTTCCTTTCAAATGTGGCCCAGAATGGCATGTGCCACTTCCATTTGCATTCCTTGGACTAGTCCTCTGTCACTCAGTCGCCCCTCACACTCAGGACAACTGAGAAATGCAGCCTAGCAGTGTATCCAGGAAGAGGAGGAAATGTACTTTGGGTGGACAGTCAGCAGACTCCCACATGACTCTTCAGACAAACCTTGGAATGACTGTGAACAAACTACATAACTCCTTACCTGGAACATTTTCCATCTGGGGTCATGCTAATGCCAAAGACATTCACTACTCAGAGGCACCGAAGGCTTCTCCACAGCCCTTAGTGTCAGCACATCTGCAGCTGTCTGCACTGTGGGCGGCTGAGATATAAGGGAAGGCATATGCGCAAGTTTAATTAAATGTGTGCCACTCGCCTAGCGTGGCTGCTCAGAGATGATATCTAGCTGCTTCTCTCTGGGCAGGGTTGTTGTTGTTGTTAGGGGTCATCAAGTGTGTTCCAACCCACAGCAACCCAGTATGGAAGTCCTGCACCAATGCTGAAGCCATTGCTACAGCCACCGCGTCACTCTATCTGCGTCCTCCTCTTTTCCACTGCCCTTCTTTACCAAGCACGGTGCCCTTTTCCAAGGACTGCTCTCTCCTAATAACATGGCAAAAGTACCTGAGATAAAAATCTCATCATCCTCAATTCTGATAAAGCATCTGACCATCATGCCTCTCCCAAGGCAGAGCTACTTGGGGTTTCAATATGTTTTCCAGCATTGTAATTCAAATGCATTGATTCTGCCTCTGTCTTATTCAATACCCAACTTTCGCCTGTGTAGGAGGCAATTGAAAATATCTTGGTGGCGGACTCAGGGAAATGGCGACTAGTTAAGACTCCCCCCGTCCAGAGCTCCTGCTGCCAGACGAGAAAATTGGGAGGTAAGGTGAAGGAAATTGGGAGGTGGAGTCCTGAAATTAGAATTAGGGTACAATGGTCTCTCCAGAACCCAGCTTTTTTGTGATTTCCACTGACAAAGCAAACCAAGAATGCTCTAAATTGCTCTTGGTTTGGAGAGCAGGGCTCGCGGGCTCCAGCTCCTCTGGCCCTTTTACTGGGAGTAGTGATTTCCCCAGGCTGATGCCCTAGAGGGACCATAATCCCAGACACGAGAAGAACCCCACGCCAGAGCTCTCTGCGCTGTTAGCTGCCTTGGGCTCATAGCCTGGGGAGTGGGGGTCATGGGTAGCCATATTTTGGAGTAGAAGAAAAAGCAGAATTTTACCTGAGGCAGATTGTGGTGTGGGAGAAAATAGGCAGATAGAGTCCAGGGGGCGAATTCAGTTCCAATTGACCGAGAAGGAAACAACCCCCCTGATAAGCTGGATCTCCCCCTCTGGGGGTCAGCGTGACAGCCCCCAAATCAGAGCACCTCACAAGCATAATATAAAAAAGGGTGATATATTATTGGTAAAAACAAACCCCAGCTTTGTTGCTTAGCTCCAAGGAGCACATAGAAGGGGCCCCTTAACATAAATCAGCATAAGAAACCCACCAAAGAACACCAGAACTTAGCTACAGGGCCTGAAGGCTTTTTGCATAACAAAAACCCACTGAAGCAAGTCTAAGCTTCTAACAGAGCACAGAGCTGGAGCCCAGAGCCAGCCAGACAATTTAATTTCATTCTATTCTAGCTGACCAGGGGGGAAATTTTTTTAAAATCCTCTGATCTAAGTAGGGCACCAGCAGTCTAGAAAGGACAGTATGCCCAGCTTCCCTGTCAGTGATTCTACACACAGCTAGGGAGGTACTGCCTGTCCTGGAGCCTTACACGGGGCTGTGGGAACACCCTGCCCCCTGCCCCTGCTGTAGTTCTACATACAGCACAAGGCAAGTATACCAGTGAACTCTAGCACTCAATATCATGGTGGAAACTGATGCCTGGCTGCTGGTGGGATCTTGCCTTCTAGAATAATCCCACCCTGCATCTGTGAACCCTACATTAAGCGGGCACACCACCCTGCTACCTTGAGGAAGAGTTGGAACTCCTCCAGCCCCACACACAGGTGATCAAGTCTCAGTTTTCTCCTTACTTCCCACTCTATTTCTTCTTTCTTTATTTGCTCGCCCGTCTATCTTTCCCACCACAGGCAGTCTCAACAGGCTCAGATTTGTTTTTTCTCTCTTTCTTTCTTCTTTTCCTCTTCTCTCCCTCTCTTTCTTATCATACGCCATTACTGGCTTCCAGGCCACTACCCTCCAACTAGGGCAAATCAACCCAAATAGCAGAAGGAACTCCAGCCTGCCCTCTGTGAGAGTGCTGCACACCACACAAGGCAGCTGTGAGAGCCTTCTACAGCATGCTGCACTGTTGAGGAAACCTCCATCAGACCTCTAAGGTGATCTGGCCAACTAGGGCAATTATGCCCAGCACCACTGGGTCCCTGCATTAAAAGGGCACACCAACCTACCCTCGTAGGGCAGGATTTAAACCCCTCTGACCCCACAATCAGGCAATCATGGATCA
>NW_022111339.1:4075220-4076169 GCF_000313985.2 Echinops telfairi
CCACTGGTGGGGCTCCACAGAGAAAGAGGGACCAGACTAAATCCGGTGTCCTGGGATGCGAATGTAGTGTGCTGGCATAGAGAGGGGAGCCAGTGGAGGGGCCTGAGGGCTCGGCCCCAATACCAGCTACATGGACAACTGCTCTTCCCCCCAGAAGAATTTACTTTAGAGGACGGCACCGAAGCAGCAGCTAGGGGAGAGAGGCATGTCTGATCAGATCACATGGGAGTAAATGTATGGGGAGGAAGAGAGAGTGGAGCATATCTTGGACCACCAGGCCTGGAAGACAATATTCCCTCTCCGAACAGCCAATATGCAGAATTCACCATATGGCTGATCCCACTATGAGACACGACGTCCCACACTGACTAATGGCCCTATGGGAGGCAATACTAGAGACTCAGTGTTGGGATTGGCCCAGTCAGACCCTGCGACACTGAGGCAAAACACTAAAGGCATGCAGCAATGGGGGGAGCAGAGCAGGGAGCTTCCAAGGGAGTGCAAATGATAGACTTTGGGGCTAGAGAGTGGCACCCCATCAGACTTGACTGGAGGGCACACCTAGAGGTCAAAAATCAGACCTTGATCTATTTAAACGTTTTTCTTTCTTTTAAAAATTTTTTAAAAAATTAATTAATTTTTTTATGGGTCATTGGTTTTCTTTTTTGTTCTCATCGTTGTGATCTCTTTTGTCGCTTTGTCTAGCTATGTCTTGTTTTTTGGTGCATATTATTATCTCTGCAGATCTATCTAGATAAAATGGGCTGGATGAACAATCTGGAGGAGAAAACAATGGGACTGATGATTCTGGGGGGACATGGGAGAGATGGGGGCAGGGGAAAAGAGGTGGTGTAGACCAACCAAGGGACAAGGGAGCAACAAGTGATCCAAAATTAGTGGCAAGGAGGGTGTAAGAGGCCTGGTGGGGATTCAGCAAGGTCAATGTAAC
>NW_022111339.1:4078137-4081357 GCF_000313985.2 Echinops telfairi
TGTGGAGGTAGAGTCTGTGTCCAAGCTCCAGCTTCTCTGTTTATTAGCTCTGTCATTGGGACAAGTTACTGTCTCTGAGCCTCAATTTTCTCTTCTGTGAATTGATGGCAACCTCACAGGATTATTGTCTGAAACACCATGGAAAGTCCTGTCCAAAGGACAAGCATGTAGCAAATGGCTCTACTATCCTGGGGATGGTTCATGCCCATACAAGGGCACAGTTTCTAGCCCAGACCCTACTCTGCAATCGCTCCCAGCAAAAAGACCTACGATTGCTTACTCGCCCCATGCTGCTGTTCTGTGAAAGAGAAGAGAGAAAAGGGGACACGATAGCTGCATTACTTACTGTGTATCCAGACGCAAGTGCTGTTTAGTAAATTCTGACCCGTGGCACATCATGTGTGTCAGAGAGCACTGTGCTCCACAGTGTTTCAATGAGTATGTTTTTAGAAGTACATTACCCAGTCTTTTTTCCAAAGCTCTCCAAGTAGACTTGAACCTCCCACCTTTTAGCCAAGCACATGAACTCTTGGCATTGTTTTGCCCTTTTCACTGTTGGCCTTAGCAATGGTTCAGCAGGCAACTAAGAGCACTTCCTGAGGTCGCTTAACCCAATTAAGCATCACCAGTTGTCTTTTAAGGAAACCCAGTCAGGCTTGAAAGCGCTGAGTTCTCTGTTTTTCAATGAAAACGTGGAGAAGGGGACCTGGTGTGGTTCACAGGGCCATCTTCACATGCCCTTCGTCCTTCATCCTCTGTCTGTATTGACCGATGGCACGAAAATAAAGAACATTTTGAAATGCTTCCCATCCTGAGGGATGGGCCCATGAAAGCTGTCACCACACAATACGCTCCCTTCCTCAAGCTCTCCCTCATCCAGCTAAGCAGAACTTGGGAGAGATCACCATTTGGTGGCTGTCTTATTTACAGCCTGCTCGAGCATCCGAGCGAACACTCTAACTTCCGGTCGAGATGGTTAAGAGTCCTTGGTTATGCTCATCAAGACCCAAAGTTGGTGTCCACTCTACTGTTGCTCCTGGTGGCTGGGGAGTCAGCTCAAGCGCACTGTGTCAGTCGGGTAGACTCGAGAAACAAATCCATAGAAACTCATAAGTGTATAAGAGAGAGTTTTATATAAAGGGTAAGTGTACATTAAGAAAACATCCCAACCCAGCCCAGACCAAGTCCATAAGGCCAAAATTCGCCCATATGTCTGATACCAATATATAAAGTCCTCTTCAGACTCACGAAACATGTGCGATGACACTGAGTGCAGGACGATCACGGGCCAGGGGGTAGAACGTCTGTGGATCCAGTGGCATTGTAGGCATCTCAGTGCCTCCAGGGGTCTTACGTGGCTTCTCCAGCACCCAGGGTTGCATCAGCGTAGGTCCATGTGGCTTCTCCTCAGGGCTCTTTCGCAGGGAGTGAGCAGAGAGCAGAGAGTCTCTCCTGCCTCCAATGAGGAAAAAATGCCAGAGTTCCCAGAATTCTCAGGAGAAGGCCATGCCCACAAAGAGACCTCACTGGTTATCACCCGATTGACAGAGTAGACTCCACCCCTCCACTTGTAATCCTCCGAAGTTCCAAATTGACACCATATTATGTAACTACCACACTCATGGTGACTCCAAGGAAACAGACAAAACATTGTCAGGGCCAGCGACATCCTTTGGATCTTTGCTTTGCTCAAGCCCATTGCGTATGTTGAGTGCTTTCCAATCTAGGAAGTTCATCTTCCAGGACTGTATTCGACAATCTTCTGATGTGATCCATACGGTTTTCATTGGCTCATTTTCACAAGGAGATCACCAGGTTTGTTCTTTCTGGTTTTTCTTAGTCTGGAAGCTCCACTGAAACTTATCCACCATGGGCAACCCTGCTGCTATGATAAATACAGTGGCATACCATCCATTCTTGAGGGGTTGTGTTACCAGATGGGCTTCAAACTTCAAGGTCAGCAGCATAGAGTTATAACGTAAGAAACCCACAAGGGTGGTTCTACTCTTTCCAATAGGCTCCCTATGAGTCGGAAATGACTCGATGGCAGTTAAAATTCAGAGCATCTAACATCACAGCAGCATGCATGTCACCATGGTGCAACCCGCAGATGCATGGTGGTGGTCTGTTGTATTCTGTTGATTGATTTTCTTGTTGGGGTGTCAACCCTTCAACATGTTTCATGAGAAATATTGGTGTTAAGTTTGCAAGCATGTTTGAAATATTTAAAATACGAAAATGACTTTGAGAAATGTTTTCAATCCTGGATTGCAAACATATTGAGAGATCCTAGGATGAAAAGCAGGTGCCTGTAGCAGCCGATTAAAATTGGCAATAACCTCAAAGTCTGCGGACCTGGCCCTCAGTAAGACCTTGTCTGAAAGGGTAAGAAAATAAAGGGGCTCATCTTCCCAAATTTGCCTGGGACACTATTTTTATTGATTTTATCTTACAGATAGACAAAGGAAAGTAGGTCAGGGTTTATGAAAACACAAGCATTCCATTTTTTAAAAAGTTATTATGGGGTCAGAGTAAAAGGCAAGCAGCTTTGAATTCTTTGGAAGAAGCCATCCACTTCAGTTTTCAGTAAACATTTTACTGAGTTCTTCTAAACCTCACAGAACCCTCAAGAGAGGCCACATATTCACATCAAAAAACTCCGACCAAATGAAAGTGTAAAATACAAGCATTGCCTCATGTTTCACCTTTCAGACTCCATGACAATTTCTGATCTGAAGTCCAAGTGTGAAAATCAACCTGCAGAAGGCTTAAGCTGTAAAAGGAACGGTACATGCCAGTCTGGTTTCAAAGGTCACAATGAAAGGCCAACAAGAGACCAACAGGTATGTGAAATCTGACCGGCTGAAGGTCGTGCTGCAGAGTTAGCATATAGCATTGGGGCAGCGGTGGGGGTGAGGGTGAGGGTGGGAAGTGAATTCCAAAGATGAGGCTTTCTGCTCCTGTTAAGATTTACAGTTTTGGAAACCCCCAGGAGGTGTTCTGCTCTTTCCCACAGGATCACTATGAGCCGGGAGTGACCTGATGGCAGTGAGTTTGTCCATCTGAAGTGATTTCTTATAAGTTTTGTGATGCTCAGATGATGCTCAGATAATGGCAGACACCCTAAAGTCAGGGCTAAACCTAGGAAGAAAACTTGCATGGGCCTAACAAGGTAAGCCTATGGAAGCCTTAGACAGACTGTTTTGTTTTTACACTATTT
>NW_022111339.1:4082428-4083772 GCF_000313985.2 Echinops telfairi
CCAGAATTGCAGATACCAGCATAGTCACCCGCGGTGGGCAGTTTCAACAGGGATTCCAGACTAAGATGAGAAAGAAAGATCCAGTAACTTATTTCCAATGCAAACCCTTAGGATCACAGCAGAATATTGTCCAATAGAGGCGCTAAGTTTGGAGACACTCAAAAACACCATGGCTGGCTGCCAAAAGAGGCTCTGAGATGACCAATGACTGTGTGGATGGGACAGGGCAGACAGTGTTTCTCTCTGTTGTACATGGGCCATCGGGAGTCACATCTGAATCCATGGCAGCTGACAGCCAAGAGAAGGAAGCATCTAAAGCCGGTTTCAGATGATATTTTAATTCATCATTGACTTCAAGCTATATATAGAATGATTCCCCCACCCCCACTTTATTTAGCTCTGCCATGAAAATGGTTTCCATTAAGTCCTAAGAAGGCTGGAAGAATGCTTTCCCTGGCAGGCACAAAATGACAAACCACACCAACAGTCCAAATTTGTGGTACAAGTGTCCATATCATAGGAACATATCCAGCGATCATTTCAGTTTTGTGTGGTATATGTTTGGGTTTTGCCTTTCCTGTTCTAAATGGAAAATGACAAGCGTAACAATCCTTCTTGTGACCTCTACCCTACAGACATTATTCTAGATGTCTGGGACTGTATCTGGTGAACCAGCCGAACGGCATTTTACTGAGGTCTAGTATTTTCCTTGAGTCTAGTCCAAAAGATCAGGCCATGTTGTGATCTGATTGTGTCAGGGGGGCTGGGACACTAGAGGTGTCTGTGAGCTGACCTACCTGGTGGGGTGTGTGTGTGTGTGTGTGTGTGTGTGTGTGAGAGAGAGAGAGAGAGAGAGAGACAGAGAGACAGAGAGACAGAGCTTCTACGAGGGCTGAGCTATGCTGCCAGCAAATTGAAAACAGAGACTGAGCTGGTATTAGCTGACCTGAGATTTCCCCTCTTGTTCTAGCCACTGTTTATGCCAGCAGCAGTAAGCCTGTAAGCCTGCATAGCCTTCATCAAACTAGGAGCCACTGCTTATCGTTAGCAGCAACTGTAGTTAAAAGAATGCTGTTGAATCTTTCAGATCCAAGTCAGAAAAAACAAAGCACCGGGTCGCAAACAGACAAAAGGTTAGTAGTTCAAAGCCACTTAGGTGTGCAGGAGAAAGGCCTGGGCATCTGCTCTCATGAAGATCAGGACACAGGAGCCCTCTGGGGTAGCTGTGCTCTCTCACATGGGGCCAGCTAGGAGTCAGAGTCAACAACCAACAGCTGACCTGCAGTGCTTTGCCGACGAATCCATGTCAACCCCTAGGCAACAGAGTAGAAAGACAGTAGGAAT
>NW_022111339.1:4084279-4086415 GCF_000313985.2 Echinops telfairi
TGTGTTCACACGGTACAGGGGACACACACACACTTGAATGCCCTTTCCCACTAGATAGCCCACCGAGGATGGCCTGGAAGTTACACCATTTCATGTCGACTTGGTAAATAAGTCCATCAGTCGAGGTGTGGAGTCTAGTTTGTCCATCAAGTCACAGCCTAAGGGTGCCTCCTTGTGGGTGCGCCCTTCTCATGAGGACTCTGCTCTGTGGGAGAAAGACAGAACTTTCTGCTCCCGTGAACTTTACACTGTCGGACACACAGGGGCAGCTCGACCCTGTCCTATAGGGTCGACTTGATGGCTGTGAGTTTGGCTGTTGTTGTTTGGGTTTTTATTTGTTCTTTAGGTCAACTTAACAATGGCCTGATAGAAAGTCTGACTCATTTAAAATTGAGAACCCTAAGATCATTCTCTGACCAAAGATGTGTTAAATATGAGTTTCCTGTTCTATTGTATACAGAAAACTAGTGATTGTGGAATAAACTCCAGCCCATAGTGACACTAGAGTATCTAAGTAAAGTGTGCCCAGAGGGTGGTCAGTGTCTTATTTGTTTAAAGCAGATTGCAGGTCTTTCTTCTGAGGCACCTCCAGAAAACTCAAACCTTTGATTAGCAGCTGAGTATATTTGCACGACCCAGAGACTCTTATAATAATCATAACTAACTTACCATCAAACCAATTCGGACACATAGTGACCCAATGTGGGGTTTTCTAGATTGTAAATCTCTATGGAAACAAAGAATCTCATCTTTCTCCTTCTGAGTGGCTGGTGAGTTTGAACCTATGACTGAGGGCTTATTAGTTCAATGCTTACACAACACCACCACCAGAGCTCCAATTACAAGTTTCAAAAAAAAAAAAAATCAAACACCCCCAAACCTAAAAAACAAACAAACAAAAATCCCACTGCTATCAAATCCATTCTTAGTTACATAGGTCAGAGTAGAATCATCCCTGTGTGTTCCAAGACTGTTAACTTTTTGCGGGAGTGGAAAGCCTCATTTCCCCATGGAACAGCTGGTGGTTTCCAAATGTCGACTGTGGTAGTCTGGGTAAACCAGCTAAACAAATCCACAGAAACTCACATATGTATAAAAGAGAGTTTTATATATAGGGTAACTGTATATTCAGAAAGCATCCCAAACCCGTCCAGTCCAAGCCCATAAGTCCAACTTAGCCCATATATCCACTACTGATCTACGAAGTCCTCCTCAAACTCACAAAACACACACAATGATGCCAAAATGCAGGAGGATCACAGGCCAGTGGGTAGAAAGTCTTTTAATCCAGTGGCAGTATAAGCATCTCAGCGCTAACAGGGGTCTCCATGTGGCTTCTCCAGCATCCAGGGCTGCATCAGTGTAGGTCCATCTGCTTCTCAGGGATGCCTCACAGGAAGTGAGCCTTGCCAGCTAAGGCCGCGCACACTGGTGCGACCATCAGAGAACAAGACACCAGAGAACCAGAAGGGTGAGGCTCACCGAGCTGTTCATCTCTCCACCCTTCAATTCATCCCACATGTGTTTATTGGTCAGGTTGGCACAATAAACCTTAACTATTTCATTGATCTTGTGATTAGCTGCCCAATGTGGAACCGCTACACAACATGGGCTCCCGATGGTAGGTAGTAAAACCAAAAAAGTCACTACTGCCATTGAGTCTATTTGGACCCATAGTGACCCTCTAGGACTGGGTAGAACTTCCCCTGTGGGTTTTGAAGACTCTAATCTTTACACAAGTAGAAAGCCTCCTCTTTCTCCTGATTGTATGTTAAATGCCTGAATTTCTTCTCATCAAGGCTGAAAGGAACAGTAAGGCATCCTAGAGATAATTCTCGGAGTGGAAATCATGGATCCTGAGGATGATGAAAAATGTGTGTGGAGCCACAGCAAGCACCTCTGGCTCTTTGGCCTTACTGCCTCAGCTTGCTTAATAAAAATTACAGCTGAGTCTCCATAGATCTGTCTCAGCTATAACTTCCTAGGAAGGTCTCATTGTGCTGTAGCCTAGGAAAAAGCTGTTTAGCATTTCTTCTCCAGATTCTATAACTAGAAATATCATTTCCAAGCTTTCTGTCTGTAGTGGGTCAATATTTGTAGAGAAGAACTTCCACAATCGTATTTTAAAAGGGGATA
>NW_022111339.1:4088072-4089689 GCF_000313985.2 Echinops telfairi
TATGGAAAAATTCCCTTCTCTTTTCATTCCATTTTTTTCTCAAACTTTTGGAGCCCTAGCCAAAGTTAAAAGCAAACTACCAGTCTCCACTTAAATCATATTCTTAAAATTTATACTTAGCCAGTAAAGTCCAGAACATTTATTAGAAAGGAGCTTTGGAGAACAAAAGTTCTAAAAACCACAAGGTAGAATGTTCAAATTAAGGTTCTAAACACTTTTAAACATATATATGTATATATATACATATATATGTCTAATTTCAGACTCCAGTAAGCCAGCCTTACTTCCATGTCTCTTATGACCTGAAAAATTATCTTGATGAAATTTCCCAGACGGTTCTGTCTCCCGAAGTCTCCTAGTGGTCTTGGTATTATTATGAAGGTCTCCTACTTCAGAAGACTCCTCTAGGCAAGTCTAGATTCTGAGAACCAGAGACACAAAACTCCAGACTGTTTCCAATGTGTATGTAGGCTTCCCTCTTCTACTTGTAGCTCACACAAACAAAAGCGGTGCATGCCAACTATCTATTTAACATTCCAACCTACCTAAATAAGATGCAATACAAATATTTTAACCTGTTTTATCAAAGGAAGTCTAACACCAATCTTCATGTTGTACTCAGCATCTGTCACACGTCACATTTGTTTCTCCATATGAATTGCAACTTACTGACATGCTTATGAAATAAAGTAATTAATAACATTTATATTAGCATCCGTAAAACTCTCTTATACATGAGTTTCTGTGGATTTGTTTCTCTAAAGTCCCCAGACTAATACAACTCCTAAAGGTCAACAAACAGACCTTGGACTATTCACAGGCTTTTCTTTTCTTGTTGTCATTGTTTTGCTTTCTTTTGTTGCTTTGTTTTGCTCTGTCTTGTTTTTGTGCATATTATTATCTCTGCAGGTCTATCTAGATAGGATAGGTGGGATAAACAATCTGAAGGGGAAAACAATGGACTGACGGTTCCAGGGGGACATGGGAGAGGGGGAGTTGGCGGAAATGAAGTGAGCGTTAACAACCCCAGGGACAAGGGAATAACAAGTGATCCAAAATTGGTAGCAAGGAGGGTGTAAGAGGCCTGGTAGGGCTTGATCAAGGGCATTGTAGCCGAGAGGAATTACTAAAACCCAAAGGAAGGCTGAACATGATAGTGAGCCAAGAGGAAAATAAAAGGAAATAGAGGAAAGAACTAGGAGGCAAAGGGCATTTATAGAGGTCTAAATATAGGCATATACACATATAAATATATTTATATAGGAGGGTGGGGAAATAGATCTACGTGCATATATTTGTAGGTTTAGTATTAAGGCTGCAGATGGACATTAGGCCTCCACTCAAGTACTCCTTCAATGAAAGAACACTTTGTTCTATTAAACTGGCATTCCATGATGCCCTCCTTATCGACACAATTGCTGAAGACAAAACAGGTTCATAAGCAAATGTGGTGAAGAAAGTTGATGATGCCCAGCTATCAAAAGATATAGTGTCTGGGGTCTTAAAGGCTTGAAGGTAAACAAGCAGCCATCTATCTGAAAAGCAACAAAGCCCACATGGAAGAAGTACACCAGGTGATTACGAGGTGTCAATGGGATCAGGTTATCAGGCATCAAC
>NW_022111339.1:4090304-4097786 GCF_000313985.2 Echinops telfairi
TGCGATAAGAATTGTATGAGCCCCCAAGAAAATGTTTTTTTTTTTAATTGCAGGTTGTTAATAACCATGCCTCCAATCCGGACACCACATTCTTCTTCATATAATCCAGTTTTCCTGCTACTTGCTCAGAATACAGATGGAATAAGATAATGACAGGGTGCAACCCTGATGCCCACCTTTCCTGATTCCCTTGATCTGTTCACACAACTGCCTTTTAATCCATGTAACATTTCTGCAGGAGCACATTTACGTGTTCTGGGCTGCCCATTCTTCTCAAATCTGTCCATAGTTTGTTATGGTTCACACAGATAAAGGCTTTGGTGCAGTCAATAAAACACAGGTAAACACCTTTTCTGGTATTTTAAGCTACTTTGAGCTAAAATCCATCCATCAGCAGCAGTGATATTCCTTATTCCATATCCTCTTCTGAATCCAGACTGAACCTCCCGTAGCTCCCTATCAATGTACTGCTGCAACTGCTGTTGAACGATATTCAGCAAAGTTTTACTTGTGTACGATATCAATGATATTGTTCTCTAATTTGAGCAGTTTGTAGAGTCACTTTTCGTTGGAACGGATGCAGATATGGATCTCTGAAAGTCCGTGGGCCAAGTAGCTGTCTTCCAAAGTTCCTGGCATAGATGAGTGTCTGTTTCATCAGCTTGTTGAAACATTTCAATTGGTATTCTGTCAATTCCTGGAGCCTTGTTTTTGGATAATGGTCGCGGTGCAGCTTGGACTTCTTTCAATACTATTGGCTCTTGTTCATATGCTATCTCATGAAATGGTTGAGTTTCTATTAGTTCTTTTTGGCACAATGATTCTGTGTAATCTTTCCAGCTTGTTTTGATGCTTTCTGTATCATTCAATTTTTTTTTTCTATAGAATCTCTCAATATGCTTTCATTTTTTTTCTTGAGTGCTTTAAGTTTAAGATATGCTGACTGTGTTCTTTTTGGTTTTCTAACTCTAGGTCTTTGCACACTTCATGTATTTTACTTTGTCTCTCCAGCTGGCCTTTGGAATGTTCTGTTTAGCTCTTCAACTTCACCATTTCTTCCATTTGCCTTCGGTACTCTACGATTAAGAGCAACTTTCAGAGTCTCTTCACACATCCGCCTTGATCTTTTCTTTCTTCCTATCTGTTGAGTCACCTTTTGCTTTCTTCTTAAATGATGTTCTTGATGTCCCCCCCAAAGTTCATCAGGTCTTCTGTCATTAGTCTTCAATGTGCCACATCTGTTTGGCAGATGTTCTCAATATTCAGTTGAAATATACTTAAGGCTGTATCTTGGCCTTCCTGGACTTGATTTAATTTTCCCCAGCTTCCACCTGAACTTAAACATATGCAAACGGTGGTCTGTTCCACAGTTAACTCTGGCTTCATTTTAGCTGCTGATGCTGTGTTTCTTGATTGTCCTTTCCAACCCAGGAGTACAGTTGATTTCTGAATATTCCATCTTGGGAAGTCAATAGGTACAGTCACCATCTGTGTTGTCGAACAATGGTATTTGCTATGAACAAGTTGTTGGTCTTGTAAAAATCTGTCATGCGGTCTCCAGCTTAATTTCTATCACCAAGACCATGTTTTCCAAAGTTGCTTGTTCTGTGTTCCTTGCACTTCAATCACCAACAATTATCAGTGAATCTTGATTGCACGTTTGATCAATTTCAGACTGAAGAAGTTGAATGAATTCTTCAATTTTTTCATCATTAGCTTCAGTGCTTGGTGCATAAATTTTAATAATAATTGTATTAACGGCTTTCCTTGCAGGTGGATTGAAATCACAGACAGCATTACACCTCAGACTAGATCTTGAAATGTCCTTTTTGACAATGAACACAACACGATTCCTCTTGATTATGTCATTTCCAAACCATATGGTTTTCTGACTCGAAATCACCAAAATCAGTCAACTTCGGCTCACTAAAACCTAGGATATCAATCTTGATGTGTTCCATTTCATTTTTGGCAACTTTCAGTTTGGGTAGAATTATACTTTGTACATTCCACATTCCAATTATTAGTAGATTTTGGTAGCTGTTTCTTTTTACCTTGAGTTGTGTCTTATCGGCAAATGAAGGTCCTGAAAACTTTATTTCGATAGGCTTTGCTTCATTTAAGTCAAATGGTCAACTCTGCTTTGAGAAGGCAGCTTTTCCCAAGTCACATTTGGAGTGCCTTCTGATCCGAGGAGCTCATCTGCTCGTACGGTCTCTGACAAGGTTCTGTTTTTATTCATTAGGTTTTCAGTCTCTGTTATCCAGGAGGTTTTCAGCAGCTAAATCCTCCAAAGTGAATAGCCTATTCTTTCTCCATCGGCTGTTCTTATCATCTGGAAGCTCTGCTGAAACATTCACGTTGGGTGACCCTGCTGATATTTGAAATATCAGTGACAGCCTTCAGCCTATCGCAACACACAAGCTACCACAGTAAGATAAACTATCAAACAAGTGGTGGAGTCATTCTCCCAGGTGATATATAATGTAGTCACTCCATGATGAGATCTGCTTCGAATCCATTTTTTCCAACAGTTTCATTGACAAGTAATTTACATATTATATAATTGAATAGTTCAATCATATCAAGACCTGCTTGGAATATAAATGGACTCTGTATCAAAGCTGGCTTACCTTTTACTGGGTCTAGATCCTGCTTCTGGTTCATCTTCTAACCTCTGAGGCTGGGTCTTGATGCTGCTGTGTGGCCTGCCAACGTTGGGAGTCATCAGCAGCTCACCATCTTACTTGCCAACCTAGGAGTCATTTTCTTCTGCAGCCAAAAGCCTTTACTCTACATATAGATATAAATAGATATAGCTACAGGTATAGATGTGGATATAGACATAGAACATATAAACTACACTGGCTTGGCTTCTTTAGAGAATTCAGCCTAAGACTGCATTCCTTTCAGTAACGGATTGCAAATTTCTAAGAATTCATTCAAGGCACCATGTTCTAAACCTATCCTCCTTCTGTGTCAGGTAGCTTTTAGAATGTATCAACTACGCTTGTGTGTGTAACTAAAGTCAACACTTATACCCCATGATTCCAAGTGCAAAAAGGAGGAAAATTCATTTTCTTTTATCTCCTTTATCTTATTCTTGAACCAAAAATGCTTCGTTTTTATTAACTGTAAAACAATTAATTTATACTAAACCTAATCATTTCTGAGCTATTAAAAGACCAGAATATACCAAGAGAGATACATAAAGTGTGGAAGACAGATACCATTCGAGAATTAAAGAATGCCCAGGAACACCTGAGTCTACTGACAAGGAAGGAACTGACACAATGAAGAATATACATTTATATTCTTCAAAGCAAAAAAAAATAATTGTAATATATTGTCATACAAGTAAAAGTGGAATGTAGCAGGATTAAAACGGTTATGCATAGAAAGGTCTGATTACAAGGTTGGGCCTTGCGGTTAGTGCCGGGAGCCTTAGATTTGAGAAGTGTTCCTTGCATTCCCAGAATGGATGAGAATGACTCACTGACACTAAACTGGTTATGCAAATGTCTTGGTTTATGCAGAACCAGAGGAGTCTGAAATGTTGGGACTCGCCAGGCAGAAGGTCCCACTTACTGACAGGGCCCATGAAACCCTCTGAGTCTCTAATGAGTTTCCTTGGCTTCACACGCTACTACACGTTATCACAGCTGTTGCTAGAGGGATAGAATGAACCTGTACTATTCCACTGGTTAAGAGCTCTTGGGGCTTGTGCCTCATTTCCCCAGACTCCACCCATGTGCCCTTTCCCTTTGCAGATTTTGACTTGCTTATTTTCATTTTCATAAATCTTACCTGCACGTAACGCTGTGTGTGGAGTTCCATGAATCCTCCTAGCAAATCGTCGAATATAAGAATGACTTTGTGGGGCCCCAAACACACATAGTTATTGGATATCTGCTATTGTCAAGCACATCCTTAGCATTGAAGGATTTTAGCATGATGAGTTGGCCTGTGATCTGCATGGTTGACAGTTTGAAACCAACAGCAGCTTCTCGAAAGAAAGAGAGATTTATACTCTTTGAAAGAGCTCCCATCTCAGAAACCCACAGGATGGTCGCCATTGAGTTAAGTTTACAGCAAAGAGATCTGGTGAGACAATGGATTTATGGTTGTGTTGCTAATTTTAAGGTCAGTGGTTCAAACCTCCCAGCTGCTCCATGGGATAAAGATAAGGCTTTCTGCTCCTATAAGTATGGATAGTCTTATAGAGTGACTGTTAGTCAGCATGGACTTGATGGCAGTGAGTTTAAGGATAGAGCAGTGAGTAAAACAACACTCAGTGCCCCGTGGAGCTCATATTCTGTTGAGAAAGAAGCAGTGTAAGAGGGAGGAACTGGCCATGACAATTAAACAGGTCAAATATATAATGGTGAGTCATAAAGGATGGCCCCTAGACTTGGAGTTCATACGTGCATGGGTTTATTTCAAACAAAATGTGCTTACACAAGTCTCTGCCATCAGTGCATGGCTGCAGACAAGTTCACTCAGTAATACACTTGTCTTCGTTCCATTAGGATGCCTTCAAGGAAAGGCGAGGTCAAAAAGTGGCTTCCAACAGGAGCTGTTTGGCCGATTAATTTCAAAGCAGAGAAGTCAACTCAGACATAATGGTCACTGTTTTTGCTTGTTTGTTTGTTTGGGGGGATTATCCCAAGGGATTACCTCAATAGATTTTCTCAAAGGGCACAAGGTGATCTTTGGTACTAATCATGAACAAGTTTTAAGAACACTGAAAACTGCATTGGTAAGTAGAAGGCTGGGAAAGTTGCATGCAGGAGGATGATTTTTCCCCATTGTGACGATGAACTTGTTCATTCCTCAAGGGCAGCAAGCACCATCCTATGAGAATTTCATTGGAACCCTTACCCCATATGTCCTATCGCCTGGATCTTGCCTCTTCAGTCTTTTGGCATGGAGTAAACCAAAGAGTGCAGAATTCTTTGGGGAGAGGATTAGACAGATGGAGATAATCATCCAAAGTGTAAAGCCCTAGATGGAGGATACACCAAGAAACAATAGCTTCACATTTTGATTTTATTAAAATAAAGTTTTCTGCAATTTTATAGCAATCTTTCTTACTCTCATGTAATGTGCCTGAAAGTGAAAGGGACTATGGAGAACATAAAGCAGGAAAGTGGGTGAGGTATGCTAAGCTTGGCACTTGCCATTTTTAAAAGAAGAGTCAGAAATGGCTTCCAGGTAAGACCTGAGGACGAAGATAAGTGAGTTGTATGACGAGCTGGAGACAGAGCTTGATAAGCAGACCGAGTGCAAGACAGAGGACAGCATTGAAGGTATAGCCAGGGGAGGGTCTGTCCAGACCACATGGGTGCAAACAAAGAGGGAAAGAGAGAGTGAGAGAGCCTCATCATGGCTCACCAAGCCCTAGATGACACCCTGCTCACAGAGGCAATGCACAGAGAGGACCGGGGGGGCCTGCCCCACCAGGACACTGACCCATAGCTCCTCTACTGCTACGGGGACAGCACCAGAGAAAGTGTTTCCAGTCTGCCCCATGCACATCGGGGTGAAATGTGAAGGAGTGCAAGCAACAGGGCAGTGAGGGGAGCAAAGTAACCAAGTCCCCGAGGAATCCTGAAAATAGACTTCTGACTCAGGGGACAGGGCTTGGCACCTCATCAGAGCTGATTGGAAAACACTCACAAGGGTCAGAAGACAGACCTGGAACTATTTATCGGCTTTGGGGTTTTGTTTGTTTGTTTTTCTTTCATTCTAGGTCTATCTATATAAGATAGGCAGGACAAACATTCCTGAGGAGAAAACAATAGGACTGGTGGTCACTGGGGGACATGGGACAGGAGGAGGCATGGAGGGGGAGCAGGGAGCCAAGAAACTCAGTGATAAGGTAACAACAAAAGATTTAAAATTGATGATGAGAAGGGTGTATAATGCCTGGTGGGGTTTGACCAAGTGCAATGTATCCCAGAGGAATTACTGAGAGCCGAATGGAGGGTGAGCATGATAGTGGGATAGGAGGAAAGTGAAAGGAAATAGAGGAAAGAAGTAGGAGGCAAAGGCTCTTTATAAAGGTATAGCTATAGGTATGTATATATGTAAATATATTAGTTTATAATGAAAGGAATAGAGGCCAATGTATGTATATTTATATGTTAATAGGTATTATAATAGCACACAAACTGTGGGCCTCTACTCAAGGCCTCACTAAACACAAGAACACTTTGTTTTAATAACCTGCCACTCTTTGATACTCACCTGCCCAGCACGATCGCTGAAGACAAAATGGATGCATGAGCAAATGTGGTGAAAAAAGCTTATGGTGCCCAATTCTCAAAAGGTATAGTGTTTAGGGGTCTTAAAGGCTTGAAGTTAAACAAGTGGCCATTTAGCAGGGAAGCAAATAAGCGCACATGGAAGAAGCACACCAGCCTGTGTGATCATGAAGTGTCAACAGGATCAGGAATCAGGTATCAAAAGATCCAAAACAACCAATTATCTGGATGCGAAAGAGGGGGGTTGGCGTGGGGACCCAAAGCCCATCTGTAGATAATTGAAGGGTTACAAGGAAGGAAAGATTCAGCCAGGTTGCAGTACAATACCTATGAAACACAGCCATTCCTCTAGTTCCTGAATGCTTCCGCCCCCACCCCCCCAATGCCATGAGTTCTACCTTACAAATCGGGCAGACCTGAGTGCACACATTGGTACAGATAAGAGCTCTCGACACAGGGGATTCGGGACAGATAGAACCCTCAGGAACAGTAGTGGGAGTAGCAATATCATGAGGGCAGGGGGATGGCGGGGGGAGAAAGGGGGAACTGATCACAAGGTTAGATATATATCCCAGCCCAGGGGGACGAATAACAGAAATGTGGGTGAAGGGAGTAAGTGTAAGATATGAAATAACACCAATAATATATAATTGATCAAGGATTCATGAAGGTGGGAGAGTGAGGGAAGGAGGGGAAGAAAAGAGGAGCTGATGCCAAGGGCTCAAGTAAAAAGAAAATGTTTTGGAAATGTTGATGGCAACATATGTGCAAGTGTGCTTAATACAATTGGCTTATGGATTGTTATATGATTTGTAAGTGTCCCCCAATAAAATGATTAATAGGAAAAAATAGAAGAAAAAAGGCTAAGTCATTGGCTCAGGGTGAGACATCTGAGCAGGTTTCAACCCACAAAATCTGGCTCCAGCACCCCTGGCCCCAATCTCTCCACCTCACTGGACTTAGACTCATCAAAGTGAAAATGCGTGTCCCATGGTACAATAACCATTGTTCTTTTAAAATAATAAATGGTAAATATTATGCTAATATTATTGATATTATTAAAAGTTCATATGATGCACCGATGTCACTAAAATGCTGCAGTTCACTAGCATATGGTTGGCTGCTTATGAAGCCAGATTTCCCCCTGAGATTTGTCTTTTGGGAACAAAACGTTTAGAATCCTGCATTGCCATCTGACATTGTACCCAGCCTAGGA
>NW_022111339.1:4098579-4100318 GCF_000313985.2 Echinops telfairi
CATTTTTGTTTATACCCCTCTTATATTGAAGGAACTTCAAAAAGTTCTTGGAAAAATAAATTTTTTAAATAATGGGATTTCCCCCCATAAACTTTGAAAGTCCCTCAAATAATTTTTATTTATGATCCATGTGCTCAAAACACTCAAAATTCGTCATAATAAAAAATTTTAAAGGCAAGGAAATCCCTAGAAACAACTAAATTTGATGGTACCTTAAAGGATTAACAAACTACACTGGGGTTAGGGGTGGGGTGGGAGGGACAAACCCAAGTAATTTTTAAACACAACATTTAAACTCTAGATGCTCAGACTAAAGACATAAAGAACTCTAAGTAAATACGGACATCTCATCGGTAGATTTGTTTTTGCTGTGAAATGGCAGAACAATTCTGAAACTGCTTGCACTGAATTCTAGAATTGAGCCAAGATTGACGATGGCTGCCAGCATTCTCATGGTCAAGAGAGGGAATTAGAAGAATGCAAGGAGGACTTTTGTGGTTATTACACAACCTGGTGTCAACTTGCAAAGAGGTGGAACTCAGCCTGTCAATAAGGTCAGAGCTTGATGACCTCATTTGGAGGTGCAACAGAGATAAATAGCTTGCTGGAGGTGGGCCACTCCCTCCCTCCCTGTGAGACATTCCAGTTGACCAGCCACATGGAGCTATGCTGATGGCAGACAGAGCCTTGGAGCTGGAGGAGCCATGTGGAGACCCACACCAGCACTGAGATGCTTCCACAGCCACTGGATCCACAATACTTTCCAACCATTGGTCTGCGATCTTCCTGGACTCGGAGTCATTGCATGGCTGCGCAAGTCCAAAGAGGAATTTATGGACTAGTATTACCCCAAATGTCAAATGTGGGGTAATATCGGACTTATGGACTTGATCTGGACTGGACTGGGATATTTACTTAATGTACAATTGCTCTTTTATGTAAAGCCTTTCTTAAACACAGATGAGTGTCTATGAATTTGTTTCTCTAGTCAACCCAGACTAACACAGCATTATTTTAGAATAAAATTGGATTGAAACAGGAAGTATGACTGTAAATATTTTGGATTAAATTGTATCCATCAAAAATATGTGATGCAAATCCTCCCTCTTTGCCTGTGATTACGATCCCATTGGGAAAGGGATCATCTTTGTTAGGTAAATTATAGGATTCATGTAGGGTATGTTTAAGTCAATTTCTTTTGAGTATAAAAGAATAAAGCAAGTAAAGATGTGTAAAGTCACATGCCAAGATATATGAAGATCACCATGGAGCCAAGGAATAAGGAACAAAACCATCAGAAAAATCTTTACCCTCTAGTTGGCACCCTGAATTAAGACTTTTAACCTCCTAAATGGTGAGAAAATAGACTTCTGTTGATAAAGACACCCACTTACACTATTTATGTTAGAGCAGCAATAGATAGATAAATGATGATGGACAGATGAGTAGATGGATAGATAGATAGATAGATAGATAGATAGATAGATAGATAGATAGATAGATGATAGATGGATAGATAGATGGATGAAGGGAGGATTGGAGGGAAGTAAGCAAGGAAGTATTGACAGATGACTGATTGGATAGGTGGCTAAACAGATGAGGTAGAGTGACAACTGAAACAGAAGAGAGAGAATGTATCTAAGTCAATGTGTGTGGTTTTATCATTAATGCTCTACATTGCTCAAATCCTTTTCAAAACTAAAAACTTTTGCCACTTTGTTACATTACCCTTGATCATG
>NW_022111339.1:4102625-4123354 GCF_000313985.2 Echinops telfairi
TGCTCCATTAAAAAAAAGAATCCCTCCGGATTCCTTGCTTCTCAGATCTCAATATTGGTCTGAGTGGCTCACAAAGGAGGAGGAGTAAACCTGCAGTAGGCTTGCAGTCCTCAGTGCAAGGAGATGGAATAATAAACTGAAAGGAATACAGGTTCCTTAGAGAAGTGTCTCATTCCAGGAATGGAAAGGGAAAAAAAAGAATTTAAAGAATGACCTGGAAATGGCTTGAACCAGAAAGTGAAAGAAAGAAAGAAAAAATAAAAAAGAAAGCCCACTGCCATCAACTTTCACCAGAAAGAAAAAAATAAAAACAACACACTGCTATAAAATCAGCACCTGCTCCTATCCACACTCCTGGGCAGAGAAGAGTGGCCCGTGAGCATTGCTGAGGCTTAAAATCATTACAGAAGCAGACCACCTCACCTACTCTCATGGGACGGTTTGATGGGCTTGAACTACCAAGTGTGTGTTTAGCAGCCTCAAATTTAAGAAAGTAAAGTCTGCCAAATGATGGGGACATGTTGAAAGGACACAGTAGAGATCTTGAAGGATTGTCACTGACCAAATATGGAATCACTGAACACGATAGTAAACAGTGAGTGTAGAGAGTCCCCGTCCATTGAATAAAACGGGAATCCACGAACCTGTGCTGTTACAAAGTGAATGGATGAGCAAATTAATAACAATAATGACGATGATGGTGAGAAGAGTTTAATAAGATCATTTTCATAATCATCTGATCTGATCTGAGGGAACATCATGACACACCCCATCAAGAAATGGTCAATCAAATCACCAGCTTGTACTTGTCAAAAAATACCAGCGGCGTGAGTCAAAGGCAGACTGAGGAACTATTCCCAATGAAAGGAGAGGCTAGAGCAACGGTTCTCAACCTGTGAGTCGCAACCCCTTTGGGGGTCGAACTACCATTTCACAGGGGTCGCCCGATTCATAGTAGTAGCAAAATTACAGCTCTGAAGTAGCAATGAAAATAATGTTATGGTTGGGGGTCACCACAACATGAGGAACTGTATGAAAGGGTCGTGGCATTAGGAAGGTGGAGAACCACTGGGTTAGAGGGTTGGGGCACATGTGTGCTTCTAGAGTAGACTCTGAACTGGAGTTTTCCTTCTATTTTATTTGTACTATAATGGGTATAACTGGGACACCTGCTACAATTTGAGTAAGGTCTAAATTAGACAATAGAGCTTATCAGTGTTCACTTTTTGAATTTGATAAATTATCCTGTGTCAGAGAATACCCTTTTTTCTTGGGAAACATACCCTATGATATTTAGGGATCAAGAGGGGTCATGTCTGCAGCCTGCACTCGTGTTAGAGAAAACTACTACCCATACACACAGAGAACAATAAAGCAAAATTGTTAAAATATCAGCCACAGGGGAATCTGCCTGAAAGATGCATGGAAAACCTCCTGGTAATGAGTTCTTTGTATTGTCCTATGTCTATAATTATTGCAAAATTTAAAAATGAAAGATACTGGCTTTCAGGGGAAAATGCAAAGCTTAGGAAAAATATTTAAAAGTTTGGGGATGCATATTCAATAAGATGACACATTTAAACAAACAATCTCCCAAAATTCAATTCATGTGCTAGACTAAATGTTCAGTATTCCTGTTGTGACAGTGAGCTTTTTTTACGCCAACATGGCACCTGTAAGATGACATGGGTGGAGCAGCTTGATGACTTTCTTTGGAGGTGTGATCAGGATCAATGGCTCTCAAGAGACCAGCCTCTCTCCCTGCCCTCACCTTTATGCAGACAAGTCACTCTGAGACCTGCCAGAGCCCTGCGATGATCTGTGCCAGTGGAGCCACACTGCCTTGCACCTACTGACCTGTGACCTTCCTGCATTCTGCACCATAGCAGGTGGCTGTGGGAGGGACTTATGGACTAGTATTGGACTTATGGACTTGTGCTGGACTGAGTTGGGATGTTTTCCTGATATATAAAGCCTCCTGATATAAAGCTCTTTCTTACATATAGATGAGTGTCTCTGAATTTGTTTCCCTAGTCAATCCGGCCTGACACATCTGCTATCCATAGATTCCATTTCAGATTGTATTTCTTTCACATCATGTATGAGGAGCCCAGGTGGTATTTTCAGGTAAGCATCCGACTGCTAACCACAAAGTCAGTTATCCAAACCTACCAGCCACTCCTTGAGGAAAAGATGAGGCTGTCTGCTCCTGTAAAGATATACAGCCTCAGAAAGCAAGGACTCACAAGCTATTTGATGACAGTGGGTTTGGGGGGTTAACATCATTTATAATTGCAAGCCTTAAAGTCAACTAAACAGTAGAAATTACAGAATGGTTGCATTTATTACACTATACTACACTACACCGACTTAAGCATGAAAAGTCACTAGAAATAGAAAAGTCGTTGACTATGGTGCAGTATCAAAAATGTTTGTAAATGGAGTCATTGGAGACTTAGATGGCAATTCTGTATCCCATATGATAACAACTGAAGTGCTGTCATTTTGGAATTGTTGTTTCTGCTACTGTATTGCAGGACGATTTAAAATATATATTTTTAAAAATTAAAAATGTTTTTAAATTACCATATATATGACACATTTTTGTATATAAACACATAATATTTTTATACATGTTGGGTTTTTTTTTAGAATTTATGTTAACCTTGGCATGGCAAAGAGAATCCAAAATATTTTCATGCATTCCCAGGACATAGAAAAATAGGAGTCCCTGGCTGGAGAAAATGGGTAAGTGTTCAACTATTAACCTGGAGTTGGGTGTTTGAACCCACCCAGAGGCACCTTGGAAGATGGGCCTGAAAATCTTCTGGTGGTCACAGCTTTACAAACCCTATGGAGCACAGACCTGTCATGCGGGACCATGTGCAGAATAAATTTGACAGCCACTAACAACAACAACCAGAAATGAATTTAGTAATTCGTGTAGAGGAGCAGAGAATGTATCACTGGGATAAATACGGAGCCATCAGTTGAGTGTTTTATGCAATTCTTGGAACTAAAGTTCAATATTGTATGTCAAGCTCATGTTTGTAGATATCTAAACTTTGCTACATCTGGAGTCTGTGCTGTTCGTTTTCTATTTTAATGTAAAGGTCATTGCATTAATGCAGCAGACACTACCTTGACTAAGTGATCGAGGCAGTGATCAAGGTTAAGGATAAGTCATGTTGCTATCATGGACTCCTGATATCATACAATGAGAATGACACTTGGCCTTTGTGACTGTCTGCCCCCAAACATATAGTTGGATGTTACATGAGAAAACCAGGAGCCCTGGTGGCATAGTGGTTATATGCCGGGCTGCTAACTACAAAGTGAGTAGTTCAAAGCCATCAGCTACTCCGTGAGAGAAAGACTTGGCTTTCTACTGCCGTAAAAAGTTACAGTCTTGAAAATCCACAGGGGCAGTTCTATCCTGAATATAAGGTTCATATGAGTAGGAAATTGGCTCAATGGCAATGTTTGATTTGGTTTGGTTTGGTTCATGAACAAACATAAGACAAACTCAAGGTAAGGGGCATTCTGCGAAACATTTGGCCAGTGCTTTTCGGTCTTCAAAACGATCGAGATGATAAAAATATGCAAAGTCTGAACAACTGTCAAAGACAGGAGACTAAGGAGATGTGATAACCAAATGCAGTCTGGGATCTTTCCAGGGATAACTGGACACAGAAAAAGAATATCAGTAGGGAAAATGATGAAGCTTGAATAAGGTCTATCATTTCAGTAATAGCAACCTATCAACATCTGCCAGATGCCTTGTTTTGAATAAATATACCACAGTATTCCAAGATGTTAACTGCAGGTGGAACTGCATAAAAATGCTTTGTACTACCTTTGCAGACAATTCTAAGATTACAATTTTATTTTAACACAGAGTACATTAATATGATTTTATTCATAAGGTTCCTAACCTACAACTAGTTTTGAAACTTAACTTTTTCTCTTAGAATAATTAATGTGTCTCTACCATGTGTCAAATAGTTCAGAGGATGTAGCCCACTGAATGTGTTATTAGACAATAACAACCTGGATTACATTACCCCAGGTGGCATCTCGTTCTCTACTTTTAAGACCAGAGAAGAAAATGAGAAAGCTTTCTTTGGAAGTAGATGAAACCAGATAATGAAACTATAAGGTAATAGTCACTAATGATTCTATTCAAATGCAAAGTTTTGAAGAATATTCACTATTAAGAAATTGGATTGAGAACCTCAAAAATAACTTTTGATCAAGGAGGAAAGGTCATGCTATTAAGTTATTTTTCATGCAGATAGGAAAAGGTGGATTTCTCTTAAACTACATCTAAAGATCACCGAGCTACAACACTTTGCTTCTTTTTGAGCCTATAACTTCAGCCTGCATGTCACCCTACCCTTTAGACAACATGCCTCACGTATAATTTGTCACCATCAGAAAAGTGGAGACGAGGAAAGGAATGGCATCCTTTCACTGGAATGAACGGAGAAAATAGGAGGGGAAAGTCCTGAACTGGCATCTTTTGGAAGAGTAACATGATAAATGGAGAAAAGGCTGAATGAAGTTGTCAGGGATTTCATCTTGCACAGATCCAGAATTAACGTTGCTGGAAGCACCGGTCAAGACATTAAACATCTTGCTTTGAGTTAATCTCCTGCACAAGACCTCTTTAAAGGCAAAGCTGCTCCTCAGAGGGCTAAGGTGCGCCTGACCGTGGTCTTTTCAATCCTCATGTGAAGTTTGTCACTGAATAAGGAAGACTGGGGGAGAATTGATGCATTTAAATTACAGGCCAAGAGTACTGAAATGCTGTGGACTGCCAGCCAGGGTGCTCTTAAGCAGACTTATGGTGAGATTTCAATGCAGACTTGGGACATGCTATCAGTAGAGGACAGTCCCTGGAAAAGGGCATCATGCTTGGGAAAGTGAAAACTTGGCGAAAAAGCAGAAAATCCTCAACAAGTTGGATTGTCCCAGTGGCTGCAACAAGGGCTTCCAACAAAATGACAATTGTGAGGATGGCGCAGGATCAGACAGTGTTTCAATCTGTGACACATAGGCTCATCATGAGTCAGAAACCTGTGTTAGTCTGGGCAGACTAGAGAAACAAAATCATAGAGACATTCATATGCATATAAGAAAGAGATGCAGTGTAGCAATGATGAAACATACAATTTTCCTCTATTTCTTGAATGCTTCCTCCCTCCCCAACTATCATGATCCCAATACCTTACAAATCCTGCTGGACCAGAGGATGTACACTGGTACAGATAGGGAGTGGAAACACAGGGAATCCAGGACAGATGAACCCCTCAGGATCGGTGGTGAGAGTCGTGATACCGGGAGGTTGGAGGGAAGGTGAGGGAGAAAGGGGGAACAGATTACAAGGATCTACATATAACCTTCTCCCTGGGGGACGGACTGCAGAGAAGTGGGTGAGGGAGACATCGGATGGGGTAAGACATGATAAAATAATAATAATTTATAAATTATCAGGGGGAGTGGGGGAGAAGGGAATGGGGAGATAGGGGGGAAATGAGGAGCTGATACCAAGGGCTCAAGTAGAAAGCAAATGTTTTGAGAATGATGATGGCAACATATGTACAAATGTGCTTGACACAATGGATGGATGTATGAATTGTGATAAGAGTTTTATGAGCCCCCCCCCACACACACACATTTTTTTAAAAGAGGCTTATATACAAGAGCAATTGAACATTGAGGGGGGGAAAAATGGCCAGCCCAGTCCAGATCAAGTCCATAAATCCAATATTAGCTCATATGTCTGATACCAATCTACAAAGTCCTGTTCAGACTCATGAAACACATGCAATGATGCCAAATGCAGGAAGATCACAGGTCAGTGGGTGGGAAGTCTTGTAGATCCAGTGGTATTGTAAGCATCTCAGTGGTGGTAGGGGTCTCCACATGCCTTCTCCAGGTCCAAGGTTCTGGCTGCATCAGGGTAGGCCCATGTTGTGGCTTCTCCTCAGGGATGTCTCACAGGGAGACAGCCTTGTCAGTACAGCGTCTCTCAAGGAGTGAGCAGAGAGAGATGTCTTCTGTCTCCAAGAAAGAAATCCAGGAATTCCCAGAATTCTGAGGAGAAGGCCATGCCCATACAGAGGCCTCATTGGTTATGACCTGATTGACACACTGGACTCCACCCCTTCACTCTTAATCCTCTCTAGTCCCAAATTGACACCAGATTATGTAATGACCACAGCACCTTACAACAACATGTACTTTTTAAAGTCTGTATTTAATAGTTAAGATCATTATTGGGAGTTTGAGTAAATCCAGTAGCCCAGGCCTTATTTGGAGCTCTGGTGGTGCAGTAGGTTACACATGAGTGGCTAACCAAAAGGTAAGCAATTTGAAACCATGGGAGAAAGAATGAAGTTTTCCACGTCCAAGAAGGTTAACAGTCTCAGAAAACGCAGGGTCAATTCAACCCTCCAGGGTCACTATTAGTCAGAACTGACTCGATGGCAATGAGAGCCCGGTTTTGCTAATACTTGAGCATTCTTTCTGTTTTGTTTTGTTTAAGCTCAAAGTAAGTAGGCCAAACATTGATGAAAGTTTCAGCATCCTATCATTTTATTAGTAGTTTCACAGTAAATAACCTTGATTTAGAAATGTAGGAACATGATTGGCTGCTAGAAGAACAAGAAAAATATTCTTAGAAGAAATACAATCAGTACTAGTTAGCAGAAAGGCTGGTGAGCCTTCAGCTTATGTACTCTGGACATATCACCAGGAAAGAAAAACTTCTAGTAAAAGGATACCAAAAATGATAAAGGAAACTTGCAATGAGATGA
This sequence comes from Echinops telfairi, assembly GCF_000313985.2. Lineage (NCBI taxonomy): Eukaryota > Metazoa > Chordata > Mammalia > Afrosoricida > Tenrecidae > Echinops > Echinops telfairi. The sequence continues at coordinate 4,109,447 of NW_022111339.1, forward strand.
GTTGACACAATATCCCAAACAATGAAATGAAGCACGTGATCATGAAGATGGCACCAGACTAGGCAATATTCCAATTCTGTCCTCTACAGCACGAAAGGAAAACTGTGCCCACACCTGATCATCTAAAGCCAAACTAAATCGATTGTCATCAAGTAGATTCTAAGACTCACAGCAACCCTATAGGCAAGGGTAGAAGTTACTTTCTTCTAGGGTCTCCGAGGCTGTACCTCTTATGGAAGCAGACGGCTACATTTTTCTCTCACAGAGCAGCTAGTGGGCTTGAACGCAAGGCCATTTAATTAGCAGTTGAGCTTTTTAACCATTATACTACCAGAGCTTCTCTTGATTAAAAAACCAAACCTGCAGCCCATTGAGCCAATCCCACCTCCTAGCAACTCTATGGAAGAGAGCAGAACTGCCTCTGTAAGCTGCTGAGACTGTAGACCTCGATGGGAGTAGACAACCTCATCTGTCTCCCTCCGAGAAGCTGGTGGATTCAAATTGCTGGCCATGCGGTCAGCAGCCCAGTGTGTACCCAACTATGCCAGGCATGTTCAAATGGAGTTATGTTCTCTGTTCATGATCTAGGACTGATTTTGTTTTGTTATTATTTGGGCTTGGGAATTGCCTCCTGAGTTTGAGTTTTGCTGTTGGCTTGCATTATCAGTCCTGACTCTGATGACTAACCTTTGGTCACCATGGTGCATAATGCTGACCGATCTACCATCCAGGAGCCCAAACAAAAAGAGGGCTTAATTAAAACAGAGGCCCAGTTCAATACCGCAGTAAATCAAGCTCAACAAAACAATAGAACTGAATCATCAAGGTAAAATATGTTTGTGCATATTCAATAAAGCATAAAGGAGGACAATATAAATTTGAAACCAATATAATTAAACTCACCATGAAATGGAATTAATCATTGTGATTTTGTTAATACAGTTCTAAAATGCACTTGCCAAAATGCTCTTAATCATTTTCCAAGTCCAAATGAAAGCGAACAGCTCAGAGGCAGGTTCTTTCTCAGGTAGGGAATTATGAAAATGGTTTGGGGGGAATCTTATCTAGTAACCTCATTTTACTAATTGGGGAAACTGAGGCTGAAGGGGTTGAAATAAGAGCCATTATTTACTGTAGACTTCCTGGGCATCATGAACCCTCCCTGCTTAATTCCATTCAGTCCTCACCCGAATCCAATCAACAGACTCCGCAAAGACTGGGAATCTTTGATATCAAAAAGGCAGGCAGCATTTACCCAGGGAGCAAGCTAAGGGGGAGGAAGGGATGGGAATGGAGGACGGATGGAGATGGCAAGGACAGGAAGGAGTTGGGAGGAGGAGTGTTGGGGAGAAGTGAGAAGCGGGGTGTTGTTGCATTAGGAGGACTGCAATTCAATGTCACAAAACATATTTTGTATCATGGTTGAATGGAGAACTAATTTACTTGGTAACTTTTCACCCATATCACTATACAAAGTTTTTTTAAAAAGCAAATGGAGCTGTGCAAGGAGGATATTTACATAAGATCACAGAGCAAAGCGGAACTCAAGTTCCCTGGCTGCCCCAGCAGCAGCACGGTTAGTTTTCTGGAAAATTATACATCAAGAAGGATTTTATTTCTAAAAACCAGAGTTTTATTCCATTAAATGATTTCTATAAATAATGTAATACTCTATCAATTCAAAATTCACTTATCTCAAAACTTTTAACTTTGGAGTTTGCTTCAGGGAGGAAATGGGGAGTGAAAGAAGGGGATTTCGATCTAACTGTTCATCATTGGGAAGAAGAGAAACTTTGGGTCTCCCAACTTCTCGAGAGATTTGCTTTGCTTTGCAGTAGCTCCATTCTCTGCAAGTCTCCCTGCACTTTCTTCTCCAAGCACAGGACAAAACTGATTCTGACAAAACATTAGGCAGGATTGAATTATGCCTATCCCACCCCTAAAAAATGTGCCTTAGTTCTAATCCCTGGCACTTGTAAATGTGAACTTGTTTGCAAGTAGGGTCTTGAAGATATTATCAGTTAACATGATATCATAGTGGTATAGACCCACTTCCACTGAGTCAATTCCAACTCAGAGTGACCCTATATATGGTTTCCAAGGCTGTAAATCTTTATGGGAGTAGACAGCCTCAACTTTGTCCCATATCAGAGCTGGTGTGTTTGAAATGTCAACCTTGTCGTAGAGTGGGTCCTAATCAAACCTAGTGGCATCCTTATAAAAGAGGAGAAGGGTCATAAAGAGAGAGAGATTGAGGGAAGAAGTCCCAATGTAATGAAGTGAATTACTTTAGGTCTCTTCTAACCATGGTCTTGGGACTCTCACAAAATGACTGAGTGGGCCTCAATCCCAGCTACATGGACCTCCTCCCCAGAAGAATGCACTACAGAGGGCAGCACTAAAGATTCAGCCTGGGGAGAGGGGCGGGTCTACTCAGACCACACAGGAGCAAACTAAGAGGGAAGGAGAGAGAGAGACAGTGGACCACAACCTGGCCCACTGAGGCCCAAGGGTGACATTCCTGCTCAGGGCAGTCAAATCACAGAGAGGACTATAGGGTCGGCTCCACCACGAGACACGTATCCCCTCAACTGACCCATAGTGCTACAGGGGACAGCACTGGAGACAGTGCTTGAATTGTGCTCACTCGGACCCACCTACACCAGGGAGAAACATGAAGGGAACCCAACAGAGCAGCAAGGGGAACAAAGTAATAAAGTCCTGGAGGAATCTTAAACATAGACTTTGGGGGCAGGGCTTGGTACCTCATCAGACTCAATCAGAAAACATAAGGGTCATTCATAAGGGTCAACAGATAGACCTGGAACTATTTATAGGCTTTTTTACCCCATCACCACCACCACCCCCCCACACACACACATACCATGTCTATATAAGAAAGGCAGGATAAACAATCCCAAAGGGACTGATGGTTCTGCAGGGCATGGGAAAGGGAGAGGAGGGGGAAAGGTAGGAGGGAGCCAACAAACCGAGGGGCACGGGAACAACAAGTAATCTAAAACCGATGGCCAGGAGAGCATAGGATGCCTGGTGGGTTTTGATCAAGTACAATGTAGTCAAGAGCCGAATGAAGGTTGAACATGATAGTGGGACAAGAGGAAAGCAAAAGGAAATAGAGGAAAGAAATAGGAGGCAAAAAGACCTTTATAGAGGTATAAATACAGGCACATACATATGTAAATATTTATATACGTTAGGGATATAGGTCTATGTACATATATTTATATAAGTATTAAGGTAGCAGATGGACATTGGGCCTCTCCTCAAGTACTCCCTCAACACAAGAACACGTTGTTCTAATAAGCTGACATTCTGTGATGCTCACCTTCCTGACGCAATCACTGAGACAAAATGGGTGCATAAGCAAATATGGTGAAGAAAGGTAATGGTGCCCAGCTATTGAAAGATGAATCTTCTGGGTTCTTAAAGACTTGAAGATAAACAAAGCAGCTATCTAGCTGGGAAGCAACAAAGCCCACATAGAAGAAGCGGACAGGATCAGTTAGCAGGTACCAGAAGACCCCAAACAAACAATCATATTGATGCAAACTAGAGGGCTGGAGTGGAGACCCAAAGCCCATCTGTAGACACTTGGACACCTCCTCACAGAAGGGTCACAAGCCAGCCAGGTTGCAGTATGGCACCGACAAAATGTACAATATCCCTCTACTGCTTTATCCATTATCATGACCCCAGTTCTACCTTACAAATCTGGCTAGACCACAGCATGTACACTGGTACAGATAAGAGCTCTCAATACACAGAACCCAGGACAGATAACCCCCCAGGAACAGTAACAAGAGTAGGGATACCATGAGGATAGGGGGAAGGAGGGAAGGGAAAGGGGAAACTGATTGCAATGATCAAAGTATAACCCCCACACACACACCCCAGATGACGAAGAACAGAAACAGGGGTGAAGGGAGACAGTGGATGGTGTAAGATATGAAAATCATAATAATTTATAATTTATCAAAGGTTCATGAGGGTGGAAGGTGGGGGAGGAAAAAAAAGAGGAGCTGATACCAAGGGCTCAAGTAGAAAAAAGATGTTTTGAAAAAGATGATGGCAACATATGTACAAATGTGCTTGATACAATGGATGTTTGGATTGTTATAAGAGCTGTAAGAGCGCCCAATAAAATCATTTATTTTTTTTGAAAAATGGCTGAGTTGGACTATATAAAGCAGGTGTCTGTGCCCCCAAGGGCATTGGATAGCCTGATAATAATGTTAACTTGAGGGATGGGACCATGCACATAAGCTACTTGGAACCCTGATAAGGAGGTTGATCCATTTTTGATATCCCACTAGACTTAAAGGAAATCAGTCCTAGACAGTAAGGGGACTTCATTGTTATCAAGAAGGGGCAGGACTGCAACTTATGTCCTTGCTTCAAAGGCCATTGACACTATGTATCGCAGTCACACAGAACTGACAAAGAGGAGCCATTGTTCTATATGAGGAGCCCTGGCAGGGTAGTGGTTATGCATAGAACTGCTAACCACAAGGTCAGCAGTTCAAAACTACCAGCTGCTCTGCCAGAGAAAGACAGGGCTTTCTGCTCCGATAAAGAGTTACAGTCTCAGAGCGTAACTCTGTCCTGCATGTTGCTGTGGTTGTTGACAGTGAGTCAACTTGATTCAGAGCAAAACAAAACATTGTCCAGTCCCGTAAGATCTTCACAATCCCTGCTATGCTTGAGTCTGCTGTTACAACCACAGTACCTTTTCCAAAAGATCTTTTCCAACCTAGGGTGCTTATCTTCCAACACTCTATCAAATACTATTCTGTGAAGTTTCAGAGTTTTCATTAGCTTTTATTATTAGACAACAATACCAGTCCTTTCTTCATAGTCGCTTATTCTAGAAGCTCTGCAAGAAACCTGTCCCCCATGGGTGACCCTGCTGGTATTTGAAATATTGGTAGCATAGTGTCCAACATCACAGGGACACAAGCTACCACATCAAACTGACAGACAGGCGACTGTGTGGCATAGCACGTTATTTTACAACATTTCCATTGTGTGCGTTTATCCAGCACTTTAAGAAACAGAAAACCCATGTTCTTCTCCACTGTACATTAATAAAATTTTGTCGGATTTATATTTTGATAGTGCTTTCATGTAAATGATCTCCTTCAAATGGTATAATTCCCCCGTGGTGCATGAATAATTCCTGCTCCATTTCACAGGTGAGGACACTGGGGCTCAGGTTGACATTTGGTCCTGAAGTACAAGGTCAGCATTAAAACCCACCTGTGCACTTTTCTAGCCCTCAAATCAGAGGTTGGCAATCTTCCTGGATCAAACTCCCATTCTGCTTGTGTGAATCTTATATAAAGGACTCTGCATAAGGATATCCTATTAGTGGAAAGCGATATTTTGGAGGCTGACAAATGTTGACCTACTGTTCAATTTTGCTCTTGAGCTTTTAGAGAAAGCATCATTTTACCTATCTCTTGAAACACCTCAAACATACTAAATTATGGGACTTCTAAAGGTTCATGGGTAATTAAAAAAATCTTTCAATTCTACTTTTACACAAACATTTTAGAACCCCCTTGTATAAATACATTCTTTTGTTTGAAAATCTTGGCGTAATACAGCTTGTTCCCCAAATTGAATTTATCCCTTCCACTATGCTTGAAACTACTTGTTAGTCTTACAGGAAGCATCTTAAGGAAGGTTCCACCTTAATAATTATCCTGGAGCAATGAGATGATATTATTATAATTAGCAGCTTCCAAAGGATTTCCAGGTAATTAGAGCAGATAGAATTTTTTTTAAATAAGAAGCATAGACTTAGAATTTAAAGGAAAACAGAACTCTCTTCTAACTTTCCAGCAACTTGGTCATCCAAGTAGAAATCCTTGCTAACTCTTATTTGGGGAAATACTTTGAATATTTAATTAGTAGCTTGAATCCACAGAGTATACTGAAGAATGATGTGTTTTTCCTTTGCAGTACAACTACTGGTGTTTCAGTCTAATTTAAGTTTCATATTAAATCTTATTTCTTTGGTTACTTAAAAATACACCATTACTATTTTAAGTAGTTCTTAAAAAACACCACAAAAATCCACACAACTGGACAGACAGACATTATAATAAACAGCAAAAGATTGAAGTTGTCAAAGCCTTGCTTTATCCTGGATCCACAATCAATGCTCATGGAAGCAGCAGTCAAGAGATCAAATGACTCAGACTTCTGGGACGATGGCGATTGAGTAACACATACCAGAGGGATTCCCCAGAAATCAGCTCAGGAGAGATACTGAGAGGGAAATTGAACACTGCTGGATCACAGGAGGAGCATCATAAAGATAAGTAGGAACAGATCCACAAGATTTTAAGGTGTTGGGGGCTTTTGGCTTACCACAGAGGAGGCCAGCTAGGGTTTGACTTTAGCCCCACCACTATCTCAGCTGGAGCCAGGACCATTTGGAGCCCGTGCAGGGGCTTTATCTCAACACAGTCACAGCTTGCTGCCACCTGCCTCAGGGCAGGGATTAAACCCCTGCAGCCCCAAGGGCAGGGGTCGGGGCTATATTGTTACTCTTCTGTCCCTCTCCTCTCTATCTCCACAGCAGGTATAGTTTTTTGGATTTTTTCCCCCCTTGTCTCTTCCCTGTTCTCTCACGTGCCACTGCCTACCTCCAGACCACTCCCCTTAGCCTTGGGCATTTATGCCTGCCCCACACCCAGTTAGGTGAGTTCCACCCTGTGCAGCTAGCCCAAGGCTGGGGAAAGCTTGCCCTCCCTCCACCAGGGGATATTCCGCCCAACTACTTCCTGGGGAATTCCTGCCTGTGTGGCTGGGGGAGCTCCTATTTGTTCACTGTGGGCCCGCATGACTGAGGTAACTTCCTCCCGCCTACCTTAGTGTCTCACACTGCCTAAGGCAGCTGGGCCAACACTCGCCAATGTTCCAAGCTGCTGCAGGAACCTCTGCCCAACCTCCACAGTGATCTACCTGGCCAGGGCAATTCCACCCACCATTCGAGGTGTTCTACATCCAAGCAGGCAACCCACCAGCCTTCTGAGGCACTCCCCTTGAGAGTGAAGCCACAGGAGGATAAAGGGATAGGCTAATTCCATGGTGAAATTAGCTGTAGGCAGTTCAAAGAACCATTCCTATAAGTCTCCCAGAGAGAGCCAGTGCTCTTCGACTCCCTGGAAAATGGCACCTGGCTCCTCTAAAACAACATAACGCACACAGCCATCAGCCCCAAGGACCTCAACGAAAAAACAGGAGAAACAAAAGGCAATGGCAGAAGATGTCCCGAACATAATGACATGCATAGAAGAAGCAGACATTGAGCTGCCACAGAAAGAAATTTTCAGAATGCTGCTTGGAGTCATACAGGATATGAGGGAAACAATACAGAAAAAGGATGAAATGATAAAAGAGATAAAGTCCATACACCAAAGGGAAATACAAGGGCTTAGGGAGGAGATAACAAAAAACAGTAGCAGACACACGGACCTTGAGTATCAACTGCAGCAAGCAGAGAATGGCACCAGTGACTTGGAGGACGGCCAAGCAGACTTTAACAAACAGGAGCAAAAATCTAGTAAGATCATCAGAGAAGCTGAAGAAAACCTAAGAGCTATGTCTGATGAAAAGGAACAACATTAGAATTACTGGCTTACTGGAGGAAGACACAACAAAGAAGCCATCTGCAGCAATAGTGAGAGAATTCTTGGAGGAAACTTCCCCAGCTTAAAGAATGAAAACCAGGCAACCATTCAGGAGGCTGAAAGAACACCAGCTAGACTGAATCCCAAGAATTCACCAAGGCACAAAATAGTTAAACCATCCAACTTTGAGGAACAGGAGAAAATCATGAGAGCAGCTAGGAAAAAACAAGCAATCACATATAAGTTTTCTCAAATAAGAATATGCTCAGACCTATCAGCAGAAACTATGAAGAGGAGGGACTGGAGTAACATATTCCAAAAATTGAAGGAAAACAACGCAAACCCAAGAATCCTCTACCCAGTCAAATTATCGATCAAGATAGATGGAGAAGTAAGAGTCTTCTCAGACAAGGAAGAAATCAAATGACTCTTTGCATTGATAAGATCTGCAGCACAGATCCCTTTAAATTGTTAAAGAGCAAGAATGTCACTTTGAGGACTAAAATGTACCTGACCCAAGGAAGGTACTTTCAATCGCCTCATATTCATGTAAAAGTTGGACAATGAATAAGAAAGACAAGAGAAGAATTGATGTATTGGAATCATAGTGTTAGCAAAGAATATTGACAGTGCCAAGTACCAGAGAAAAAACAAATCAGTTTTGGATGAAGTACAGACAGGATGTTCCTAAGAAGTAAGGATGGAGAGACTTTGCCTGGTGTTCTATAGACATTTTATCAGGAGAGAACAGGCCCTGGAAAAGCACATCGCATTTGGTAAAGTAGACGGTTAGTGAAAAAGAGCAAGACCCCCTATGAAATGACGCCATGCCTGCAACAATGGCCCCCAAATTAACAACAATTGTGACGGCACAAGACGAGGCAGTGTTTCATTCTGTGATATATGAGGTTGCTATGAGTTGGAACCAACTGAACGGCTCCTACCATCAACAACTTGGAATGACAGCACTGACTACTCGTATCATTTTTTGAACATGAGCGAATGGCCGCTCATGAAATAAAGGGAGAAAATTAGAAGGCCTTTAAAAAAATGTGTATTTTATGTATCCCTACCAACCAAAGGCAACCACAGTCGGTGTTTTGGTGCTTTTCCTTCCAGGTGATTTTCATATGTAGATTCAGTGTGTGATCCACAGTCTTGAGATAATCCTCTGCTGCATGGCAGGGTTATCGTCCTCAGGGGAAGCGCTGTGGTGCGGTCCAGGACTCTGCTGGCTCCACCAGCAGCTAAAGCAAACGGTTTGCTCTCTGTAATTCTTCTGTTTGCTAAATATGAGGATATTGAACCCTCGGGGGCGACTCAGCCCCAGGGGGCTGCAGCAAAATCTTACTCCTGATGAAATATAGAGAAAAAAGGCCCAATTTTTTTTTGTTTTATTTTATTGGGGTAAACTTTATATAACAAAAGTTTTCCACTTCCATCATTTTTAAGTATATAACTCAGGGACATCAATTACATTCAGCATGTTGTACAACCATCACCACTATCCTTCCCAAAAATGTCTCGTCACCCCAAACGAATGCAGTGACTCCCATTCCCTCCTATCCCTAGCTCTGATAATGAACTCTGTCACTATGCAGTTGCCTAGTCTAGATAGTTCATATACAGGCATTCCCTGTATTATGAACGAGTTCCATCCAAAGACAGTCTTTAAGTCAAATTTTTATGTAAATCAAAACAGCTTGTTTAGGTACAGCTCATAACTTAACATCAATTGCTCAAATGCTTGGCTCAGAAATAGTACATAGTGAATCTTTTTTTTAAAATCAGTTGTATTGGCATTTCATCCACGTTGTATAATTCAATAATTCAATCATATCAAGAAGAGCTGTACAATAATCACTATCTAATTCTGGAACATTTTATTCTTCCTTGTTCCTATTGTTATGCATGTAATTATTTCAGTGAACCTTTCCATGCATAAGGACGCTAAAGAAGATTCCAGATATAGTAAAAATTTTGAGCACAATACAATAAGAATAATACGACATAATGCTATAAGAACAATGGTTCTATGTCCATTGCAAAGTAGCACCTCTTTGTTAGTACAAACCACTGAATGTGCTCTAAAGCTTTAATGTGATAAACTTTACTGGGTTTGGCTCATAATTATGAGTTACATGTACATTGGATATTCCAGGGGCAAAGTATAGCATAGATTCCAAACTTGTTTGTCCTAATTCCCCACTTTCAGAAAAAAAAATTACTCACCAGTCCCTTGGCAATCCACACCTTTTGAACTACATATAGCCCATGATCCAGGATAAGGTATAGCTACCTGCTGTGGCAGCCTCCCTGAATCATTCCAGCACTCCCAGACGAGGTAGCTACCTGCCCTTTGGGTAATCACTGATCTAACAGTAGGATGATACGTCAAGTTGCCTTTTCGGTTTGATTTATTTAACTCAGCACTTGTTTTCAAGGCTCATTCATACCACAGCATCAGAATTTGTTTCACTGAATGGCTGAATAATATGACAGGGTTTCAAGAGGCTCAGGAAAAGATTTCATTATTTTTTCATTTAGTTTTCCAAAAGACTTTTTGAAATTCCTTCTCAGTTCGTTGAAGGTAGAGAGCATATTTTGTGGATTCATCTATTGTGGATGGACATGTAGGTTGCTTCCACAATTTGGCTGTTGTGGACATTGATGGACACATTTCAGCGTCTCCTCTTTCAACTCTGAGTGTATAACTAGGAGTGCAGTTCCTGTCATGTGGCAATTCTCTCCATGTTTAACTTTCTGAGGAAGCCACAAACTGTTTTCTACATCCAGAGTACTTTCAAAGGCACACACATGATTGAGTTCAGAGCTAGACTAGGCTGTGGTATTTGAAGACTGCTAACTGTGGCCCTGCCGACTGTGGGTCATTGGGTGCTCGCATACTTTTCCTACCTTTTTGTCACTGTGGCCTCAGGGGGAAGGCGAGCTCACACCAAGTGCACCAACAGGAGGAGGGCTGGGAATGGAGGAGGCAGTGCCACCAACTAGCCAGAGGCTCCCTCTCAGAGAAAGCAGGGAGAGGACGGCCAGACCCTTGCCGGGTCCACGAGAGTCCAAGTGGTGGAACTTTAAACATGAGCAGCAACATGAAGGTCAGATGACTGAAGAGAAAGGTCTAACAAGTTAATATCCAGTACTGTCCTTTGGAGTTTGGGTGGGGAGTGGGGAGGAGTGTGTCATTTCAATTAAAGACACATGGCTCAGCTTCTTCTTCTGATCTCCACGTGAGAGTCCAGTTTGAAAGCCTTCTAAGACAGGGATTGCGACCCACTTGCCCTAACCCCGAGATCCTGACAATTTCCTGTAGGACCTCTTCCAAGAATTTTGAACCCGGGGAAGAAAGAGGGAAGGAGCAGAGACAGAAGGAGAAGGCCATCGATAGGTACAGCCACCAAGAGATTGTCATAAGGAAAACAGACATTTGTTTTCAAGCTATTTTCAAATAATTGCCAAGAACACAGCAAGGACAAATTGATGACTAACTGAAAGAAGGTGAGATCTGCATACCAATTGCTAGAAACTATGCATGTGTCAGCACCGGCAGATACACTGGGTAGAGATGATGTCATGGGAAAACTCCAAAGTGAGTTTTCATCATTCTGATTTCTACCTTTGTGGTAGTTACACAATTTCAGGTTAACTTGATATATAAAAGTGTAGGGGTGGAGTCTAGCTTGCCAATCAAGTTACACCCAGATGGTACCTCTTAGTGGGCGTGGCCTCGTAAGGAGGGCCCTGGGAACCTCCCCTTTCTCTCTGCCTTCACCTTCCTGCTGGCAGGCCACTCTGGGACCTGCCAGAGCCCTGTCATGCTTCCACCACCAATGGATCCACAAGATTTTTCATCCACCGACCTGTGATTTTCCCGCATTTTGCATCATTGAATGTGGCTGCATAGTCTGAAGAGGGAGCTAGGGACTAATATCGGACTTATAGACTTGAATTGGACTGGGATGGGGTATTTTTCTGATATATAGCTAATTCTTGATATAAAACTCTTTCTTACACATATGTGTGTCACTGTATTTGTTTATCTAGTCAAACTGACCTAACACAACCTTGTTGATCAAAAACTATGTATTTTTAGCCACATACTTCCTAATGTGCCTTTGCTATTTGAAATGACCTTGACCACCAAGTTTAATGTCATCCTCACCACAAAATGCTTCCTCCCAACAGAAAGCCATGCTCACAACTTACTGGGAGGTCAACTAGTCACCTTTCAGTTAGGAAGCCTTTGTGAGTTTGAGTCCCTAGGCAGATTAGATACCCTATCTTCATGGGTCTCATCCACAACCTCTGCATCAATCCAACCTCTCTCAAAATCAAAATAGATGTGAACTCAGTGCAGATGGATCCACACTTGTATGTCACTGGGGCTTGAGCAAGCACCGTGGGCTACACATTGGCCATAAGGTCAATGGTTCAAAGCTCCTGTGGTCAGAAGGTGAGACTATCTGCTTCCTTAAAGATTTGCCGTCACGGAAGGCCTGTGGAGGGAGAACCCGCCCTCCGATATAATCATATATGTTCCTGTACGGTCCTATATGATTTGGAATTGGAATCAACTCTATAGCAACTCTATAAAACAGGCTGTAGGTGGCACAAACCGCCGTGAAGCGCTCCACTACTCACTGAATGGCTAATGGTGCGCATTCACTCAGATGCATCTCCAAAGAAAGGCTTGGTAGTTCCTTTCCAAGAAAGTGAGTCCCTGGGAGCCGTGTGGCGCCCAGCACTCCTCTGACAGCTATGGGACTGCCATGCATCATAGTGCAGCCTGATGGCAACTGCGTTGCTAATTATCCGCCAGCCCCACAAATAAAAGATCCATCTCCAAATACTCTTGTTAAGCAAACCCACCAGTTTAGGAATCATTTCCCAGTTCTAAGCATCTCTCAAGTCACTGATAGGTGCCAAACTAGTAGGGCACATCTCAGAGCCTGGCCTGTGAGCACATCTTAGCCCCCAAATATTCCATCTTAGACAAAGGAAGAGAAATGCAATGAAGAGAGCTGAGTAACAGAAGCAGTTGGGGTTTTTAATGGTAGCTGTTCTTCCTGCTAGCAATCTTCCCAAGGTCCATAAACATCAGGCATAGATTTAGAACTCCCCACCCCCAAGAGTCCCCTGCTTTCTTGAAATGTCTCAAGAAAATAATGTGCAGTATTTGATTATATCACAATCAATATTTAGAGCTTATTGCGTGCAGAGTACAGCAGTAAAGCACCGATCTGGACTAACTAGAAGTGTCTACCATAATTACAGGTATTTTATGTTTGCTTGTTATTTTCCTCTCTTCCAAATATTCTACTGTAAGCATTAACTACTCTCATAATTAGAATATATATATAAAATCAGTTGACATGCCTGCTAATTAAGATAATGCCATTTAAGATCTTCCCAAGTCCCTAACAGGGATGGTTGCCTATGATTTCTCCATTCCGTCTTTTACTCATTAACCAGCTAGTTCTGCAAATATGTTTTGCTTTGATGATGGGCCAGGATGAAATTAAAGTACTCCTGGATTCCACAAGTCTAATATTTCAAATGAGGAATTTCAGCTCACTCGACACATCCTAACACACTTGTGCTAGCTGAAGCATTGCTTATGTGAATAATTAGCTTGCATAATGTGTATTTATATATAAAAAAGGGGAGTTTTCCAGGCAGGCATTAATTGTTCTTCCTTTGAGTGGTTAAGAGAAGGGTGTGGTTAGAGAGCTCCAGCTCTCCTCTAGGGGAAGGGCACCTGGCTTGGGGTCTGCAGCTGGGCTAGCGTGCCAGCAAGAAGAGAGGGCGGGGAGGGATAGGTACCAGCCAACCCATTCAGATCCAGTCTCAAAGGGGAGAAAGATGTTGCGGCTGGAGTTTTTCTGGTGGCGTGCTTCCAGTCCAATCTGACTCATAGGGCAGAGGAGAACTGCAGCCCTAAGTTTTCTAGGCAGTGCTCTCGGAGACCAGAACCCCAGGTCTTTTCTCTTAAGGGGTTGCTGGTAAACCATCCAATTTGGAGTTAGCGGGGGAGTATTAACCACTACACCGCCAGGGCTCCCGACAACCAGACTACTCATTGCTGCCAAGTTGATTTCAACTCCTAGTGACCCTATAGGACAGAGCCGAACTGTCCCGTAGGGTTTCCATGGCTGTCAGTCTTGATGGAAGCAGACTGCCTCATCTTTCTTTCTTTTTTTTTAACATTTTATTAGGGGCTCATACAACT
>NW_022111339.1:4124439-4126314 GCF_000313985.2 Echinops telfairi
TGGAGGCCCAATGTCCTTCTGCTACCTTAATACTAAACCTATAAATGTAGGCTCATATCATCTTTCAGTAGGCAGCTGAGAACTTAACCACTGAGGCACCAGGGCTCCCTGCAGCCAGATTGCCATCCATTGAGTTGGGCTCAGGGCAGCCACTGTGTGAATGGGGAGAACTACTCCGCAGAGCTTTCTCGACACCAGCAGCAGCACTGGAGTTGATGTTATCCAGTGCTCCTCATGGCCCTCCTGTCCTACCAGAACCCTAAGTAATGTTTACTATCGATTTAAAGCATAGAATAATATGCGCTAATACGACTGTGGGTTGCATAAATAGAGTATTTCTTAGATTATAGGGATACTAATAGAAGCATTGTTTTGTAAAACCTTTCCATATTGAATTACAACATTATTAGTTACATTATTAGTCACTGAACAGAACACCCCTTCTCCCCCACTTTTGTTTTCTTTCTTGTTTTTCCCCTTTACTTGATACTGCACACTTTTTAAAAGTTATTGGTTTAGGTCCACAAATAGCCATCATATTTTAGCAAAAATGAACAACTCGAGACTCCGCGGCAGCATGCATGCAGACAAACCTGCGTGACGGGAGGCCTCCTCGTGACTGGGCAATGAATGATGACGGTGCTGATCCCAGCCCATCAGGAGTCTCCGCAAGACAATGAGCAGTATAGAGTTTTCGACCTGGATGATAGGATTGCTTCTTGTAAGTTAGGCTTTCAAAAATGTTTCTGGTTTTATAACTAACTAGAGTGATTTTATTAAAAATAAGTAACACCTCTACTGAAACACAAAAATGTCTTAGACCATCTCTGTAATCTTCAAGTGACCACACTGCTTGACAGTAATCTTTACAGAAATGATAGTGCTAGGCTACTAACCGTAAGCTTGGGGGTTCAAACCCACCAGCCACTCCATGAAAGATGTAGCAGCCTGTTTCTGTAAATACCACAGCCTTGGAAATCCTTGGTTTTATAATCTTTCTTTTTTTTAAATCATTTTATGGTGGGCTCATACAACTCTTATCACAATCCATACTTGCATCCATTGTGTCAAGCACATTTGTATATTGGTTTCCCTCATCATTCTCAAAACATTTGCTTTCTACTTGAGCCCTTGGTATCAGCTCCTCATTTTTTCCCCTCTCTCCCGGCCCCCTCATGAACCCTTGATAATTTAAAAATTATTTTGTCATGTCTTACACTGTCTGACCTGTCCCTTCACCCACTTTTCTGTTGTTCATCCCCCAGGGAGGAGGTTATATGTAGATCTTTGTAATTGGCCCCCCCTATCTACCCTAACTTCCCTCCACCCTCCCGGTATTTCCACGCTCACCACTGGTCCAGAAGGGACCATTTGTCCTGAAATCCTTGTGTTTCCAGTTCCTATTTGTACCAGTATACATGCTCTGGTCTAGCTGGATTTGTAAGGTAGAATTGGGATCAGGATAGTGGGAGGGAGGAAACATTTAAGAACTAGAGGAAAGTTGTATGTTTCATCATTGCAACACTGCACCCTGACTGACTCATCTCCTCCCCATGACCTTTCTGTAAGGGGATGTCCAGTTGTCTACACATGGACTTGAGTCCCCACTCTGTACTTCCCCTCATTCTCAATGATATTTTCTGTTCTTTGATGCCTGATACTTGATCCCTTTGATACCTCATGATCACACAGGCCGGTGTGCTTCTTCCATGTGGGCTTTGTTGCTTCTGAGCTAGATGGCCACTTGTTTACCATCAAGCCTTTAAGACACCAGTCACTATATCTTTTGATAGTCGGGCACCATCAGCCTTCTTCACCACATTTGCTTATGTACCCATTTTGTCTTCAGCAATTGTGTTGGGAAGGTGAGCATCA
>NW_022111339.1:4127063-4154709 GCF_000313985.2 Echinops telfairi
CATACTGGGGCTGGCCATGTGGTCCTCTCTGTGCATTGGCTGCTCTAAGCAGTGATATCGACCTCAAGGCTTGTTTAATCAAAGCACACGGGAGCAAATGTAGGGGGAGGAAGAGAGAGTGGAGCACCTCCTGGCCTTGGGAATCCTGTAGGGCAGTTCTGCTCAGTTCACCTGGGTTGCTATGGGTTTGAATCAACTCAAGGGCAACAGATTGATCAGCCTTTCTTGCACAGTGTTGTTGGGTGGGTCTGAGCCAATCTTTCCGTTTATAGTTGAGCACAAACCATGTGTGCTGCCCAGGAACCTTCTTAGTATCTGCAGCAGAGAAGAAAGTGTGTTTCAATGGCTAGGACTCCAGTGGGTTAGCCAACTCGATGACTTACTCAAGGTTTTCTTTTTAAAGATCTACATTCAGATAGCTGGTCCTTTTACTACGTTGGTTCGTGCTAATGCTAGTTTTAAAAGATGATAGCGAATTGAAAGCAAAAGGATTCAAGAAAGAATAAACACAGTACAATCTAATCCAGCTACCACCCCCCAACCAGGGTGTTCAGAGTCTCTTATTTTGGAGTTAGACCCAGCTGGGGCTTGAAACTGGCTCCAGATGTTCAGTAACATTGCCAGATGGTGAGTTCCTCCAGGAAGCTATTCTACTGTGGGTTTTATTCCCTCACCAGGTCTGCTGAGCATAGTGTGCTTTCTTATCCAGTCACCAGCACCCTCAGCCTTCTCATTCCTTCACTATCCAGTCTCTCTCTCCTTCTCTCTACGCCAGGGGGAAATTCCGAGCTCAAGATCGATTGCTGGCTGGCTTGATTATGGTCTTGTATCCTGTGTTTGCCGCTGTCGTTGGGTACCATTGAGTAGATTCCAACTCACAGTGACCCCATATGACAGAGTAGGGCTGCTTCATAAGGGTTTGTTAAAATATAAGTTGCAATCTTCATGGAAGCAGATCGAGGGTCTCTCCTGTGGAACCACTGGATGAGTTCAGATCACCAACATTTTGCTCATTCATTGCTCCGTCATAAGTCTGTAACCCCCAATACAGGACTTTTTAAAGTGCTTTCTGGACACGTTTTTTTAAAGTTCTTTTTTTCAAAGTGGACTTTGTGTTTTATTTTTGCTCATTTGGTTTTACCTCTGTTTGTATATTTTTGTTTTGGTGGCCCAATATTTACCCTGTGTGCTACTTTTTAGGACGTCCCTGGTGACAAGGGACATGGTGGCTCAAATCCACCCATAGGTGCCATGGAAGACAGGCCTGGTGATCTGTTTCTGAAGTTGTTGCAGCCTTGAAAGCCCTATGGGGCAGTTCTACTGTGCACATGCAGTCTCCACGAGGCTGAATGGACTTCAAGACAGCAGTCATCAGCAATGATTCAGCGAGCTCCTACAGCTCTTCTGTGAAATGCCGTTTTGCTTAAGATCCCTCAGCTCTGGTAATAAACAAACAAAAAGTCAACAGATACTGGCCTCCAGATTGGCCTTATCCTCCTTTCCTGAAACGTCTAGCAACGAAGCACAGAAGCACAGGGAACAGGATCCAAATGCTATCACCTAGATACATTGCCTAGATTAGCACACTGGCATCAGGAGAATGAGGCTACAGGGGTGGATAGAGACTAGGATATTTCAATGTCATGCTAGCACGAGTGCTTTCAGCAGACACAAGGTTACGTGATAGCGTGTGTCAGCTTGCAGCATCGGGTGTCAGGATTTGGACTAGTGACAGTTTCACTCAGAGTTGGCTAATACTAAATGCTAAAAACCCTAAAACGACAATAATTTTAGCCAGAGTTGGGTAATACTAAATACTAAAACTACTTACAATGTTCTCAGAGTTGGAATTAGTAAAAGAGTGATTGCACCCCTCCCGGTAGCCTTCTGCTCTAATATCTTGCCTACTTCATCAGCAATAAGCCACAGGGCCTGGGGGGGAAGGCTAGGCGCAGGAAAAACCATCAGTAGGCAGAGTAGACATTCTAGATCTCCTTACACAGACTGCTGCATTCACATGCTTTGGAGAACTTCCTCTCTGCTCCTGCTCTCAGTTCTCCGTTGACGGTTGAGAACACGGAGCTTCCAAAGCTAAAACCCACATCCTCTGACTTCGCCTATAGAGAAACCGAACAACTCCAAGGAATTTGGAGAGAAAGTATTGGCAAAGGGGAGCAAGAAGTGAGACTAGAGCTGTAGGCCTTTATTATTAATACTCAGGTTGGACTGCTAACTGCTAGGTCAGTAGTTCAAAGCCACCAGTCACTCCGCAGGACAAAGTTGATGCAATCTGCTCTGTACAGATTTACAACCTGGACACTCTCTAAAAGGCCACTGGGATTTGAAATAGACTAGATGGCAGTAGGTTGATATTGAGGTTATCCAAAGTCTGTCAGTTTGTCTCTTTGGTGGCTTGGCTGTGACACTGCCAGTATTTCAAATGCCTGGAGAGATACCTATGCTGGACAGGTTTCAGCAGAGCTTACAGACTAGGAAGAAGGCTTTCGCAACCTTTAAAAACCAAAACACTAGCCAAGGAAAACACTAAGGATTGTCGGACTGTCGTCTGATAGACCTCTGGAAGATTCACCTTCTAGACTGGAAGGTTCTTGGTGCGGGTGGCCGCAATAAAGGACGATCATAGTGAAGATGGCCTAGAATCGACCAGGCAATGCTTTTGTTGTCTGTAAACCTAAGGGCCCTGTAAGACCAAGCTCATTCAATGGCCTCTAACAAAGCCATGGTTACTCCGGAGAGTGCCCACACTCTCCTTTAAACAAACAAGAGGATAACATGGTTGTCTGAGGGATGGGGCCCGGCGTCAGCAGGGGTTTAACAAATGTTTAATGAATGGATACGATGAGGCCTGAGATAGGATGGGCAACCTGAGAAGGCTTTTGTGCCCGATAAGGTGTTTTGATTCAGTCCAACAGGTGAGTAGAAGCCTGAGAAGAAGTTAATATAGAAGCACTCGACCAAGTTTCATGGCTTATTGTACAACTGGGGTGGGGTGGGGAAACTTGTAGATAATATTTTCTTTCCATGACGCAGTCTAAAAGGAGCACCGTTTCTGCTTCCCAACAGCCCACTGGGGCAATCCCTGATAAAGAAAAGTCTCCTTACACCTGGGAGTCGCTCCTTTTCGTTCCACGTCCCCAAAGGCGTTATTGGAGTGACCACAGACTGCCCAAGAATTCGGGGAGACCCAAAGGGTAGCTTCCCCATAAACCGGAGTCCCCGCAGGAGGCGTCCGGTCCTCGGCGCAGCGTCGCCCAGCGGCGGAGGCAGGGAGTGCACGCCGAGCTTCCCTTCTCCCCGCCGCGCTCCGCGCCCGCCAGCTGCCACCTCCCGGGCCGGCCTGGTGAACTCCGCCGGCGCTGGGCGTCTGCGGCCGCGGCCGAGCGGGTCCCGTTATTGGCTAGCGGGGCGCCGGAGGAGTGGAGCGGCCTCCGTGATTGGCGGGAGCCGCCGCCGGAGGGGGCGGGGCCGCTATATCAGAGGAGTCCTTGTCGCGGCGCCGGCAGTTGGGCTGCTGGAGTGCGGCGCTGCCGCGGAGTTCCGGCTGGAACGGCGGGCGGGCGGCCGGGCGGGCGGGGGTCGGGGAGGGAGAGGCGGCTGCAGGGCGCAAGGAAGGGGTTGCCGGGCGCCAGCCTCCCGAAGAGCGGCTTTTGCGGGGCCCCGAGCGGATTCTGAGTCGTGGCGAGGGGGCAGCGCCGTGCACACCAAAGAAGAGGCGGCAGTGGCAGCAGCGGCGGCCCCAGCCATGCTGTGCTATGTGACGAGGCCGGACGCGGTGTTGATGGAGGTGGAGGTGGAGACCAAAGCCAATGGCGAGGACTGCCTCAACCAGGTAACCGGGGACCAAGCGGGGGGGCTCCGGTGCCAAGTCGGACCTCCGAGGCCCAGGGCCCTCACGGCGGCTCCTCACGCCGGGAGCAGCAGCAGGGGCCTGGGAGAGTGCGCCCCAGGCGCTCAGCCGCCCCCTCTCCGTGGGTTCTGGGCGTGCTGGGTGTGGGGGCGCCGAGGACGCGCGTTCGGGGACCCAAGACTCCAGGCACGCAGACACAGCCGGGGATCTGGGGGGCTGTCTAACTGTTTCCAGCCCAGGACGTCTCCGGAAGGTGGCAGCCGGACACACCTGCCGCAGGTGTGTGTGCGATGCAGCCTGTCGTGTCCTCTGGGGTCCTTCCGGGGCCTGGCGTCGCCCCCTGCGCTTCTGGATGGGGTGGCTCGAGGTGGTCCCGGGCCCCAGGGGTTGCTGGGCCGACCAGCTTGAGCCCTTGCCTTAAGCTGCTTGCACTCAAAAGCACTGTTCACCTGCAGCTCGGGCTTGGCAGGGCAGGGAGGCTTGTTGGTTTTGATGATCTTACTCTCTTGATCATCTTGTAAACTCGCGTTTTCTGGGGAACAACAGTGCCTCGTTGGCAGGGCAGACTGCAAATTGGATCCCAAATGAAACGCTGTGCTCCCCCACCCCCTGGGCCTGAGATGTTTGGAAAACCTCTTGTTGAAGCTTATCCGACACTTGTGGCATAGTTTGCTCAATGTGTTTGCGGTTTTGGCGACCAGACGGTTAAAATTGTCCAGATAATAAACTGCGGAACCCCCAGTGCAGACTGTGGAGGTGGATAGAATGAATGCCAGTGGCTGGGATGAGAGAGGACCTGCCTGTTCGAGCACCCTCCTCCGGCTCTGTTAGACTACTCCCAGGGCTCCTTTTGCAGAAGGTGCCACTGGCCATGCACTAAGCACTAGAGGGAGGAAGGACAAGCTGCCAGACTACAGCTACTGGTTTAGTCAATCCTCAGAAAACCATCAGGCTGCGCCAGTTTGCAGCTTTACAACCCAGATGCTACCACCGGGGAAAGTGCACAGGAGTCCTGGGGCGGCTTTGGCTACAGGTACCATTTGCTGATCCGTGCTGCATTCATCTATGTTCCAGGTGTGCAGGCGACTGGGAATCATTGAAGTTGACTATTTTGGACTGCAGTTTACGGGTAGCAAAGGTGAAAGCTTATGGCTGAATCTGAGAAACCGGATCTCCCAGCAGATGGATGGGTTAGCCCCTTACCGGCTTAAACTACGGGTCAAATTCTTTGTGGAGCCTCATCTCATCTTACAGGAGCAGACGAGGTAACCCAGACCCCCACTGCCGCGGAGGCAATGCTGGAGAGGTCGATAGTGATGCTAACAAATGCCTGGTTCCATTTAGAGAACAAGGTTACACCCTCCTGTGGATGTTCACATGCAAACATGATTCACAATGTACCGGCTTTCTGTGGGGCAGCCCTCTCTTGGAGCTCACCAAACATAGTTGGTTTGGGGGAACATTTTCCAATTCATCTTTCTTTTGGCTTTTCTTCTATTTTCAAAACTTAATGCAAGAGCTGGGTTGCATTGTTCTAAAACACTTGGGATCAGTGTCACAAGACACACACAGGCACAGAACAACCTAGCCCAAACAAAACAAAGCACGAGACTTCCTGATTGCAGGGAAATCTGGTGAAATGAGTAAATGCCTGATAGTAACCTCTGCCTCGGCCGTGTTACTGTAGGTCATTCGCAGACTGTACTGTGGGCAGGAAACGGTTCCTCTTTGGTTACTCAGACTTGGTTAACTTCTTCAGCATAGTGTCATGTTACAGTGTGTAGCAAAGAGCCGCGGGCTGGCTGCGGGCTGAATTTTTACACTTTTCTTGAAAACTTAATAAAAGGACTTTTAAGACTAGTGGACCTGTATGCCGACCCATGCCTATATTACCCCCAGATTGCCAACTTGAGGTGGTTGGCGCCCTCTCTTTACCTTCTGAAAAGCCGCCATCTCTCTTCCCGTGTAGTTTCCTCTTTTCCAACGGTTTTTCTGTCTGCCTTGTTTTGATTGCCATAACTTTTTTCCAAGATGAGCCAAACTAGGAAGCGGACGGGTTAGTATTTGTTTCAGAAGTTTAAGCGCCTTCATAGTCTTGGACGCCCATAATCCGGGGCGTGTCAAAGAAAGGAAAATGACCACTTTTAAAGTTGGCAAAGTTTGGGTCCAAGTGCTAACGTTTTTCATAATCCCGAGCAATTTGCCAGGCACAGGAAAAATGTGAGCGACATTTCTGAGTTTTGAGGAGTGAACCCTTATCTACTAAGCGTTTTACACATGTTGTTTCTGTTTACCCAAATACGAGTCAAGAGATTTTGGGAAGCACTTTCTTTGAATCTGACATCTGTTATGCCTTGCTGTGGAGCTGTGAAGGGTGAGGGAGGTGCTTCATAGCAGTTCTGAAGGAAGCTGGTACATTGAATTCTCAGTGCTTCTGGAAAGGCTTTGCAAAATCTTCCAGTGATTACATACTTAAAGATGCTTTTCGCTGCCTACATTAGTCAGACTAGTTTGTGCTGTACTTAAGTTAATTAAAGCTGATTTGTGAAAGCCTCTACTTTGCATTGCATTGTGATAACTTGCAGTTGAGAAAATCACACACACCACACCAGTGTTGATTCACGGCAACCCCACGTGTGTCAGAGTAGAACTGTACTCCAGAAGGGGTTTTTGGACGGATTTTTTTTTTATCAACAGACTTTTCTTCCAAGATGTGTCAGAAAGGGCCCAAACTTAACCCATTACACCACTTGAGGAGGAAGGGGCTCTCTCTCGCTCTCTCTCTCTTACACACACACACACACACACACACACACACACACACACACACGCACACTGTAACACTGTAGCTGTGTGTTATATATTCTATATATGTAAGGAGTCCCTAGCAGTGTGAACAGTGTGTGTGTGTGTGTGTATGTGTACCCAGATAAAATCTCACAGCCGATTGAGCTTTTCTTTGTGTACCCTTGTCACCATTTTGTAATCCTGGCCTAGTAGCTACACCCATTTTGATGACACGAACCTGTTGTTTTTAAGTTGCCGAATAATGCAGGACCAATACTTCATGTAAATCGTTGTCATGACCATATAGTACCTTTATGCTATTTTATACTTCCAGCACTGGGATCTTCAAAGTGACTACTAGATGATATTTACCTATGCTTTTCTGTGATTGGATTAATTGCCACCATCAAATCCATTTTATTCACCCAAGAAATGGAGACATTTTATGAATTAGAATTGGAATATTTTTCTTATCTTGGTTTTTATTTCATTGAATGAAGTGCCGTTGACTCTGGAGATTCATAGCTAATAGCACTCAGAGAATGTACCTAACCAGTTTGACTCAGTAATTTAATGATAATTTTTGAAATTATACTGAAAAGCCAGTATGGTCTAAACTGTTGGTTTGCTTCTAAAATATTAATGAAGGTTGTTTGTGTGTGGGGTGAGAGTGGCTGAAATACATAATTTTAAAGAAACGCCATACAGGAGGAGGTTTCAAAGAGTTCATGGAAACTCATTATCTTTGCATCACATTTCCCACAAATTTTTGGAAAGACACTTTTGTTTTAGTGACTAAATAAAGTGATTTAATGACTAGCATTGAGAAATTAATTCGGATACCAGAGTGGTCCCGGGTTCAGTTTCCATTGCAATTAACATTGTTTTTATGTGTCTGATTATATAGAAGAAAAGTATTTATCTTCTCTTATGTTATATCGACAAGCCCAGGTGGCGTTGGGAAGATAAAGGTCTAGCTTACATTTGTGATAAACCACAAGCTCAGCAGTTTGAACCCCCTAGCCGCTCCTTGGGAGAAAAATGAGGCTTTCGACTCCCTAAAGAGTTAGTCTTGGAAACACATAGGGGCAGTTTTACCCTGCCTTAGAGGGCTGCTATGAGTTAGAATCAACTCGATGGCAGTGAGTTTTGAGGGGATGCTATGTTAGCAAAAACCCAGCTGGCCAATAAACTTGTTTGCTTATCTGGTATAAAACCTTCCTATAAAATTCAGTGGATGAAAAGGAGACCTGTTGATGTAATGAGTAAACCCAGCTTTGACGATCCAATTCAGAGAAGTGATTTCTCACCATCTCTAAGTCATGAGGGTATTGTTTAGCATGCCGGAAGTGTCTGGGCAGTTTATTAAAGAGTGCTGAAGTAGCCTAGTATAATTGTCCTCTGTGGACAGCAGAGATCGCATGTTCACAGAGAGCCGGCCTGAAGGCAGCTCCCTTAGTCATTCTCGTTAGATTAGGGGGCGCAGAAAATGAGGGATGGGCGCCAGGGAAGAGCAGTGGGGACGAGGCAGGTGTGTGTTCCAGGTCTAGCTCAGCTACCAACTGGCAGCTTTATAGGCTTTGAAGACTCAACCCCGTTCTTCACTTAAATAAAAACCCTAGAATGAGAGCATCTTTTCAATCCCTTCCTCTCCGGATGATGTTCCTTAATGTTTTCCGAAGAACAAGGACCCTGGGTGGTACTGTTTGTGCTCAGGTGTACTAACTTCAGGGCGGTGGTTCCAACCCTTCTAGCAGCATGGGGGAAGAAAGGCCTGGCAATCTGTTTCCGTAGAGATTGTGGCCAAGAAAACCCAATGGCTCTCAGTTCTACTCTAACAGGGGGCTGCCCTGAGTAGGAATCTATTTAATAGCAATGGGGCTGGTTGTTTGGGGGTTTCCTAAGGACATTTCTCCAAAAAAAGGAAGGGAAAAAAACAAACAAAACATGGATCCAGGAATCTGCTTACGTTGGTAGACTGCATTGTTATGTTTCTGCTGCAGTGGGGCCTCAAAAGTATAAGGGGAGCCTTGGGTAGAGTTCAGAGATGAAGACAGCAGGGATTTCCAGAAGGTGTTTGCCAGGACATGGATTAAAAGTAGAAGTGAAATGATGTCCTCTGGACATAGATCTGAAACAATGACTTGGAATCCGTGCCTTTCAAAAGGTCTCCCGTTACTTATTCAAACTGGAGTTTGTCCCTGCTGTCAAACCCAGATAGTGGAGGAGTTACACTAGCCATTGCCAGCTGCCCTGGTCAGGTGCCATAGAGTCGGTTCTGGCCAACCCACAGGGGCCCTACTGACAACAGAAGGAAACACGGCCTAGTCCCGCACCATCTTCACAGTTGTTCTTGGGTTTGAGCCCATTGTTGCAGCCATTGCATCAGTCCATCTCACTGGGGGCCTTCCTCTTTCTCATGCCCCTCCACTTTACCAGGCATGATGTCCTTCTCCAGGGACTGGTCTCTCCTGACAACCTGTCCAAAGTGTGTAAGATGGAGTGCTTCCATCCTTGCATCTAAGGAGCATTCTGGCTGTACTTCTTCCAAGACAGATCAGTTTGTCCTTTTAGCAGTCCATGGTACTTCCAATAATCTTCTCCAGCAGCACAATTCAAATGCATTGAATCGTCTTCGGTCTTCCTTATTCAAGGTCCAACTCTCATATGCATACGGGGCAATTGCAAATACCATGGCTTGGGTCAGGCGCGTCTTAGTCTTCAATGTAAGGTCCTTGTTTTCAATCCTCTAAAGAGGCCAGCAGATTTACCTAATGCACTACCAATAGGCTTCTTCTATTTCTCCCTACATTTTAATAGGACTCGGGGATTTTTGCTGGGAACTTAAGTGAGGTTGTCAGACGTCTGAATTCTCAGCCCTGCTCAGGAAACTAACCTCAAGACCAACCTATAAAAGGGGGCTCCAAGAAGTTTATGGGAAAATGGAATGTATTGTGAAGCCCACTCCATTATCTTTCCTTTATAACATTTAATGAGTTTGCGATGCTTGTTTGCCTATCGTCAGTCACTCCACTAATCTAGATTCCATTCAACATTGTATTCCCAGAGTCTAGTCCACAGACTAGCAAGTACCTGATACACAAATCATTGTGAATTAACGAATTCACAAGTTGGAAATAAAACGGGGTTAACCGATACTGATAATGGAAGTATTGAAAATGGCTTCTGGCCATTGAGAACGGAGGTTATCCAGAAGGAGCTTCACTGTTGATGTTGGGTGGTGGTCAGTTGTTCTCTGTTTACAAACCTCTTTGCCTGGGACTGTCTCTCCTCTCCCTTGCATCTCCTTCCCAGACCGTTGCTTGCCTGTGGTTTGCCCTCTCATCTAACAGGACCGGCCACTTGCCTGGATCTTTTGTAGAGGCGGATGGTTTCCCAGCTGCAGCATTATCACTTAATCAAACTGCAGCCCATTTGTAGGTGGCCATCACCCCTGGTGAAAACTCCGGTTAGTTTAGAGACCAAGTCCACCCTGAGGGAGGTAACCCAACATGGAAGCCCCGCGGGCCTCTGTTTTGCCCATCAAGGAAGCCCACAGAGCAAATGCCTCATGGGGAATAGTGCGAGCAGCTTGTGGGTTCAAGCCACCGGCCTTGCCCTTACTAGCCAGGTGCGTAACCGCCGTGCCATGAGCGCTCCTTATCCAGTGTGAAGGCGCCAGCTCTCTTCTTCCACAGTCAGTTTACTCAGGAAAGGAGTAACCCCATCCCCTCTTTTTGCATCCCCAAGCACACAGTAGGCTCTCAAGGAGCAAAAGTGAGAGAGAAACAAAGGAGAAGCCAACTTGCATCTCAGTTTAAAGAAAGTATCAAGTTTCTAAATTCCAATAGATTGCTATTTATTCGCGTTAAAATATCTAGACAGAGGGCATTTGCAAATCTAGCCAATTCTTTAGTGAAGAGGTCCCGATGCAGACATCTTCGGTCACCTTAAATCCTGATTTTCTTGCAAAGGCGAACCATCAAAGAACATGAAGCAATTGATTTCCGTGTAATCAAAACAAAGTTTTAATTTCCAAAGGCCACTCTGAATGAAATCTGAATACTTAGGAGGCAGCTTACACAGCTGACCTTCCGTTGAGGGCAGCTAGGCACAGAGCTCCAGCACCTGGTGGACGTTTTTCTCTGAGTAGGTTCCTGGGCTCAGAGCTAACGATGCAAGGATGGTTTCAGAGGTAATTTGGTAGGAAAATCCCCAGAACGCATCCCTGTTTCTGGAATAAACCATCTTGAAGGAGAACTCCTAGAATATTGAGAAAGAGATAGAGTGATCCCTTTAGAGAATGGTCTAGATCAGCGGTTCTCAACCTGTGGGTCGCGACCCCTTTCACAGGGGTCACCCGATTCATAACAGTAGCAAAATGACAGTTATGAAGTAGCAACGAAAACAGTTTTATGGTTGGGGGGGTCATCACAACATGAACTGTATGAAAGGGTGGAGGCATTAAGAAGGTTGAGAACCACTGGTCTAGATTGTCGTTCATTGCCAAGGGCAGGTCTCTCTTAGGAGGGAATAACCACACTTTTCAGAAATGCTGATGTTATGCTTTCAAGGAACAGTAGTATTCTGGGGAGACAGTCCTGGCTGTTGAAGCCAGGACTTTGCCCCCTTCTTTGGTATGTTTTAGCTGGACAGAGCCTAAGGAGGGACAAACAACCCCAATTCCCATTTCGTGTTAGTGTTTGGGCAGGGTCTCTTAACCCTGACTAGAGAGGCCCCGACTTGCCAGTTGCTGGGCTGTGACTGGCAAGCTTGCCGTGCAGCAGTTGAGCTGAGGTTTCCTTTGGGTTTGGCGCCTCATTTGAATTCTGATCCTTGACTCAAAGGAATTTTCCCTGGAATTATTTTCTCAACTTCTTCATGAGTGGAATTTTCAAACATACACAAACGTGGAAGCTTTTCCCAGTGAACATGTATGTCCTCACCTAGATTTCACCGTTGTTTAAATCCATCATGCATGTAGCCAAACTTGTGGATCACCTGTCCAGCCATCAGTCTGGCTTTTGAGGCGCTTCAACCTCAGTGTGTCGGTGTGCTTCACTGTAACGTACTTACTTTTCAGTAGAACTCAATATTGGTGTGCAGTTCTGTTCTTGCGTGGTGAAATGACATGGAAGCAAATGCATACATTCTAGTCACACCCCTTGAGTTCTGACAGATTGGTGTGCCTTTTTACCCAGAACCCATATCAAGATGTAGAACATTGCTGTCACCCCCAAAAGTTTCATCTTGCCTTTCTGCAGTCAGCCCCCAAGCCCTCCTTGCCACCCACAACACTATTCTGCTCTGTTTCTCTGCCGTAGATTAGTCATGCCTGTTCTAGATAGATATGGATGGAATCGTGCACTATGTACTCTTTGGCATCTAGTTTCTTTAGTTGAGCATAACTTTGAGACCCATCCGTGTTGTTGCTGGTATCAGTGGGACTTTCCTTAACTGCTCGGTGGTGTTCCATCCTGTGAATATACCAATTTGTGTTTATCCACATTTCTGTTGCTGAGTACTTGTTTTCCAGCTCTGATGATGAAAGCTGCCCTGAACAGTCAGTTACAAGTCCTTGTGGACATGTGTTTTCATCTCCTTTGAGTAAATCATCTAGGAGCGGAGGAGCTGGGGTTTAGGGTAGGTCATGTTTAGTGCTCTGAGACTGCCAGACCTTTCCCCAAAGTGGTTGTACCGCCTAGTGCTCCCAACAAGAGGAGGGGAGAGGCCACTTCACGCCCTTGCCAAACCTTGGGGGTCAGTCTAGGGACTTTAATTTGCATTTCTCTGATGAATAATAATGTCGAACAATTTCATTTTGTGTGCTTTTTGCCCTTTTGTGTATCTTGTAAAGTAGTGAAAGCCACTTTCCCATTTTTATTGAGTTGTTTGGCTTTATTTTTGAGTTGTACAAGCCCCTTTAAACGTCCTGGGTAGTCGACTTTTGTCAGA
Organism: Echinops telfairi; assembly: GCF_000313985.2. Lineage (NCBI taxonomy): Eukaryota > Metazoa > Chordata > Mammalia > Afrosoricida > Tenrecidae > Echinops > Echinops telfairi. The sequence continues at coordinate 4,139,674 of NW_022111339.1, forward strand.
TATAGATGTGGGGGTTGAAAAAGCTCACCAACTTTTGAAGACCCCTCATCTGTATTATGCTCTGTTTGCTAATGTGTTCTTTCCTGTGGCTGCCTGTTCCTTGATGCCTTTTCATGAGAGGACGTTTTGTTAGTTTTGTTTATCCATTTCCCTCTCGCGGTCATTGCTGGTTGTGCCCTAAGAAATGTTTGCCTGCCCTCAAGTCATATTTAGTTTATGAAAAGTTTTTTAAGTTTTTAAAAAATTATTTTATATTTAGGTGTATGATCGTGTTGAACTGGTTGTTTGTTTGTTTGTTGTTTCACTAGAATTTAAGATACAAAACAAAATTCTAAAGCAATTCTAGTTTGATTTGACAGCTCTTCCTTTAACTTGGCACACTCTTGTTTATAATAAACTGGCATAGCTCCGTGATTCATTGGGCCCAGGCTCACTTACGGATGATCACAGTGGGTGTCTTAAGAAGGTGGGGGACAAGCCAGCCATTACTGTGGAATAGCCCTGTCATTGAGGAAGGACGGTAGTCCATTGACTAGTAATTGTGAGTTTTGAAAACATTGCATCCTGACCATTTTTCAAGTGTTTAAGTGAGTTAAATTCCCAGGTCCTCTGGGTGTGTCCACTGAAGACAGAGTGTGGCTCCTCCACGGTCACTGGTGGATTGGAATGTGAGTTGAACTGTTTATCTGTTGGTCGTTATTTCACGTTTGTGTTGCCAAAGGCGCTTCCAGATGATATCACGGGGGAGACCCTCTTGGCAGATTCTGGAGAGCGTCACCAGACCACGTGAGCAAACCCACTGCAACCAGTGGGTGTGCAGCCAGGTTTCCCTCGCTTTGGTTGTCGGATGATTTCTTTATGAGATAGAAGACTGCTTAGATAAGAGTTCTCTTATTATGTCTCTTGAAAGAGAAACTGTCTGGTTGTGTTCCTTAAAGCCATGAAAAATCATTTTAAAAAATTTTTTTAATGGAAGCACTTGGAAAGAAAACTATTAAAAATTGTTATTCCATTTGTAGAATTGTTACATTCACTCTGATTTTATTTTAATCTTCCCTAATGCTACATCAGATGATGAGTTCGTTTGTACCCAAGATGCAAGGTCACAAGTTAACCAAGATATTTCACTGTCAGCTCCAAATGGACCCCGCGTGTTGAAGTCATCCGCTTTCTCAGTAGCAGGGTGATGCTGAAAGGTGAAGCATGACTCCCAAGACGTAGCCAGATGACTGTTAGAAAATGCAGTTTCAGCTGAAGACGTCTCTCTTTTTACCCTCAGCCGGTCTTCGTGTTTGTCAATTTAGCAGGAAGCTGGAATTGAGTAAGCTATGCCAACCAGTTTTTAGTTAAGAAAGAGCCCTTGACAGGCACAGCTTCTTTGACTACAACTGTTTGTTTTGATATGACTATTAACCTTTCACCTACTTTACCAAAAAAAAAGAAGAAGAAGAAGAAGAGGGATGGGGTAGGAGGGACCCACGAGCCAGATAGTTACAGCCGAGATGGTCACCGGGAGAAAGATTAGGAGAAAGAATTTTACTGCAAGTCATCCCTAAAGGGAGAGCCCTCCTCAGTACCCTTTCTGGAAATTTGTGGGTGAGCACTGCCATCCTTCCTGCGACAAGGACACACTAAACAGACTCTACTCTTAGCTGGTGGCAGCGGGTGACCTGTGACACCACTGCTCCTGGGAAGCACAAAGGCCATCACTCCAAAGCTGTGTTTGCGGCTACACTTGTCTTGATAGGCAGTTTCCCTTCACTTCAAACGGCTACATTGTCGTTTTGTTGCCATCAAATCGATTCCAACGCATGGTGACCCCATGCCTTCCAGAGTAGCACGGCTGGCTCCGTAGGGTTTCCCTTTTGGGAGGGGTCCCCAGGCCTGCCATCTAAGGGGCCAGTAGGTGAGTTCAAACCACCGAGGACATTTCAGCCAGTAGTGGAGCACTTAACCATCCGTGTCACTCAGCCGCCGCCAAGGGCTGCCATCAGTATCTTCTAAAAAGAAACTGTCACACAGACTCGCCCTATCACCTTAGCTCGGCTTGGGCTGCAGCTGCACACCTCAGGGCGGACCTTTACTGACTTGAAATGGAACCGCTTGGAGGGCCCTCTCAGGAGGTTTATGTAAACAGCAAGGAGGAGGGGCTCCCTTGCTTGTGGAGAGTGGTTTGCAAGTCCAACCTGGAGTGTGGAGTGGTGTAGAAAAGGCCAGTTGTCCCCCCTCCCTGTTGAACATTCTTTCTCTGCGAGGAGCAGCATTCCCTGCAGGCGGCTGCTGGCCACCTGTTAAAGCTCCTGTTCCTGCCTCTTGTTGCTGACTTGGGCAGCTGTCTCTCCAGACCCTAGAGGTGTGGCTAGTTTGGAAGGAAAACGTGCATCCTTTAAAGCTCTTGGTTTGTGGGCTGTGTTGTTGTTTGGTTGTTAGACGCGCCGGTTGAGTTGACTCTGACTCTGAGCGACCTCACAGGTGAGAACTGCCCCCATAGGTTTGTCTAGGCTGCAGCCTTCACACGGAGGAGCAGCCCTGCTAGTGCAGCGGGTAAGTGCACCCCGACCGTCGGCACTTGAGACCCACCAGCTGCTCCTCCGGGAAGAGGCCTGGCAGTCTGCTCCAGTAAAGAGGATAAACCTTGGAAAGGAGCTGGGGGGACGGGGGCGGGCGGGAGCTTCTAGTCTGTTCTATCAGGTCTTTATGAGTGGAAACCAACTTAACTGCACACAACAATGGTCACCCATGCAGATCCCTCGGCCTTCCTCCTGCACAGGCTCTCCCTCTCTGGCATGCTGACTCATGGCGACCCTGTAGGATAGGACAGGGTAGAACTGCCCTGTGGGTTTCTGAGACTGCAATTCTTTACCAGAGTAAAAAGCCTAGTCGGACTCCTACAGAGCAGCTGGTGGTTTTGAACTGCCGACCTTGTGTATCACAATGCCAACCAGTGACGATTACGCTAACAGGGCTCTCCATCATGGCCACAGAGACTTTGTGGCAATAACGTTAGCAATCTTTCCGCCCAGAAATTCTTTCTGGGTACACAGGAGGGCTTTAAACAGTTCGGAAGGACAGAATTAAGAGATCATGGAATGTTTCCATGGACTTTGGGAAGCCCCCAGTTTTCTGGTGGACAGGCCCTCCATTGAAAATCGAGGGCAGCGGTATATTAATCAGGTTGGAGTTTACCAACTGGTGATCCCATAGCTCTTTATCCTCAGGTTTATAGCCCTACGGCTTTGTGAGAAGGCTAGACCCCGGTCCTTAGAGCGATTTTAAACACACGTGACTTTCATGATGATTTCTCGGCCCCGTGGGGGCCCCTTCTCAGTTTAGCAGTATGTCAGGAAGACTTAAGGACTAGCAGATGTTTGGGTTAATAAAAACCATGTTTATCTCCTTCCAATGTCTCTGCCCTTTCTGCATAGGCATTTTGGATGGAAAAGAGAAAAAAACACGTCAGGATTTGGCAGCATTTGAAATTTTTGAGTATTCCTTTAGCATTCATTACACGGAGGCAGGGAGCACTGAATTTAAACAAGCTTGGCTTAGCTGAAGGAAGATCGGTGGATCTTGCCCACCTGACGTTTGGAGGCCCTCTCGGTAGCCCCCTCCTTGTGTTTGTAGTTGGCTCTCTCCCACCTCCCTCTTTCTACCCTTCTCAGCCCACCCACCCCCGTCCCAGCTGGAAGGCTGGGTGTAAATGCAGTGTGGGCGTGGGGGCCAGGCTGGGGGCTAGAATAAGGTTGTCATACATGAAGTGGGAGACCGAGCCCACGGGAATGTCTTGGGGTTTCAGAGAGGGTTACCAGGAATCCACGGTGTGCTGTGACGCCTAGGCATCTTCCTCTCACTGTCTGGGGGCGGTCAGGTCTTTGACAACAGAAGTTGGGGGCAAAGATCTCCAGCTCTGCCCTGGAGTCTCTAAGCAGCGTACCTTTCAGTAAATGCAGAGGGCAGCGCTGCATGTAATTAGAACACCGGCCCGGGCTGAATAAAACCTACATGAGCGCCTACTCAAGTCAGTAGTCGTGTGCAGCTTGCATGCCTGTGTGGGGCTCCCTGCTCTGTGGCCACTGCCAGACGGCCCCTGCGGTCAGCGTCGGGACAGCTGTCACCCAAGGTAGGGATAGAGGGTGTCCTACTGCCTCAGTTGCCATTGAGTCACCAGGGCTCCTGGCGTCCTGGGTGTGTCAGGGTAGAAGGGTGCTCCTTACGCCGGCGGAACCAGTCTTTCTCCCAAGGAGCCCCAGGCTGGACTCAGACCTCAAGCTTTTTGGCCAGCAGCCAAGTGTAGCCCCTGGGGATTTCTGTCAGTCCCCATCATCTAGGGGGGTATCTCTCGTATGTGATGTGGAGGGAAGGGTTAGCGCGGCCAATGGACAGGGCACAGAGGGGGGCAGCAAGACCGGGGGCCACAGGCAGGCTGGGCTTTTCCCAAGAAGAGGGTTTTGGACTGGGGCATAGCAATGGGCTCAGAGAAAAGTGCAATTGTGTGGACAGGGCAGAACTGGGGAGGGTTTCCTTCTGTGGCACAGGGGAGGGTCACGGTGAGTCGGAAGTGACTCGGCTCTAGCAAACAGCACAGTGGGTGAAGGAAACGGCAGGGGACGGAGCTGGACAACTGGTGCCTGTGCCTCGAGAGCCGTGAGCTGTATCACGCTAACCAGGGAGGGGTCCCTTGGAGGTTTTCTGAGCAGAGATATGACAAGTGGATGCTGGGAGCAAGCAGCTTGAAAGGTGGGTTTTCGTAGCCATTCTGGAGAAAGAGCAATCCAATCTGCTCAGAAGCTCCTGTCGGTTCTCTGAAAGCTGAGAGCTCTAAGCAGGACAGAGGAGGTGAAAGTGGGGAGAGGGCGACTCGTTCAATGGCAGGTTCAGAGACAAGAAGTAGGTGGAAACAGGATGAACAGACAGCAGTGAGTCCATGAGGGAAAACCGGAAATGAAGCTGTTCTTCCCACCGGGAGAGAGGGTGGGCATGGGAAGGAAGAGGCTCTGTTCGATTTGGAACTAAGCACCGAGGAGCCTCCAAGTGGAGGCCTGCAGGCTCCGGGTACTTGAATACCATTCTTAGCAGAGAAATTGGGGCTGGTTGTGAAAATGCAGGGGCCATTCCTTAATATTATTTCAGATCCATAGGAAGGTAATTTTTTTTTCTGATTGACGAGATAATTTCTTTTTATAAACAGATCATGCTGACACCCACCCTACCCCACCCCCACCCCCACCCCCCGCCTAAAACCCACTGTCATGAAAATTATTTTGATTCTTGGCAACCCTACATCAGGTTTCTGAGGTTGTAAATCTTTCCGGAAGTAGACAGCCTCATCTTTCTCCCACAGAGCAGCTGGTAGCTTTGAACCATTGACCTGTCCGTTAGCAGCCTAACGCTTACCTGGCAGCACTACCAGGAAGAACTTGTGTATAACTATTTTATACTCTGTAACTGAATATTACTGAACTTGTCTCAATTAGGTTTGTGTTGTTTGGATCGAGAGGCCAGGAGAATAAATTACAATCCACCTAACGTGTGTAGATAAAATAGGAAAAGATAGTTTACAATCCAGAGACTCCCTCTGCCTTAATACCTGCATGTAAGACAGTTTCTCTAATGAGACTGCATTTTCAGGGTGGCTTTTTAAATTGCCCTGTTTCCTCTGCTTAAAAGTGATTGTGAAAGTGGCTGGGGAGGCTGAGTTTGAGCTCTGAAGTCAGCCCCCCACCACCACCCTACCCTACCCCCACCCCCACCCCACCCCGCCCTCACCGGGACCCGGCACTGTGTTGCAGGCACATCTTCTTCTTGCACATAAAGGAGTCCCTCCTGGCCGGCCACCTCCAGTGTTCCCCAGAGCAGGCCGTGGAACTCAACGCCCTCCTGGCCCAGACCAAATTTGGAGACTACAACCAGAACACGGCCAAGTACAACTATGAGGAGCTGTGTGCCAAGGAACTCTCCAGCGCTGCCCTCAGCAGGTGAGGAGGCTGCGCCTCGGGTGAGCAGGCAGAGTCTTGGATCGCTCACGTTTAGAAGAACATGCAGAGGGAAAGGAGCTTGGGGTAATACACAGGCCATTTGTGAGGTCCAGCCTTTCCCCCAATTATTTTCAAAAGCTTCTTTGGTCTTTCCCTCCCAGAAACCTAGAAACTCGAGACATAATCCCCCCAAAGAAATGTCCTTGTATGAAGCACTATCTGTAACTAGAATGGAGAAGAAATCCCTGACCTTTTAAGAATGCAAATCTCCTGCAGTAAAATTGTCCGTGTATATTTGGTGTGCTTGCTTCATACCAATAAGAATTAAGCCAAGAAGGCCAACAGTGGTGTATGCATCCATTATTCCTGTGCAACAGATTATCCAAAGCCGAGTGGCTTCAAACTGGGCATTCTTGCTCAGCCCTGTGGGTCAGGAGTCTGGGTAGAGTTGAACCAGATCAGCCAGCTCAAGGTCTCTTGGGACACTGTCACCACACTGTTGGTAGATGCCACTCAGCTGAAGGGCTCAACTAGGGAGGGACTACTTCAGGCTCACTCATACGGCCTTGTTCCCTCACCATGGGGGCTCCCTCCCCAGGACAAGGTGTCCTAGCCCCAGGACACAACATTTTGATAACCTAATCCCAGAAGTGGTAGCCCATCACTTCTGCCAGTCAATAAGTCCAGCCTACTCAGCTACTGTCTTGTTATCCAGCATTTCGCATATGCAAAGTAACGTTTCCACACTCCAGTACTTTGTGCATCTGGCAGAGAGAAATGCCATAGGAGCCGAGAGTTACACTGGCTGTGGTGGTGAAGGCCCTGTGTGAGCCTGGCTGGGTGGTCCTTCTCAGGAATGTGGCAGTTACATCGTGATGTGATTTGGCAACGATGTTAAGATGTAGTTATCTGTCATTTTGTTGCAAAATGCCAGTTTTTGCTCAGTGGCCTGGTTTTTGGAACCTATGCCAGGGAGGATTGGGTGTACCCTAGAGCATGAACATCAGGAGGCAGGACCGTATTAGAGGCTGGCCACCACAATCAATCACAAATGAATGCTAGTCATTTTTCTGTTGCAGACTGTCAAATGCATCCCTTCTGGTGCTACATTAAAATGAAGTGTGTAACGTGCATATAGAATAACTCATGAATTCCCACATATGAATTTGCCTAGGGTGTTTTTTCTACCATTCCTCCAATTCATAATTCCTCCCATTCCCATCTAGCACTCTTCTAATTTTTCTACTAAATATTAAAAGCTGAGGTCTCCAACTGTGTCTCAGAAGTATGTTAAAGTAAGTGTGCTAAATAAATGAAATGTCAAAAGTACACATGGTTAACTGCCGACAACCGGGCCGTGATGTGGAAGTTGATCTTCGTGTGATAATGGAAGATGCCCATATCAGAGCCTAAGAGGGTCAATGTCTACATCGTTATGTAACTGTGGAATGACGTCATCTATAACTGCCAAACCACAGAGGATCATGGCCCCACCCAGTTGACATGTGACCATGTCCCTTCACAGCCAGCGCTCGCCTCGTGCTTTGGCGTTCGTTTTTGCCGGACATAATGCTGTCATGGTGCAAAATGGATAGCAGGTTTTTTTTCACCCTCGGCATAATTGTAGAGGAATGAAAGAGTGGGTTATGCACATTTAAGTTTTTGTGATTCATGAGTGACAGGGAGGGTATAATTTCCTAAACCCATAAAGACTTCTCAGACTCACAAGCTGGTCTCCCTGTGTAACTCCCTGCCTTTTTTGGCATCCTGCAGCATCATCGCGAAGCATAAGGAGTTGGAGGGGACCAGCCAGGCATCTGCGGAATACCAGGTCTTACAGATTGTGTCGGCCATGGAGAACTACGGCATAGAGTGGCACTCTGTGAGGGACAGCGAGGGGCAGAGACTCCTCATCGGCGTCGGACCCGAGGGGATCTCCGTCTGCAAAGACGACTTCAGCCCCATTGATAGGTAACTCAAGCGCCCCCGGGTGCCTTCTTTTTCAGTTAGGCCTCGCATGCGTACAAAGGGAGAGTTCCATTTACCCTTTCATTCCATTTTTCCGTGAGCTCAATTACTAGCGCTGATCGTGACAGAGAAAATGGGAAGGGACGGACAGGACTGTCATCCCTGAGGAAGAGCAGGGCTCACTTTTGTATGGACATCAATATTTTCAGGCCTGGAGAAGCCACTTCACTATTTTTAAAATGTTAGCTCCGAGTGGACAGATAGGACAGTTACTATTTCACCAGTAAGCCATTCACCCTCATGAAAGCCTCATTTTTACACCCCCACATGGGCACAAGCAAATCTGGCTCCAGAGCCTCTCACAGGGGATGATGTGCGTTTGGCGGCAAACTGCAGAGGTGGCACTTTGAAGCCACTGGGCTTCCACTCATGGAGAGTTACCCTCTTAGACACCCACAGGGCAGTCCTACTCTGCCTCAGATGGTGGCTATGAGCCGGAACCGAGTCAGCTGCAGTGGGTGGGTTTTCAGTACGTACTTACGGGCTAAGGAGTCCCTGGGTAGTGCAGACTGTAGAGTGCTGAACTGAAAGGTGGAGGCACCTTGGAGAAAAGGCCGAGGAAACCACTTGCCCCAAATCAGCCACTGGAAACCCAGTGGCGCAAGGAGGGTCGTCATGAGCCCAGGCAGACTCGGCAACACCTGGTCCTGATTGTCACCTTGGTAGTACCAGCTACAGGGTCTGATTTCGCTCTTGGGTCATGAGCAAATGAGAAACCTCAAGTGGCACCCCAGCTCCTGACACACCCCTCCTCCAGAGTCGCTCATCCCTTGCTCCCTGTCTGCCAGGATCGCTTACCCTGTGGTGCAGATGGCCACCCAGTCGGGAAAGAACGTGTACTTGACAGTCACCAAGGAGTCGGGGAACAGCATCGTGCTCCTGTTTAAGATGATCAGCACCAGGGCAGCCAGCGGGCTCTACCGAGCTGTCACCGAAACGCACGCCTTCTATAGGTATGGGCACACCTGGTGGCAGCCGTCCTGCAGTATTGTAGATGCTTCATACCCTGTCCTGACATCTCCTGTGCCCCGCTGTCCGTGTGTGTAAGAACGCAGGCTGCTTCGGGCTTTGGGATCAGCGGTGGAGTCCTTATCAGCACAGCCCTGCTTCCCCAGAAGGTGCCTGTGTCTGAGCCACACAGATGGCCCGGCCCCTCCCACCTCCTCCCTGGCTTCCTCACACTGCCTCCCTGCCCGAGATCGCCTGGGCTTGGGCCTGCGCCTGTCCTTTCCCTGTGGGTGGCTTTGAGGCCTGCACCCTCAAGGCCTCATTGTGCAGTCAGCTTTTCTAATAAGAATATTGATACCCTCATTCATTACAGACAGTGCTCCACACCTCCACCCCACCCCCGCCTCAAGTAGGCTTCTGATTGGGCTCAAATATTTGGAAAACAAAAGCTAAGAAGTTTAATGGGTAGGCGATCTCCAGCACTTTTGATTTTAAAGTGCCCACGGACTGTGGAAGCGAATGGAAAACTTGTGGAAACATTTAAGATAAAAAGACTAGACTTCAAAGGGCAGTTCCCTTTGGGCTACTGATTGTAGCCCTGGAGGGGGGAGCTACCCTTGCACTGTGGCCTCTGGAAGGGCGGGGGAGGGTGGATTTTGGAAGCACTTGAGAACCATGGGGGTGGAAGCATTGCACTGTTTTAACATATGAAACTGGAAGGGCTGGCTGCCTTTCAAGCACACAGACAAGCATATCAAATGTCTGCTGCCAGGGCCATCCTTCTGAAGGCCGTGTTTTGAGGCCTGAGCTTCCCTGCACTGAGGCCATGCCCACTCTGGCCCCACAGGTGCGACACGGTGACCAGTGCCGTCATGATGCAGTACAGCCGGGACCTAAAGGGCCACTTGGCCTCGCTGTTTCTGAACGAAAATATCAACCTTGGTAAGAAGTACGTCTTTGACATCCGAAGAACATCCAAGGAGGTCTATGACCATGCCCGGAGGGCCCTTTACAATGCTGGTGTGGTGGACCTGGTCTCCAGGAGCGACCGCAGCCCCCCGAGCTCCCCGCTGAAGTCTGCCGACAGCAGCACAAACTGCAGCAGCTGCGAGGGCCTCAGCTGCCAGCAGACCCGGGCGCTGCAGGAGAAGCTGCGCAAGCTGAAGGAGGCACTGCTGTGCATGGCGTGCTGCGAGGAGGAGATCAACTCCACCTTCTGCCCCTGCGGCCACACTGTGTGCTGTGAGAGCTGCGCCATCCAGCTGCAGGTGAGTGAGCACACGGCTTTGCTAGCACCCGTGTGTGCACCAAGTTCTTCTTCCCCTGTGTGTTAGTCCGAGTGGACTAAAGAAACAAATCCAGAGACACTCACATGTGTGTAAGAGAGAACTTTATATGATTGAGCAATTGAACATTAAGAGAATGTTCCAGCCCAGTCCAGATCAAGTTCATAAGTCTGATATGAACCCGTTTGCCTAATACCAGTGTATACATTCCTCTTCAGACTCACGCAACACATGCAGTGACACTGGATGCAGGAAGATCACCGGCCAGTGGGTAGAAAGTCATGTGGATCCAGTGGCGGTGTGAGCATCTCAGTGCTGGCAGGGGTCTCCACGTGGCTCTTCCAGTTCCAGGGCTCTGCGGTAGCTCCGTGTGTCTTGTCAACAGGAAGACCAAGCCAAGAGTCTGTTTGTATCTGGGTCCCAGTGAGCTATTGATCTCTGTGGCGCCTCCAAATGAGCTCATCAAGCTGCCACCTGATTGACAGGCTAGACACCACCCCTCCGAAAGTTGACACCAGATTAGGGAACTACCACAACCTGGGAGGGTTCTTTATTAGCCCATGGCTTTAAAAGGCCGTGTCCTGGGAAGCATTCAGATCAGCAAACTAGTTTCAACAGCAGAGCTACTCTGAGGCAGGCCTGTTACAAGATCTGGAAAACCTCACTAGACAGATAAGGAAAGACGGAGCCAAGGTCCAGGATCTAGGCCTCGGGTACTTGCGCCCCAGGCCCTGACACTTTTGAAGATGAGTGTCATTATTGACTAACAATATCAGAGAATGAGTCCTTAGATTGGCCCGCATAAAGCGTTACAGTCTTGGAAACCCACAGGGCAGTTCCACCCTGTCCTAACAGGGTCGCTGTGAGCCGTAATCTACTCAATGGCAGAGAGGTTGCGTGTCAGCTACCCATGGGTAGGTTGTTGGTGATCATTGGTAACTGTAATTTGTTTTCCGACTGCAAAGGCCTCTGGGAGCCTGTTGTAAGTATTGCCAGTCAAACTAACTTTACTGTTCAATCTATGTAGCAAAAGTTAAACAAAAGCAATCCATCCATCGTAGTTTTTCCTTTCTGTGGCCTACATCTCCCCCAGCTCTGCCTTCATTTCTCAGAAATGAGCACTGGGTGCCATTAGGGTTTGATTCAAACCTGCCCGCAGTAGCATTTAGTTCTTTAGAAATGGCTACGTCCAGAACTAACATTCAGGCTGGACGGTGGGCCGGCAGGATGTCTGTGTGGCTCTACAGGAGAGGCTGTTTCCCTCAGATGAGGGATTTCCTCAGGAGCCCTCGGGGTTTGCCCTTCTCTGCCCACGTGTCCCTGCCCTTGTGGGAAGGCTCCCCAGAGAGCTAACAAGGGGCACGTGGCTGCCGAGAAGCCAACCAGGAGTGTTATCACCTGTGACTAGGAACAGAGCCACATAGCACTGGCCAGCGCGGGTTCGTCCCCTTGGCCCAGGATTCTCGGCTGAGCCAAGAACACCCAGTCTCTGAAGGGTTTCTTATGCTGCTGCCCAATTATCAGCTTACTTGAGCAAAGACAAGGGGTCTCCAGTAAAGGCCTCACCACTCCACCTTGCTTAGAGTTTGGCAAAAAAAACTCATTTTCTTTAACGTGTGCTTTGTCCTCTTTGAAATATTTATTCTCAGTCCCTTGTAAGGTATCTGCATCTCCATATTGGTTAGCAAACAAAGGTCTCTGCCTAAGCAGGTCAGAACGAATTTGGAAAGCCTACTGTAATGTGGAAGGAGCCGTGGTGGCACTGTGGGTTAGGCATCTGGTTGCTAACTGCAAGGTGGGTGGTTCAAACCCACCAAGGCACTCTGAGAGGGCAAGACGAGACTGTCTGCCCTCATAAAGACTTACAGCCTCTGCAAGCCCAGGGAACAGTTCTCTGTCCTTTTGGGTCACAAGGCATCGGAACGGACTCAGTGGCAGTGGGTGGAATGTAGTGTGGACCCAGGGTGAAGAGGAAGACCCAGGTCCAGAAGGGTTTTCTAACGGGCGTTGTGGCTTCTCTTTTTCAGTCCTGTCCGGTGTGCAGATCGCACGTGGAACACGTTCAGCACGTCTACCTGCCAACCCACACCAGCCTCCTCAATCTGGCTGTCATCTAATCCAGCGGGTGTTTCTCTGACATCCCTGGTGCCACGAACTGTATTATGAACTGTACAAATAAGAGATGGTGGAGAGAAGTATGCCGACACCCATTTGCCATGTGAAGTTTGTTTTAAAAAGGAAGGCAAGAAGAACACAGCGCCCCTCGCTGCAGAAACACCCCTCCCACCCCGTGTGGAAGCAAGCACGCTGGTGGGGGGGGGTGGCTGGGGGTGTAGGCCCCCGGCACCTGCCCAGGACTTCCTTTTGCTTTCCATGCTGGAGGAAAGGAGTAGGCAAAGTCCTCTTCGATGTCAGTTAAGTGGCACAGTCGCCAGCAAGTGAGACCATTCAGGGGGTTGTGTCGTGAACGCTGCGTGGTGTATCCCGCGGTCAGTTCCCTCACGCGCAGGGAATATGTGTAAGAATGGGTTTTAAGAGTTTACCGGGTTCCTCTTCTGTGGTCATGGAGCTCCGAACATTTTTTAATAGGAACCGTTTTCTCAAAGACCTCGCCGTCCTCTGAATGCCATTTCTGTTTTCTTGACTTGTCTGAGAAGGACGGGAAGGTGCACGGATTCTGAAAACGGGCCCAGTGACCTTCGAGAAAGTTGGCGAGCAAGAGTGGTCAGAATGAAACCAGACTGGCCAGCCCCAGACGGGGAACTCAGGTGGATGGCTTGTGCTTCGCCTTTCCTCTCCCAGCCGCCCCCGGCCAACCTCTCCTTCGGTTCTGAAGTGCTGCCCACCGGGGTTGCGGTGGGGCAGCCAAGCACTCCCTGGATAGCTTACTGTGCAAGTTGGAAGTGGGCAGGGGAGCCCCCACCACCACCACCCCCCACCCCCCCCCACCCCGAGCAGAACCTGCGGTGGGAGCAGTGCAGCTCTCCCCAGCCCTGCTCCAGCCTCACCTGGGCGTGTCTCCCGCTTGAACTCTCCAGCCACTACAGCCTTATCGTCAGTATCTTAGACGGTGGATACTTGGGGGAGAGGGGGTGAATTAAGTATTAACTTTTGGTTGTCCCTCTATGTGTTTGTCTGGGGATGGGGTCCGCTTCGTTTTCTTTCTGTCTCCTGCGGCGTGTTTTCCACTCCCACCTGGGCATTTTGGATTCTGGTCAGCTAGTGGGTTTTCAAGGACGTAGGGAAACCTAGGTGACCTTGATCGGGTGCAATACTAGCTACATTACAGCTAGGAACCTACACTGTCACTTTACTGAGATTTCTGAGTAGACTTTTCATATGGCCTTAATGTAGCAGTAATGTGTTTATGCATTTGTTTCTTTGCACAGACATTTTTGTCAGATATTAAAACTCTACTTTTTTATGGCACATATTAGCATATAAGCCTTTATTCCGAGAAGTATTTATTTTTTCACTTGTAAAAAATAATAATAATAATGTTTCCACATAAAAAGCTCTGTTATATCCTAGAGAACTGCTGTCTTTTACATTCAGGATAATAAACCTTACAGCCAGCATGGTGTCGGTGTTATCATTGAAGCCAAGTAAAGCTCACGGAGAGACGAGCGTTGACGTACATCACGGCCGGTCGCTGAACCGGCCCAGCACACCGAGTTTGGAAGTGTTGCGGGCAATTTGGCTGCAATTGAACAGAGCGTTTCCCCCATATTACCACTCATCTTGTGTGTGTGTGTGGGTGTGAAGTGGGATAATGCGCATGAACAGAGGAAGAGTCAAGGCCGGGAAATGCACTGGAAGTGACAGCGAAGGAAGGGGATGATGAGATTGGGCCTTGAAAACGTGAAAACTCAGCCAGTATATGTCCTGGTCAGGGCAGGCGGGGGCCAGTCCATTCCAGCAGATGGCTAGCCTGTTGGTGCTGGGACCTCACTCTGCCAAGCATGCCAATGTTTGCTAATTTATGTTGTCCAGTAAAGACTTTGTGTGTAATACACTGAGGATTCAAAAAGGAAAGGCGTGGGAAACTTCCACTATCTTTTAATCCGTTTGTTTGTTTGTTTTTTCTACAAACGGTTGAAGGGCTGTTGTGTGGACCTCTCAGTGGGTCACTCTCAGTAGCCATTGAAGGACTCATCGCCGTCCACTCAGTGGTGACTCACAGCAGCCCTCTCTAGGGCAGAATCCAAAGAATTTGGGGAGGGAATTTGTTTTGGTTCTATGTTTGTTTCTCCTTACTATATACCAGTGAGTAAAGACTATACTATAAAGACTAGGCTAGACTATAAATACTGTACTATATACCCATTGATTCAATTTTCTACCAAGTCCTAGGAACAGATTCATGAGTTCATTCGGTACATTTCTTGGACACCTACTAAGTTAATACTGAGCACTGGGAATATGATGGGGATCGAGGCACGGATCACTCAGAATGCCTATGTTATGTACTTGGCTTCTCATACACGATTGTCTCACAGGAGGAAGGCTAATTAAAATTCAAAGATCAGAGACTGTTAGCACTGGAGAGGATACTAAACATGGTAGTCTCACAGTGTTCGGTGGATGGATGGGTGGATGGAAGCCAGGCCCACAGGAAGCTAAGATAAATCCACTGTCCCAGAGGTCCGTAAGCTTTTTAAACGGGGCCAGTTCACTGTCCCTCAGGCCCGTTGGAGGGCCGGACTATAGTTTTAAAAAAAAACTAGGAACAAATTCCTATGCACACTGCACATATCTTATTTTGAAGTAAAAAAGCAAACGGGGCAAAAACACCCGGC